>NC_033803.1:6142885-6168905 GCF_001876935.1 Asparagus officinalis | reverse complement strand
GAACCAAGCCTCGCTCGTCTACTTGACTCGCCAGCACGAGTTAAGCTCACCTGTTTGTCGAGCTTGCCAGCGCTTGTTCAACCTTCCATGTTTGTTGAGCTCGCCAACACGTGTTCAACCTCGCCTGACTCACCAGTACGAGTCAAGCTTGCCTGTTTGTTGAGCTTGCCAACACGTGCTCAAACTCATCTATCTGCTTGCTCGCTAGCACGAGTCGAGCTTGCCTGATGTCGAGCACACCAGCATAAGCTCGACCTCGCCTGAATGTAGCTCTCGCCCGCACGAGTCAAGCCCCTCGACCTCGCCTGAATGTAGCTCTCGCCCGCACGAGTCAAGCCCGCCTGTAGGAGGTTCGCTCGCATGAACTCCACTTATCAACAAACACAGCTCACACACTGGAGGGGCCCACCAGCCGACCCCGCCTGTTCGCCAAGCTTGCCTGAGCATTTAGTCAGCCCTTGAGCTCGCCCTAAGCTTTGCCAGCCCCGCCTGATCAATACAATCGGGCTGTTTGCTTGTGGTAGTGGGCCCACCCGCTTCCTATGTCCTGGGGGAGGAGGTATGACTCTCATCACTCCTATAGTGGTCATATTCCATAGCTATAGGGGGAGCATGCTACTCCTTACCCTAAAGTGGTCACATCCCACAAATCAATGGATGACCCATGCCATCCCTTGCCTATTTATAGGCCTCCTTGACCAACGTCCAAGAGGCTGATAATATTTTCCAAAAGCTTGGTGTTCTTAAGACTCTTCAATCAGAGACTTGGGGTTGGAGAGGTGAAGAGGCTTGACTTAGGTTTTCATTCAGCTAGCTTTTGGATTGCAGAGGCTTAATTGCTCTTGGCTCTCTCATTGGCTCTTCTCAAGCCTCTTCATACAGAGGCCTTCATTTGGCTTGCTTGTTTAAAACCTTCCTAGCTATTTGCTTGGATTGTTGAAATAGACTCATCTGAACTCTCAGATTTGAGGCTCTTAAAGCTCTTTGCAGACTCTTGTATAATAGCTCTCTCCAAGGATTCGGCCTTGACACTCAAGCTCGAGTAGATTCGAACTCAATCATAACCGAGGCTTCTACTACATACTGAAGCTTCAATCGTAACTTCGATCGTATCGTCCAAGGGAAGCAAACTCGACACAAGCTTCGAGGGAGGCATCCTATCGCTATCGAAAAATCCACGTTAAATAAGAAAGGTCTTACCTTCTCTTTTGTTGTAAACTTTGGATTTCATTTGATTTGTAACACACATTCAATCAATACAAATCTCCTTTGAGACCCGAAACTTTACTGCCCCTACAAGGTGAATCATGATGATGCATCGTATTGGATGCTGGATTCTAGTGCTACTTATCATGTGACTCCTCCGGCGAGATTAGTTTGCATCATTCGAGAAACTCAATGAGGGTGTAGTAGTCATGAAAAATGATCAATCCTATGATGTTTGTGGGATAGGTACCGTCAGGATTTGGATGCACGATGGAGTTGTTCGTGAGCAAAATGAAGTGAGATTTGTTCCTCAGCTGAAGAAGAATCTTATTTCTATTAGAGCTTTGGAGGCAAAGGGAATCAAGGTGACTTTTGAGAACGATGTAGCAAAACTTACTAAGGGATTTTTGATGGTGATGAAGGGAGTCCACTGTAAGAATCTATATCATCTGAAGGGAAGCACCGGGATTAGTCAAGTAGCTTCAGTTGTTTTAGAGGCGAACATGAGCAGACTTTGGCATTACAGATTGGGGCACACAAGTGAAAATTCACTACATGCACTATGCAAACATGGGATGTTGAAGGGAGCTAAGAGTGAAAAGATAAAATTCTGTGAGCACTGTATTCTTGGCAAGAAGACAAAAGTGAAGTTCAGGACAACCATTCATAGGACGAGAGGCATTTTGTACTACATGCACACAGATGTTTGAGGTCCCACCAAGACGGCATCACTTGGTGGTCGATATTGGTGTGTTACGTTTATTGATGACTATTCTAGACGTTGTTGGGTGTACACCATGATGAAGAAGAGTAAAGTCTTAGAGATACTTGTGGAGTGGAAGAAGAGATTGAAACTGCAAATAGGAAGAAAGATCAAGACGTTGTGATTCGATAACGGTAGAAAGTATACTTCAGACCCCTTTCAGCGGCTATGTCGAGACGATGGCATAGAGAGGCACTTCACAGTTAGTCATAGGCCACAGCAGAATAGGATGATAGAGAGGTTGAATCGGTGTTTACTATAAAAGGTCTGATGTTTGTTATCACAGAGTGGTTTGGAGAAGATATTTTGGGCTGAGGTACTTACATATGCAAGCTACCTCATTAATAGCCTGCCTTCATCTGCGATTAAGGGGAAAACCCCTATGGAGATATGGTCAGAATAGCCAGCACGCGAATATGATCAGCTTAATGTATTTTGGGTGCCTTATATTTTATCATGTTAGAACTGATAAATTAGAACCTTGAGCTAGGAAGGCTATATTTATGGGATTCAAGCGTGGTGTCAAAGAATACAAGCTTTAGGATCTAGTTGATAAAAAGATTGTGCTGAGTAGAGACGTCACTTTCGATGAGGCTTCGATCTCGAAGCTTCCCAGCTCTCATCAGGTGGAGAGCACCCCGACATTAGAGACATCATAAATAGTGGAGATTGATGCAGCTCCACTGTAGGCTGTCTAAAAATCACAATAGATAGCTGATCCCCATCAAAACACCGATGATGGAAGTTACACTCTGACGACTTCCAGAAGGTTACAATTTGAAGACTTTCACGTAGATCGCTAAAGGTTACAATCTGATGACCTTCACGACAACTGATGGAAGCTCTAGTCAAACAGCCTTCATAATCAACATCGGGAGTTACAATCTGACGACTCTCACATATCAGAGAGCTAAATTAAAGATTACAAAATGACGATCTTTGCAACGCTTCGACAGAAAGAGACTACAAATCGACGGTCTCTTCAAATCAAGCTGCGGAAGTCCTCCCCGCACACCAGCATCAAGACGAATCGCGTTCATAGCCACGAACGGAGCTCAACGCAGCTCATACCGCTGCTCAACGCAGCTCCAACCGCTGCCCAATGCAGCTCCAACCGCTGCCAGACGCAACTCTATACCGCTACCAAACGCAGCCTTCAAACGCTGTAAACGCAGCTCAGATCCGCTGCCAAACACAGCTCTTAAATCGCTGCAAATGAGCTTCCAGATGCTGCGTTCAAGCTTTTAGGCATTGCGTTTGGACACAAAATTCATGCCAGAACGCGGGCCTGCGTTTGACTCGTTCAAACATGAGCTGAACGGTTCCAAAACCGTTTCCCACGATCTGAGGGGATCACAACTCCACTCAGGAGTGGTTCGGTCTGTTGGAACTTCTTGGCAGCGAAAAGAGGATCCTTCATCCTTCGGTTGGAGCTTTGGAGATCGGCAATAAGATCTTCTTCATCCTTGGCTTATAACCGACTTTCGGTTAAATCAACTCTTTCATAGAGTTTTAAACTCGTTCAGAGTTCTCCACAACGTCAAATCGTGAGGAGAAGATCATGTTCTAGTGAAACAAGATGTCGGATCGTCAACGAGAAGCAAACTCGACGTGAGCATTCGAGGGAGGCATCTCATCGCCACCGTGAAGAACCCAGAATTAAACAAAGGGGAGAATCCAGATCATTCTCTTCTCTTTTGTAATCAGGAAATCCAAATTGTAATTGATTTTGAGAGAATACAAGTCAATTTTCTTTCACTGTCTTTTTACTGTAAATTTTCCACAAACAAAAGATGGCGACTCTGCTGGGGACTAGCTTCTCTGATGAAGAAGTGGTGGCGCAATCCGATATTCATCTCACTGGAACAACCATTGAAACTCTCGTGGTAGAGTTTGATCAAGCCAAGTTTGAGGAGGCCCTCTCCTCCAGATCCCTTAGCCCCAAGGCTATGCGTAAGATCCACAAAGTTTCTAAAGAGACTAAAGCTCCAACTGCTCCAATTGCAGCCGGACTACCTAAGGAAGACTGCTCGGACAGCCCCTCCCCCGATGGAGTGGGCTCAGCTTCAGCCAAACCCGCGCCAAGACGACGGGTATCGGGTCGAAAGATGCCCATTGAGGCAACAAAGGCCTTTAAGCAGGCTAAGAAAAATGCCGCTCGACGCACGAGGAGATCCCTATGACGAGCATATCTCCGAGAATGCCGATCCTCAAGTCAACACGAGCTTCGTGTTTGTGAGCCTAAATGCAACCATGTGCTCTGAGTTTCTGCTTCAGAACGCAAGCCTCGCGTCCATGAGCCTAAACATAGGCTCTGTGTGAATAAGACTGAACGCAGCCCTCAGAACTGCGTTTCACCAGCAACACCTGGAGCTCAGGCATGCGTTCGGGTGATGAAATTCAATATGGAACCTGGTGTATACCGTGGAGCTTCGGGGCGCTGCCTCGAACCCCGCCGGGGGGTGCGCGCCGCCCCCTGGCCCCCCGGCTCGCTGACCGAGCAGCGAGACCCCCGAATACTCTGCGTAGTGCGACTAGATTGAGGAGCGGATGTCAAAAGTCCATGGATTCAAGGCATCTCAACCAGATCCATGTTCACCAAGAGCCAGTCTTGTCCGATCATGGGCTGGGGGTTCCAATTCAAAGCTCACGATCAGTGAATAACTCTCCTCGAATCTTTACAACAGATTTGAAAGAGTTCATATTGAGAGAAAGACCGATGCAACAAGTGAATCTTTACAACAGATTTGAAAGAGTTCATATTGAGAGAAAGACCGATGCAACAAGTCATTCGTTCATTCCAATGTGAACGACTGATTCCTACGGTCCTCTCGGGATGTCAATGCTGCTCATATGCGGCCAAACCATTTGTGTTCGACCAATTTACGAACATTGCTTTGCCCAACCAATGACGACGTTCTCACAGGAAGAAGTCTCCAGAGACCGAATATCCCGGGGTCACTATCAATGTGATCGGTAGAGGAAAAGCCTCAGGCCCTAGTTCGGATGACTCTGAGACAAATCGTTCTCCAAGCGTCAGAGAAATCACTAACGAGTTTGAAGGAATCTACCAACGTACTCAAACTCGAACAGGAGCTATTCCCCCTATCAACTATCGGAGATTAGCTAGAGGAACCAATTCTGATGATGAACACTCAGCCATTGCAGAGTCCCAATCATCAAGCTCTTTTGTTGAACATGAGAGCTCCGCTTATATGACGGGAAAGCTTCGCCCACATGATAGAAAATTCTGAAGACCTTGCAAAGAGGATTGCTGAGCAGGACACCATACACCGAGCACAGCAGGAAACCATCAATCAAATTCGGGATCTGATGGCTCAGATCATTGCAAGTAGAGCCAATTTCTAGAAAGCTAAGACGTAACCTCGGTCGAAATCATCCCGGAAAAGAGGATCATCCATATCAAAGGGGAAACAAAGAGTGAATGAGACTGCCGAGCAAGAAACTCATCACGTAGAATCATCCCCCGAAGAAGAGACTGAGAACGAGCAGAATCTCCAGTCTGCCAAAATGGAAGAATTAGAAGCCCGCCTCAATGTCATTACCAACAGAAGCGAGCTCCAAGACGAGGGAGTTGTCAGACCCTATCCTGCCGAATGGGATGCAACCCCTTATCCTCCAAAGTTCGAAGTCCCGACGCTACAAACTTTTGACGGCACGGGATCACCGATCCAACATATCTATCATTTCAAGTCACAGACTGGAAATGTGATATCAAACGACGCTATATTGGCTCGATTGTTCATTGGCACCCTCAAGGGAGTTGCATTTGAATGGTTCAGAAAACTGCCTACGGGATGTATCCAAAAGTGGGCGGATCTAGAGAGACTCTTCCTATCAAGATTCTTTGAAGAGGATACAGAAGTCTCCATCCATACTCTTCTCGCCACTAAGCAGAAGAAGAGGGAGTCCGTCAAAGCCTTCGTCAAGAGGTTCCGAACCATGGCTCTCCGGTGTTCGTCAGGTATGACACAGTCTACCCTAGTAGAGACCTGTCGGCACAATTTACAAACCGACCTCCTAGCCCGAATCGGAGTTGCAAAATGTCGTTCTTGGAGACAACTAATCTCTCAAGGCGAACAGGCTCAAAAGATTATTGCCAGGATCAAAGCTGAAGAACAAAGTAGGCAGGATCAACCTGAGCAATCAGACCAAGCCCAACCTTCTCCTGAGCAATCGGACCAAGCCCAATCTCCTCGGTCAGAAGGGGAAGATACTACGGCTACTGAAGCTAATCCTCTTCAGTAGGATGGCAGGTCAATCAACTATCACGTTAACAATTACCTCTGATAGTCAACCTCGTTAGATAATGTCCCACTAGGCGATGTGCCATGTCTACCCTTTTTCCCCTACACTTGTTCAAAGCTGGGGGTTGGTTTATTTGTAGTTCATTGGATTATGAGTAATAAATTTTTTGAGTTGTCATGTTCAATAGAATACCTCTGTCAACCACAAAATCCATCAAAACTATCACGTTAACAGTTACCTCTGATAGTCTAGTTTCTCCAAATTCCCCTACCAATCCTCTTTAAGTAGGATGGCGGGTCCACCAAAACTATCACGTTAACAGTTACCTCTGATAGTTTATTTCCTCTAAATTTCCCCACCAATCATCTTCAAGTAGGATGGCGGGTCTACCAAAACTATCACGTTAACAGTTACCTCTGATAGTCCATTTCCTCTAAATTTCCCCACCAATCCTCTTCAAGTAGGATGGCGGGTCCACCAAAACTATCACGTTAAGTCTAACAGTTACCTCTGATAGTCCATCTCCTCCAAATTCAATCTACCAATCCTCTTCAAGTAGGATGGCGGGTCCACTAAAACTATCATGTTAATGATCACCTCTGATAGTTATTTTTCTCCAAATTTCCCCACCAATCCTCTTTAAGTAGGATGGTGGGTCTACAAAAACTATCACGTTAATAATTACCTCTGATAGTCTATTTTCTCCAAATTCTCCTGCCAATCCTCTTCAAGTAGGATGGCGGGTCTACAAAACTATCACGTTAACAGTTACCTCTGATAGTCAAACTCATCAGATAATGGCCTACCCAGGTGATGTGCCTCTATTCCGACTTTATGGATAGTGCCCCACTAGGTGATGTGCCTTGTCTACCTCTTTTTATTCCCCTGCTAAGTATTAATCAAGACTGGGGGTTGGTTACTTAGAATCCATTGGATTAAGAGTAAAAAATCTTTCACATCGTCAAGTTAACATTACACTTCTGACGATCATCACCCCACAGAGTATGAATGCAGCTTTCATCGCTCCCAACTTGTCACGTTAACAATACACCTCTGACAATCAACTTATCAATCCTCTTCAATAGGATGATAGGTCATCAAAATTGCTCAAATCGCAATCTTCCCCAGCAAGACACTAAGTCTTCAAAATCTTGTTCAAATCACAGGTATCAGAACTCATCGTTCCTGATGATAAACTCACCTAGCAAGTTTCCCCAGCGAGACGCTAATTCCTAAAATCTTGTGCAAGTCACAAGTACACATTCTCTTGTCACGTTAACACCATACCTCTGACAAATTCACTTATTAATCCTCTTCAATAGGATGATAAGTCCTCAAAGTTGCTCCGATCGCAACAAATTCCCGTCATGTTAACACTAAACCTCTGACAAATTAACTTATCAATCCTCGTCAATAGGATGATAAGTCCACAAAGTTGCTCCAATCGCAACACAATCATGTCACGTTAACACTAAACCTCTGACAAAACCCACTTATCAATCCTCATCAATAGGATGATAAGTCCACAAAGTTGCTCCGATCGCAACACAATCTTGTCACGTTAATACCATACCTCTGACAAACTCACTTATCAATCCTCTTTAATAGGATGATAAGCACATAAAGTTGCTCCAATCGCAACAAATTCCCGTCATGTTAACACTAAACCTCTGACAAAACCCACTTATCAATCCTCATCAATAGGATGATAAGTCCACAAAGTTGCTCCGATCGCAACACAATCTTGTCACGTTAACATCATACCTCTGACAAATTCACTTATCAATCCTCATCAATAGGATGATAAGTCCACAAAGTTGCTCCAATCGCAACACATCCTCTTCATGTTAACACCAAACCTCTGACAATTAACTTATCAACTTTCCCCAATAGAGCGATAAGTCCTCAAAGTTGCTCCGATCGCAACATTCTCTTGTCACGTTAATATCAAACACCTCTGACAAAAACCCACTTATCAATCCTCATCAATAGGATGATAAGTCCACAAAGTTGCTCCAATCGCAACACAAATCCTGTCACGTTAACACTAAACCTCTGACAAAACCCACTTATCAATCCTCATCAATAGGATGATAAGTCCACAAAGTTGCTCCAATCGCAACACAAACTCTCGTCACGTTAACACTAAACCTCTGACAAATTCACTTATCAATCCTCTTCAATAGGATGATAAGTCCATAAAGTTGCTCCGATCGCAACATTCTCTTGTCATGTTAACACCATACCTCTGACAATCCACTTATCAATCCTCATCAATAGGATGATAAGTCTACAAAGTTGCTCTCATCGCAACATAAATTTCTGTCATGTTAATATCACACCTCTGACAAAAATCAACTTATCAATCCTCTTCAATAGGATGATAAGTCATCAAAGTTGCTCTCATCGCAACACACATTCCTGTCATGTTAACACCAAACCTCTGACAAATCAACTTATCAATCCTCATCAATAGGATGATAAGTTCACAAAGTTGCTTCCATCGCAACACAATCCTGTCACGTTAACACCATACCTCTGACAAATCAACTTATCAATCCTCTTTAATAGGATGATAAGTCCTCAAAGTTGCTCCAATCGCAACACCTTCCTGTCACGTTAACATCATACCTCTGACAAAATCCACTTATCGACTCTCCCCAATAGAGCGATAGGTCCTCAAAATTGCCCCGATCGCAATATTCTTCCTATCACGTTAATATCACACCTCTGACAAAATCCACTTATCGACTCTCCCCAATAGAGCGATAGGTCCTCAAAATTGCCCCGATCGTAATATTCTTCTTGTCACGTTAATATCACACCTCTGACAAAATCAACTTATCGACTCTCGTCAACAGAGCGATAGGTCCTCAAAGTTGCTCCGATCGTAACACTTTTCACTTATCGACTCTCGTCAACAGAGCGATAGGTCCATAAAATACTGTTAGGTTAACATCACACCTCTAACAGTCAGAAACCCCAATGAACTTGTTAATCCTTTTTCAACAAGAATAGC
Source organism: Asparagus officinalis (assembly GCF_001876935.1). Lineage (NCBI taxonomy): Eukaryota > Viridiplantae > Streptophyta > Magnoliopsida > Asparagales > Asparagaceae > Asparagus > Asparagus officinalis. The sequence continues at coordinate 6,159,648 of NC_033803.1, read as the reverse complement.
AAGTTTTCATTATAGAATCCCCAGCGGATTAAAGATTTTCTGAAATTATCCCAGTGATAATAAAGAAAGCTTCTGAATTTCACTCTAAGTGAAAATTCATGCCAAGTTAATATTACACCTCTGGCGCTTCCAACTTTCTTTCAGTGTTTCATATAACACAGGAAGAAATAACGACAAAGTCTACGTATTCAACATCGTAGCACCAAAATCCATGCCTTTTACGCATGGGGGACTTTATCTCGATCCCTAATTAGAGATAAGCCTACGCCTAACACGCGTTGCCGGTTAGTCTTTTCCCGTGAAAATGACAAAGTCTATGTATTCAAAATCATAGCATCAAGTCTAGGAGGGTTCATTCTCTTAGCACAATGTTACATGTGGAACAGACTTAAACAATCCACATGCCACGACTCAAACGGTAGTCGGTAAAGGCTTATCAAATCCGTTGATGGCTGAGGGTTTGCCAAAAATCCTATGCACGTTTGCAGGTCCATCAGCTTAATGGATGTGAGCCGAGACTTAAAACAGATGAGCCAAAGACAAGTCTCAAAGACTTAGTCAAAAATGCACGGAAGCCACTTCCATGTCTTAAGTCAAAACGTTGAGGTCAGACCCGCGATGCAAAAACCGAACGTCGAGGTCACACCCGTGTTCTAAGTTCAAAATGCAGGGTCCACCTCCACCTTCCAGAAGCAAGATTATGGCGCATACTTTCACACAGGTCCTACGTGGCAAATCCCTTCAACCATGATGCCTTCGAAGCAAGTGCAGAGAACAAATCCTTTACCACAAGGAATCAACAGCTCCAAGATCAGAGTTGAGATCCAAAGTATTCCGAAAATTCGTCCCAGTCAACCGCGAACTTTCGAAAACTTTGGAGGGGGTTCTCCTCATCAAACACCGATGATGGAAGTTACAATTTGACGACTTCCAGAAGGCTACAATTTGAAGACTTTCACGTAGATCGCTAAAGGTTACAATCTGACGACCTTCACGATAACTGATGGAAGCTCTAGTCAAACAGCCTTCATAATCAATATCGGGAGTTACAATCTGACGACTCTCACATATCAGAGAGCTAAATTAAAGATTACAAAATGACGATCTTTGCAACGCTTCGACAGAAAGAGACTACAAATCGACGGTCTCTTCAAATCAAGCTGCGGAAGTCCTCCCCGCACACCAGCATCAAGACGCATCGCGTTCATAGCCACGAACGGAGCTCAACGCAGCTCATACCGCTGCTCAACGCAGCTCCAACCGCTGCCCAACGCAGCTCCAAGCGCTGCCAGACGCAACTCTATACCGCTACCAAACGCAGCCTTCAAACACTGTAAACGCAGCTCAGATCCGCTGCCAAACGCAGCTCTTAAATCGCTGCAAATGAGCTTCCAGATGCTGCGTTCAAGCTTTTAGGCATTGCGTTTGGACACAGAATTCATGCCAGAACGCGGGCCTGCGTTTGACTCGTTCAAACATGAGCCGAACGGTTCCAAAACCGTTTCCCACGATCTGAGGGGATCACAACTCCACTCAGGAGTGATTTAAGGGGCGGTTACATCCCATTAGCCCCACTTAGGAGTGAATTAAGGAGGTGGTTACACCCCTTAATCCCCTATAAATAACTGAAAATCAATTCAGTTCGGGGGCGGTCGGTTGGAACTTCTTGGCTCGTCAACAGGATCCCTAGAGCATTTCTGGAGCTTGGGAGATCTGCAATAAGAGCTTCTTCATCCTTGGCTTTGAGAACCGATTCTCGGTTCAAATCAACTCTTTTTCAAGAGTTTCCAACTCATTCAGAGTTATCAACTCGTCCAGAGTTTCAAACTTGCCACGCAAGTTCTCCACAACGTCAAATCGTGAGGAGAAGATCATGTTCTAGTAAAACAAGATGTCGGATCGTCAACGAGAAGCAAACTCGACGTGAGCATTCGAGGGAGGCATCTCATCGCCACCGTGAAGAACCCAGAATTAAACAAAGGGGAGAATCCAGATCATTCTCTTCTCTTTTGTAATCAGGAAATCCAAATTATAATTGATTTTGAGAGAATACAAGTCAATTTTCTTTCACTGTCTTTTTACTGCAAATTATCCACAAACATCCACATAGTCCAAATATGACCGTATCTATTAGAGTACCGACTGAGATGATGTCAGGCGAATACAACGATGATTTGGAGAATACATGTATAGTTGAGCAGGATCAGGGACCGACGGCTTAGGTTCAGGATTCGATTGCGGTTCGACGACCCAGGAGAGACATACGGATGCCAGCGAGGTATACATACATAGTCGTTGCATATGCACTTCCGGTGGAGAGTGTCGATGAGATAATTCTTACTACATTCAGAGAAGCCGAGCAGAGTTCAGAGGCTGATTTGTGACAGATGCCTATGCAGAAAGAGATGAAATCTCTTCAGAAGAACGACACATGGGAGCTTGTTGAGCTTCCAAAGGGGCGAAAGGCTATTGGTTGTAAATGGGTGTTGTAGGCTGTCTAAAAATCACAATAGATAGCTGATCCCCATCAAAACACCAATGATGGAAGTTACAATCTGACGACTTCCAGAAGCCTTCACAATCAACATCGGGAGTTACAATCTGACGACTCTCATATTCTCAAGGAGCCAAGATGAAGATTACCAGACAATGATCTTTGCATCGCTATGACAAAAGAGATTACTTGTTGATAATCTCTTCGAAGCAAGGCGCGGAACTCATCACCACGCTCTAAGACCAAAACGCAGAGGTCATCCCTGCGCATCAACACCAAAACGCTGGGGTCGGACCCGCGTGTGTCAACATTAAAACGCTGGGGTCGAACCCGCGTTGCGACACCAAAACGCGAGGTTCGAACGGGCGTTGCAACATCAAAACGTTGGGGTCGAACCTGCGCTGCAACATCAAAATGCTAGGGTCAGACCCGCATTTTTGTGTTTGACTGGTTCAAACAGAACCTGAATGGTTTTAAAACCGTATCTCCACTTAATAGGGACGGTTACACCCTATTATGGAGAGATTTTAGGGGGAATTACACCCCTTAAATCCGTGAACAGTTCCAAAACTATTTCCCATGATTGGAGGGTGGTTATACCCCACTTAAGAGTGATTTAAGGGGTAGTTACACCCCCTGAATCCTCTATAAATAACTGAAAATTAATTCAGTTCAAGGGTTCGAGCAGAGGGGATTTGGCTCTCGGTTTGGCAGCAACAGGAGAGATCATTGGGCGAGCTTTTGAGGAGATCGACATCATCCTCCAAGGAAGATCATCTTCAATGTTCAGCAACGAGGAGCTTCTTCATCGCCACCGTGAAGTTCAAACTCGTTCAGAGTTATCAACTCGTCCAGAGTTCTAAAACTTGCCACGCAAGTTCTCCACAATGTCAAATCGTGAGGAGAAGACATCGTTCCAGTGAATCAAGATATTCTGATCGTCAACGGAGAGCAAACTCGACGCGAGCATTCGAGGGAGGCACTCCATCACCACCGTGAAGAACCCAGTTTTAAACAAAAGGGGAGAATCAAATTCATTCTCCTCTCTTTTGTAATTAGGAAATCCAAATTGTAATTGATTTTAAGAGAATACAAGTCAATTTTCTTTCACTGTCTTTTTACTGCAAATTTTCCACAAACAAAAGATGGCGACTCTGCTGGAGATGAGCTTCTCTGACGAAGAAGTGGTGGCGCAATCCGACGTCATGCTCATTGAATGACCGTTGAAACTCTGATCATCGAGTTCGATCAAGCCAAGTTCGAGGAGGCCCTCTCCTCTAGATCCCTTAGCGCCAAGGCTATACGCAAGATCCACAAAGTCTTCAAGGAGACTAAATCTCCAACTGTTGCTGGAGTGCCAAAGAAAGTCCTCTCCTTTGGCCAAAATTCATCAAACAGCCCATCCTCTGAAGGACTGGGCTCTGCCTCTGCCAAACTCGTTCAACGAGTTGAGAACTCTACACCCGCGTCAATACGATGTGTCATGGGTGGTAAAAGGCCTACGACGGAGATAGATCCAATCAACACCGATGATGCTCCTGCAAAAGCCTTAAAACATGCCAAGAAGAACGCTGCTCGTCGAAGAAGAAGGTCTCAGCGACGAGCACAACTCCGAGAAAGTCGATCCTCCAACCAACGCGAACTTCGCGTTCGTAAGTTTAAACGCGACCCTGAGCTCCGCGTTTCTACTTTAGAATACAAGCCTCATATTTATGAGCCCAAACATGAGCTTCACGAGAACCAGACTGAACGCGGCCCTCAATGGTGTGTTTTACAGCCAAAACGTGGACCTCAAGTCTACGTTGATAGTGAACTTCAGCTTTGTGTTTCCCAGTCAAAACGCAACCTTCGCATCGACACTGAAGAACGCGACCCTCGCGTTGCCAAACCAAAATGCAGACCTTGCGTTTCAAGTGCCAAACGCGACCTTCGCGTTTCGAGTGCCAAACGCGACCTTCGCGTCTCAAGTGCCAAACGCGACCCTCGCGTCCCAAGTTCCAAATCTAATACAGAACCTGGTGTATACCGTGGATATAAGAAGTTCATGGATTCAAGGCATCTCAACCAGATCCATGTTCACCAAGAGCCAGTCCTGTCCAATCATGGACTGGGGGGTTCCAATTCAAACCTCACAATCAGTGAGTAATTCTCCTCGAATCTTTTCAACAGATTTGAGAGAGTTCATATCGAGAGAAAGACCGATGCAACAAGTCATTCGTTCATTCCAATGTGAACGACTGATTCCTACGATCCTTTCGAGATGTCAATGCTGCTCATATGCGGACCAACTGTTGGTGTTCAGCCAATTTACGAACGTTGCTTTGCCCAACCAATGACGACGTTCTCACAGGAATAAGTCTCCAGAGACCGAGTATCCTGAGGTCACTATCAATGTGATCGGAAGAGGGAAAGCCTCAGGTCCTAGTTCCGATGACTCAGAGACAAGTCGTTCATCGATCGTCAGAGAAATCGCTAACGAGTTTGAAGGGATCTACCAACACACTCAGACGCGAACAGGAGCAATTCCCCTTGTCAATTATCGGAGGTTAGCCAGAGGAGCCAATTTCGATGATGAACACTCAGCCATTGCAGAGTCCCAATGATCAAGCTCTTTTGTTGAACATGAGAGCTACGCTTTTATAATGGGAAACCATGAAGATCTCGCAAAGAGACTGGATGAGCAAGAGGCCATGCTCAAATCTCAGCAGAAGGCCATCAATGAACTCCTAGCCCTGTTGATTCAACTCGTCACAGACAGGGCCAAATCTCAGAAGACAGATTCGCCACCTAAGCAAAAATTCTCCCGGAGAGGAAGAACGTCTTCGTCCCGACCTCACACAGGCAAAGGGAAGGGAAAAATGGTTGATGACACGGCTTCTGACCAAGAAGCCCATAACCTGGAATCTTCCTCTGATGAAGGAAGAGAGACGGAGAACGAGCAGAATCTCCAGTCTGCCAAAATGGAAGAATTGGAAGCCCACCTCAATGCCATTGCTAGCAGAAGCGAGCTCCAAGATGAGGGAGTTGCTAGACCCTATCCAGCCGAATGGGATGTAGCCCCTTATCCTCTAAAGTTTGAGGTCCCGATGTTACAAAATTTCAACGGCACGGGATCACCGAACCAACATATCTATCATTTCAAGTCACAGACTGGGAATATGATATCAAACGACGCCATACTGGCTCGATTATTCATTGGCACCCTCAAGGGAGTTGTCTTTGAATGGTTCAGGAAACTGCCCGACGGATGTATCCAAAAATAGGCAGATCTAGAGAGACTCTTCCTATCAAGATTCTTTAAAGAGGATACAGAAGTCTCCATCCATACCCTTCTCGCCACTAAGCAAAATAAGAGGGAGTCCGTCAAAGCCTTCGTCAAGAGGTTTCGAAACATGGCTTTGCGATGTTCGTCAGGTATGACACAGTCTACACTTATAGAGACCTATCGACATAACTTTCAAACCGACCTCCTAGCCTGAATAGGAGTTGCAGAATGCCGTTCTTGGAGACAACTAATCTCTCAAGGCGAACAGGCTCAAAAGATTATTGTCAGGATCAAAGCTGAAGAACAAAATAGGCAGGATCAGCCTGAGCAATCGGACCCAGCCCAATCTTCTCAGTCAGAAAGGGAAGATACTACGACCACTGAAGCTAATCCTCTTCAGTAGGATGCCAGGGTCTCCAATAACTATCACGTTAATAATTACCTCTGATAGTCAAACTCGTTAGATAGTGGCCCATTAGGCGATGTGCCATGTCTGCTCCTTTTTCCCCCTACACTTGTTCAAGACTGGGGGTTGGTTTATTTATAGTTTATTGGATTATGAATAATAAATTTTCTGAGTTGTCATGTTCGATAGAATACCTTTGTCAACCACGAAGTCTACCAAAGCTATCATGTTAATGATCACCTCTGATAGTCTATCAACCTGCCAATCCGTTTCAATAGGATGGCAGATCCACAAAACTATCACGTTAACAGTTACCTCTGATAGTCTATCAACTTGTCAATCCTCTTCAAGTAGGATGATAGGTCCATAAAAACTATCACGTTAACATCTACCTCTGATAGTCCATCAATCTGCCAATCCGTTTCAATAGGATGACAGGTCCACAAAACTATCACGTTAATGGTCACCTCTGATAGTCTGTTTTTCTCCAAATTCTCCTGACAATCTTCCTCAGTAGGATGACAGGTCCATAAAACTATCACGTTAACAGTTACCTCTGATAGTTCATCAACTTGTCAATCCTCTTCAAGTAGGATGACAGGTCCACAAAAACTATCACGTTAACATCTACCACTGATAGTCCATCAACTTGTCAATCTTCTTTAATAGGATGGCAGGTCCACAAAAACTATCACGTTAACAGTTACCTCTGATAGTCCATCAACTTGTCAATCTTCTTCAATAGGATGGCAGGTCCATAAAACTATCACGTTAACAGTTACCTCTGATAGTCCATCAACTTGTCAATCATCTTCAAGTAGGATGACAGGTCCACAAAAACTATCACGTTAACATCCACCTCTGATAGTCCATCAACTTGTCAATCCTCTTCAAGTAGGATGACAAGGTCCACAAAAACTATCACGTTAACATCTACCTCTGATAGTCCATTAACTTGTCGATCATCTTCAAGTAGGATGACAGGTTCACAAAAACTATCACGTTAACATCTACCTCTGATAGTCCATCAACTTGTCAATCCTCTTCAAGTAGGATGACAGGTCCACAAAAACTATCACGTTAACATCTACCTCTGATAGTCCATCAACTTGTCAATCCTCTTCAAGTAGGATCATCTACCTCTGATAGTCCATCAACTTGTCAATCCTCTTCAAGTAGGATGACAGGTCCACAAAAACTATTACGTTAACAGTTACATCTGATAGTCAAACTCATCAGATAATGGCCTACCTGGTGATGTGACTCTATTCCGACTTCATGGATAGCGCCTCACTAGGCGATGTGCCTTGTCTACCTCTTTTTATTCCCCTGCTAAGTCTTAATCTAGACTGGGGGTTGATTAATTGGAATCCATTAGATTAAGAGTAATGAACCTTTCACATCGTCGAGTTAACACTACACAGAGTATGAATGCAGCTTGCATCACTCCTAATTTGTCACGTTAACAATACACCTCTGACAATCAACTTATCAATCCTCGTCAATAGGGTGATAGGTCCTCAAAATTACGCAAATCACAATCTTCCCCAACAAGACACTAAGTCTTTAAAATCTTGTTCAAATCGCAAGTACCAAAATTCATCGCTTCTGATGATAAACTCACTTAGAAATTCTCCCCAGCGAGAAGCTAATTCTCAAAATATTGTATAAGTCATAAGTACACATTCTCCTGTCACGTTAACATCACACCTATGACAATCCACTTATCAATCCTCATCAATAGGATAATAAGTCCACAAAGTTGCTCCAATCGCAACACATTCTTGTCACGTTAATATCTCACCTCTGACAAAATCAACTTATCAACTCTGTTCAATAGAGTGATAAGTCCACAAAGTTGCTCCGATCGCAACACATTCCTGTCACGTTAACATCATACCTCTGACAATCCACTTATCAATCCTCGTTAATAAGATGATAAGTCCCCAAAGTTGCTCCGATCGTAACATTCTCCTGTCACGTTAACACCATACCTCTGACAATCCACTTATCAATCCTCGTTAATAGGATGATAAGTCCCCAAAGTTGCTCCAATCGTAACAAATTCTTGTCATGTTAACACTACACCTCTGACAATCAACTTATCAATCCTCTTCAACAAGATGATAAGTCCACAAAATTGCCCCGATCGTAATATCTTTCCCGTCAAGTTAACATCACACCTCTAATGATACACTCCACTTATCGACTCTCCTCAATAGAGCGATAGGTCCACAAACCCGTCAAGTTAATATCACACCTCTAATGACCAAATTAACTTATCGACTCTCTTCAATAGAGCGATATGTCCATAAAATACTGTTAGGTTAACATCACACCTCTAACAGTCAAACCCCCCAATGAACTTGTTAATCCCTTTTCAATAAGAATAGCAAATTTTCATTATAAAATCCCCAGCAGATTAAAGATTTTTTAGAATTATCCTAGTGATAACAAAGAAAATTTTTGCATTTCACTCTAAGTGAAAATTCATGCCAAGTTAATACTACACCTCTGGCGTTTTTAATTTTCTTTCAGTGTTTCAAGTAAAAATATAACACATGAAGAAATAGTTACAAAGCCTATGTATTCAATATCGTAGTACCAAAATCCATGCCTCACATGTATGGGGGATTTTATCTCGATCCCTAAGTAGAGATAAGTCTGCATCTAACACATGCTGCCGGGTAGCCTATTCCCACAATAATAGCAAAGCCTACGTATTCAATATCATACCGGGTCGTTATTAATAACGCCAAAATCCATGCCTTATACGCATGGGGAATTTTATCCCGAATCCTAAGCAGGAATAAGTCAACGCCTAACACGCGTTGTCGGTTAGACTTCCACCGTAAAAAGGACAAAAGTCTACGTATTCAACATCGTAGCAGGTCGTTATTAATAATTCCAAAATCCATGCCTTACACGCATGGGGAACTTTATCCCAAATCCTAAGTAGGGATAAGCCTACGCCTAACATGCATTGCCGGTTAGTCTTTTTCCGTGAAAATGACAAAGTCTATGTATTCAAAATCATAGCATCAAGTCTAAGAGGGTTCATTCTCTTAGCACAATATTACAAGTGAAACGGATTCAAATAATTCACATGCTAACCCGACTCAAACGGTAGTCGGTAAAGGCTTATCAAATCCGTTGATGGCTGAGGATTTGCCAAAAATCCTATGCATGTTCGTAGGTCCATTAGCTTAATGGATGTGAACCGAGACTTGAAATAGATGAGCTAAAGACAAGTCTCAAAGACTTAGTCAAAAATGCACGGAAGCCACTAGTTAAAACGCTGAGGTCAGACTCGCCATGCAAAAAACCGAATGGCCGAGGTCCACACCCAGTGTTCCAAATTCAACATGCAAGGGTGAGACCCGCGTCTCAAGTTCAAAAATGCGGTCGCAGCCTGCCGCCACTTCCAGAAGCAGGATTATGACATACCTTCACACAGGTCCTACGTGGCAAATCCCTTCAACCAAGATGCCTTCGAAGCAAGTGCAGAGAACAAATCCTTTACCACAAGGAATCAACAGCTCCAAGATCAGAGTTGAGATCCAAAGTATTCCAAAAATTCGTCCCAGTCAACCACGAACTTTTGAAAACTTTGGAGGGGGTTCTGTAGGCTGTCTAAAAATTATAATAGATAGCTGATCCCCATCAAAACACCAATGATGGAAGTTATAATCTGACGACTTTCAGAAGCCTTCACAATCAACATCGGGAGTTACAATCTGACGACTCTCATATTCTCAAGGAGCCAAGATGAAGATTACAAGACAATGATCTTTGCATCGCTATGACAAAAGAGATTACTTGTTGATAATCTCTTCGAAGCACGACGCAGAACTCATCACCACGCTCTAAGACCAAAACGCAGAGGTCATCCCTGCGCATCAACACCAAAATGCTGGGGTCGGACCCGCGTGTGTCAACATTAAAACGCTGGGGTCGAACCCGCGTTGCGACACCAAAACGCGAGGTTCGAACCCGCGTTGCAGCATCAAAATGCTGGGGTCGAACCTGCGCTGCAACATCAAAACGCTAGGGTCAGACCCGCGTTTTTGTGTTTGACTGGTTCAAACAGAACCTGAACGGTTTTAAAACCGTATCTCCACTTAATGGGGACGGTTACACCCTATTATGGAGAGATTTTAGGGGGAATTACACCCCTTAAATCCGTGAACAGTTCCAAAACTGTTTCCCATGATTGGAGGGCGGTTACACCCCACTTAAGAGTGATTTAAGGGGTAGTTACACCCCCTGAATCCTCTATAAATAACTAAAAATCAATTCAGTTCAAGGGTTCGAGCAGAGGGGATTTGGCTCTCGGTTTGGCAGCAGCAGGAGAGATCATTGGGCGAGCTTTTGAGGAGATCGGCATCATCCTCCAAGGAAGATCATCTTCAATGTTCGGCAACGAGGAGCTTCTTCATCATTGGCTTATAACCGACATTCAGTTAAATCAACTCTTTTTTAAGAGTTCAAACTCGTTCAGAGTTATCAACTCGTCCAGAGTTCTAAAACTTGCCACGCAAGTTCTCCACAACATCAAATCGTGAGGAGAAGACATCGTTCCAGTTAAAACTTGCCACGCAAGTTCTCCACAACATCAAATCGTGAGGAGAAGACATCGTTCCAGTGAATCAAGATATTCGGATCGTCAACGGAGAGAAAACTCGACGCGAGCATTCGAGGGAGACACTCCATCACCACCGTGAAGAATCCAGTTTTAAACAAAGGGGAGAATCAAATTCATTCTCCTCTCTTTTGTAATCTAGAAATCCAAATTGTAATCGATTTTGAGAGAATACAAGTCAATTTTCTTTCACTGTCTGTCACGCCCCGCTTCCCAAAATACCCGGGAATCGGAACGTGAATAAGCCCGTGACATATTAGATCAAGGAGAGTAAATAAAAACATTTCTCCTCAACCTAATACACTAAGCGTCTGGAAATAATACAATGCAAAGGCACATGTCCCCGATCACAATCAGCAAGAATATAATGAACAACACAGAATAAAATAATACATATCACAATGAATAACATCCGAGACATAATATTCTGGTCAAACGTGCCCTTATACAAAACTATCTGAATGAAATACTAGAGAATATAAAAATACACTGCTCAAAAGGAAATGAAAGTACTACAAAACAAACTGAAGGGAATGACTAAGCTTCGACTTCTTCTTCTGCTAATCTGCAAGGCACTCATGCTGAGAATACTCGGCTCTGGCGCATCTCCAAGCTGAACCTGTTCTTCTTCTAAGTTTGACGTACACCAGAGAAAACAAGTGTACGTCAGCGTGTATGGCACACGGCAAGACCCGACCCCACAAAGAAAATAGAACGAACGAAAAACAAGTGTACGTCAGCGTGTATGGCACACGGCAAGACCCGACCCCACAAAGAAAATAGAACGAACGAAAATCCAATGCAAAAAACGATACGATAACAGAAACAACAAAAGAACATACAACTGAAATCCACAAATCAACATGAAAACACTACTAAATCATGATAACATAAAGCATCCAAAATCGATCAGGTAACGAGATCATGTAGCTAGCGATCAGAATAATCATACAAGTCATAAGGTCATACAACTAGATGGAATTAATATTTAAAGATCTACAACTCGAGACGTAGTACGTCGAGCGAAATAATCCAAACAAGGAAACCCTCATGTATATACCATATGTCTCAAATTGTAAATAATTAAATATTAATCCCGATCTATGTATGTAAAGAAATACAACTGATCTACGTCTCACAAGAATCCATAAATCCTAACCAAAATGACGATACCGGTTCACCTTGACCCAACAAAGCAACCACAGTGGCGACACCGATCCACTGGTAACAAGTCATGTAACTAGCCATCCAATAACAGGTCACTGGTTCACATCTCACACAGAGTCAATGCTCATATTATCGGATAACTGACTGTTCACATATCTCCTACGTGCATCCCATCAATTAAATTCAGGAATCAAAGTAGCGACATCGATCTACTTTGACCCAACCAATCAGCCCCCAGTGGCGACACCGATCCACTGTGACTCAACAAACTAATTAATCCCAGTGGCGACACCGATCCATTGTGATTCAGAAAACCAACCAATCCCAGTGGTGACACCGATCCACTAGTACGAACCTAGAAGATATATCAACAGTCTTATCCGATTACATAAACATGGACTTTCCCATCCCCAACTCATCTTGCTTTTCTAAGTCAACAATACACAGGTATCTTGTACACGACACGCTAGGCAACTAAGGACAAGAACTACTAACGGTTCTCAAACACAACAACGAGATAATAATAACATTAATTTCACACAACCACATCATGACATGTCGAATACAGCAAAATATTCACAAAACATGAAATGTAATCATGAACAGCAACTACGTACTTCAGAAAATAATTCTTTTCCCAAAATAATTTCTTTTAAAAATTATTTCTTATTATAATAATCCAAAATATTCTCTCCTAGAATAAATTCCTTAGAATTATTTCTCATCAATTATTATTCTAAAATAATTCTTTTTCTCAAAATAAATTCTTTTTCTCAAAATAAATTCTTTTTAAATATTATAAATTCTCCAAAATGATTATGTTATCAAAATAAATTCTTTCACTTCATTATCATTATTCCGAAAATACTATTTATCACATAACTATGATTTAAATCAATATTATTCATCAAACACACGCAGATAATAACAATTATAAATTAATATAACCAGATAAATCACCAATTCATCTACAAGCCCACGCAGATAATAACAATTCATAATCTAATCTATGCAACTAATTAACGACAGATATAAATTGGAAATGACGAGTCAAGAGGAGCGGGATCTTGCAAGCAACTAATTAATTCAGAGCGAATCTAAGAATTGCATGAAAAGTCAGAGAGTATCGGGATCTTGCCTCGGGGTTCGTCGAATGAATCGACGCTGACGGCACGGGTCGGATCTGATGCAGAGAGCGTGGCGTCGGGAAGAGCTCTGGCAAGGGGCTGTCCAACGATGGTAGTGGCGTCGGTGAGGGCTGTCCGCGGCTGGGCACGGCTGCGTCGGCGGCTCGGTGAACGGGAAGGGTGAAGCTGCTGGGTTCGGGCGGAGGTGAAGGCAGCGGCAAGAGCGTGGTCGAAGGTAGAGGAGATCGGAGAGATGAACGGAGGAGCGCTGGTCGGGGGTTGGCGACGGAGGGGCTGTAGCGGCTCATGACGCCACAACAACGATCTCGGGTGCAGATCGAGCTGTCGCCAGATGTGAGCTCTGTGAGTTCGGGCTGACTAGCCTGCTGAGTTTACCGCTCTCAGGCGATAGCATGGTGTGTCGGCGAATTTGGCGGAAGTCGGTGTCGTGGTGTCGGACAGCGAGGCAGTCGGGCTGGATCTGGCTAAGCTCCGTCGTCGGGCTTTGGCGGCTACAGGGTGGTGCGGGCGGCTTGACATTGAAGAGATGATCGGGATGAGAGGCCGGCTGCTCAGTGCGCGCTGAGGGTGGTGCGCGAAGCGTGTCGGAGAGGGGTCGAGGCGGGGGTGGCGCGGCGTGAACGATAACGAATATGGGCGGCCGGGGGGTGCGTTTTGGGAAGAATCACCGAATTGAGAGAGAGAGAGGAAAGAGAATATATATATATAATATTATATATATATATATATATATATATATATAGGAAATATTAGGGTTAGGGTTTAAACGAAAAATAATTAAAATAAATAATTACGGGTACCTAAAAATTAAACTAATTACATAATAATTATCTACAAATAAAAACATACATGTTGAGCTAATACGACAGTTGATACGAAATAGTCGAAATATACCCATATTGTACAATTAAACAAGAATAATTAATAAATAAAATATATTTACTTATATTTAAAATCAAATAATTATGGGATAATTATCTATACAATAAAACGTACTAGTTGTATTAATATAATAGTTAATACGTAACAGAAGAAATAATACTATAAATTACACAAATAATACATAAATAAATAATACAGCATAATACACGAAATAATACGTAATAGTACAATAATAAAACGTATTATATAGAATAATACATAATAGTATCGATAACATAATAGATTAATTTCTGAAATTTTTACTGCTCAAAATAAATTTATAAATATCAAAATCATTTAAATAGCTATATAATCAGATTTTTAAATCATAGAAAATTATAGAAATTCAAAAAATATAAATACTCTTTTAAAAATAATAATTAAATATTTTAAAATATCAAAAAACTATTTTAACTAGTATCAAAATTCATGGTCCTTACACTGTCTTTTTACTGCAAATTTTCCACAAACAGGTGTATACGAAGAAGGAGGACATTCAGGCACTCCTATGAGGTTTAAGGCTATGTTGGTTGTGAAGGGTTATACACATGAAGAAGGTATTGACTACAACGAGGTATTCTCTCCGATGGTGAAGCACTCTTCGATTCGGATTTTGCCAGCATTAGTGGCACAATATGGTTTGGAATTAGATCAGTTAGATGTGAAAATAACATTTCTTCATGGTGATCTTAATGAGAAAGTCTATATGACTCAACCATTTGGGTTTCGAGCTGTAGGGAAGGAGAAATTAGTTTGTAGGTTGAAGAAATCGCTATATGGGCTGAAGCAATCTCCAAGATAGTGGTATAAGCGATTTGATGGGTTCATGATCGGTCATTCTTATATTAGGAGTTAGTTTGATCATTGCGTATACTATCATAAGTTGCATAGAGGTGCGTACATTTAATTATTGATTTTTGTTGATGACATGTTGGTTGCTTCTATTTTTAGATCTGTGATAGATAGATTGAAGGTTCAGCTTTTGAGTGTGTTTGAGATGAAGGATTTAGGTGAAGCGACGCGTATTTTGGGCATGAAGATCAGCAGAGACAGAGATACGAGCAGAATTTATTTGACACATGTGACTTATTTTAAGAAGGTACTACAACGGTTTAATGTGAGTATGGAGATGAAGCCTGTTAGTGTACTATTAGGAGCCCATTTGAAGCTTTTAACTGATCTTTCACCGAAAATAATTAAAGATAGAGAGTTGATATCAAATACTCTATATACGAGCACAGTGGGAAGTTTGATTTACGTCATGGTTTGTACGAGGCCGGATTTATCACAGGCAGTGAGCATGGTTTTGAGATACATGCACTACTCAGGTCTGGGTCATTGGGATGTCGTAAGATGGATTTTGAGGTACATTGGAGGTACTCTCAACATTGGTTTCATGTTTGAGCGGGACACTAGTGGTGGGTAATTCTGTATTGATTACATTGATTCAGACTATGCTAGAGATTTGGATAAGCGCCGATCTACGATGGGATATGTGTTCACTTTAACACGTGCACCAGTGTATTTGAGATGCACTTTACAGTCTATAGTGACTTTGTCGACGACGGGGGTAGAGTATATGGCTATTACGGAGGCTGTTAAGGAGGCAATTTAGCTTTGAGAACTTTTGGAGGACCTTGGTATTTCGCAGCGGTCCGTCACCATTTATTGTGATAGCATGATTGCTATTTATTTAGCAAAAAATCAGGTCTTTCATACGAGGATGAAGCATATCGATGTTCGTTACCACTTCATTCGAGATGTGTTTGAAGATGAGGATGTGGAGCTCGTGAAGGTCCACACAAAAGACAATCCAACAGATATGCTCATGAAAGTGGTTCCGATCAACAAGTTCGATCATTGTAGAAACTGGTTGCAAATTCGTGATTGTTGAGGTCGTTCGAGGCCATTCAGATGAACTATAGGCGACTTGATCCCTTAGGAGAGGGGGTATGTAGGCAACCATATTGGTGCAGCCGGTTTTGGCAAGATGACGCATTGGTGCTCATGTTGGTGTCGGCTCAGTTTTGAAAACACTTCGCTGAGGTGGAGAATTATAGAAAATATGGTCGAATTGTTCAAAGTGTTGGAAACTAATAAAATTTAGCAAACCACAGATGCGACATAATTTGCCATGTTATTAGGGGTGTGGTGCATGCTACACCCGGGTGTGGCAGAATTTACCCTGTTGTCAGGGATGTGGTGCGTGCTACACCCGGGTGTGGCAAACGCGTTTTCAGATTCCCATCCTGTTTTGAATTTGTTTTATTATAAATAGAAACACGTTTTTAGGGTTTCTAGACCAGAGAATTAGTATTGTTTTGAGCACTTTGAGAGGAAGATATTATGAGGGAGTTGTGATCTTTAGTTAGTGTTATATTTAAGAGTTTGTGTGAGTTGTAACCCATTGTAGTTCTCCTCCATATAGTGAAATCTCTCAATCTTCTCCCTGTGGACGTAGGCAATTGCCGAACCACATATATCTCTATGTTTATCTGATTTTGGCTGTTATTTTGGTAATTGCACTCATGTTTGTTTGGTTTTCTTCTCCCGTTGCTCACCGACTCGTTTGGTTCGCGAGCACGCTTCAACACGGCGTGCAACATACTGCAATATGAGCTTCGGGTGCCAATCCAGAAGCCATGCCCTTAGCGCCTTCGATGAAGGTCCTAGCAGCCGCGCTCGTTGTGTGGGTCCCGTGACCCTTTGTGTCGAGCGGC
>NC_033803.1:6081457-6142875 GCF_001876935.1 Asparagus officinalis | reverse complement strand
GGCGAAACTCTCTATCCGTTACTGAAACCGATAGCGCCAATGATCTTGTTGTTTGCATCCGCCTGGGATAAAGTAGCATTTTCCGTTCCATATCGGTGGCTGTGGAGGTGGAGGCATATTCTTGTCGTCGAATGAAGGGTGGTCTAACTTGATTCTAGAGTTGATCATACCGATTATTATACCTCGACCATAACCTAAATCTAGCCACAGTCCATTCGACCGGCTCAGACCTAAGAACTTCTGGCTGTACGTCGTTTGGAGTTCGCATTCGTGTTCAGGATACACACTTAGTACTCCTGGTCTAGTTTTTATCACCTGCAATTCCTCCGGCATCAGGTTCGCAACAAAGCCACTGATAGCATGTTGATATGCGTAGACTATAGGCTCGCTGGAGTTTGAGGTTGCGTTTGGTAAGAAAGACGTACAAATTTCTTCAGTCTCTGAAGGTGAGGAATTTGGTGTGTTTGGGCATTTGTTCATGGACGATGTAGGCTTGAGAATCTGTTGTGTTGCTCCCATGGATTTCAAAGAGAGAGGAAGAGAATAAGAAGAACAAAACAAAGGTTAGATGAGAGAAATTGTTGACATATTAGAATAGTTAATGGGGTTATTTGTAAGATGTATTTGTAGGGGGCCTATATAAGCCCATGTTATCTCATTAATAAGATTAGGGTTTTCATTCTTCATCGGTCATCCAGGGCCAAACCCGTAGCCCGCCATCCCCGCCATAGCTGCAACCGCCCCTTTAGCTGCCGCCCCCTCTCCGATCCTATTCGCAACCGGCGAAACCCGCGTCCCCACTCCCCTTCGCCCGATCCTGTTCAAATCCGCGGAAAGCCCCCCATTCACGCATCTGTCACGGCCAGCCGGAACCGCCCTTCACCCTCTGTTCAGCTTCGCGACGGAAACGCCCCCCTTCACCTCTGTTCAGCCGACCCCCGCTGGCGCCTGCTCTCTTTAACGATCAGATCAGCCCCCCTTTTTTGTCACGCCCTTCTGTGCCCGCAGAAGGGTTCGGCCGCCCCGCCCGCCCGCGCGCCCCCCGCCGCCCCGCCCGGCGCCCGCCCCCGCGCCCCGGGCGCCCAAAAAAAGAGCGGCGCCCCCCCCCCCCCCCCCAGGAGTTAAAGAAAGACCAGTCGTACAGAATTGAAAGATAGAGGCCCGATGGACATGAAAAAACAAAGAAAGGAACAACGACACCGATCAACCCCATCCCCTTTTTTTCGCATCCTTCGGCGAAGCACCCCCCCTCTCTGTTTTCCGAACCCCCCCTTTTGTGGCCAACCGGGTGTGCGAACACTAGAGTTGAGCATGGATTCCCTCGACTCAGTCCCCGAACTGATGACAGGAAGAGTATATATCTCACAGCGATGAGATATATAACTGTTTTTGGTTCTTGTTTCCTCTGAGAAACGAGAATTTGTTTGAGATCCTACTCTTGTTGTGCAGCAGAGGTGCTGCCGAAATTTTCACTGCACACAACAAGGGTCGGAAGAGAAGGTGAACAGGTGGTGGGTCTGAAGCTTGTTCGATGGAGGAGATCATCAAGAAGTTGAACCCTGCGGAGGTATCAACTTTGATGAAGTTAATGAAGTTGTCGGCTGGTGAGAGCGCGACAAAACCATCGAAGAAGTTGGAGCTTCCGACCATCGATCTGAAGCTGGATGGACCTAGTACGTACCTGAGCTGGTCACGACGGGTGAGATACCCCCTTGCAGGGAGGAATCTGGAGGGTTATCTGACAGGAGAGGTGACAGAGCCGGAGGAGGACTCGGAGGGAAGAGATGAGTGGAAGGCCACTCATATGCTGGTATACATCTGGCTCCTCAACTCGTTGGTCCAGTCGATCGCTGCCACAGTGGATGGCATTGAGAAGGTGAAGGACGTCTGGGAAAAGTTGAGGAGGACCTATGATGGAGTGGGGAATAACCTGAGGGTGTTCCAGATTAAGGGTGAGATCGACGCCACAGTCCAGGGAGATAGGACTGTACAGGAGTATGCCATAGAGCTGGAACGGCTGTGGCTAGATTATGATCACTTCTCACCTCGGGCAAGTTGCAAGGACCCGGGATGTAAAGAACGGGAGGCCTTTCTACAGGAGAGGACTATGATATTTCTCAAAGGATTGACATCAGAGTTCGCTCAGCGAATCGCATTGCTGCTAGCTCAGCCGAAGATTCCCACGCTTGAGGAGGCTGTCTCTGCTATGATCCAAGAGGAGACTCGTATTAGGCTGCAGGTGGGGACATGTGGACTTCCTGTGGTGAAGTCAGCACTGGCAGCCTCTAGCAACACTGGATCTAGGGGAGAGACTCGACAGTGCTACAACTGCGGTGCGGTGGGTCATCTAAGGTATGCTTGCACCAAGCCACCCAAGGAAGGAGATTCGTGTGGACGTAGACAGTTCGGAGGTCGTGGTCGTGGCCATGGGGGTCGACAGGGTGGAAGAGGAGCAGGGAATCGGGCGAATCTGACGGTAGCAGAGGAAGAAAAAGCTGAGGTGGTCTTTACTGAGGAGGATCGTGCTCTCCTGACGATACTCAGGAGAAAACAACAAGTAGCAGGGGATGGAGACATGAGGAGTGGAACTGAGGAGGCATCCACTTTGTTTTTCGCCAGAGGCAACATTGCTACCTATGCTCATCCGACCAAAGGTACTGATGACATACATGCTCTTGCTTCTATGTCTCCCGACAGAACATCAGAGTGGATAGTCGACTCCGGTGCATCTCGCCATGTAACAGGTAATGCTAGTGAGTTCTCATCATATACTCACTTAGCATCGCCTGATAGTATTCAAACAGCTGATGGTACATTTCAGCCGGTGGTTGGTAAGGGTACAGTCGATTGTACTGGTTCTGTAACTTTGTCCAATGTTTTGCATGCTCCTTCCTTTCCAGTCAATCTTTTGTCCATTAGTTCTATCATCCTCCAACTAAAATGTATTGTTTCTTTTGATATTCGCAAGGTGATTTTTCAGGAGAAGGGGACAGGACGGAGACTTGAGACTGTCACATGGCGTAATGGACTGTGGTATCTGGATCGTGAAGGGCTAGATTCAGCTTTGGTGTCAATGGTAGAGAGAGCATGAGTAGGATCTGAGATGAGTGCTGAGAGTGTGTTGATGCTTCATCACCAATGCTTGGGACATACTTCTTTCGGTGTTTTAAGTAGGTTGTATCCATTTTTATTTGAGAAAGTAAATAAAGAGAAACTTGTGTGTGATGCATGTAAGTTGGGAAAGCTTACTAGAAGCTCTTATGTTAGTTCTGATCATAGGAGTTCTCATGCATTCGATATGATACATTCAGATGTGTGGGGGCCTTGTTCTACAAGTTCTATGAATGGATACAAGTATTTTGTTACCTTCATTGATTGCTTCTCTCGCGTTACTTGGTTATACCTGATGAAGAATAAGAGTGAAGTGTTTGGCTGCTTTCAAAACTTTCATAGGTATGTTCAGACTTAATATGGAGCAGTGGTGAAGGTATTGAGATCTGATAATAGGATAGAGTACACCAACAGAATGTTTGGAGAATACTTGTCATCTCAGGGAATACAACACCATACTACATGTCCATACACACCAGCTCAGAATGGGGTAGCGGAAAGGAAGAACAGACATCTTTTAGAGGTTGCTAGAAGTATGATGATCTCCATGAATGTTCCAGAAAACATTGTGGGGGCAAGCAGTGTTGACTGCAGCGGCGCTGATCAACAGAATGCCCTCCAGAGTACTGGATTGGAAGTCTCCGTGTGAGACATTGAAAGGAGATAATGGTGGAATTATTCCACTGAAGGTATTTGGCTGTGTGTGCTTTGTGAAGGATAACAGACCATCCGTCGGGAAGCTTGCCCCTAGAGCAGTGAAGTGCATTTTTGTGGGATATTCTGCTACTCAAAAGGGATATGTTTGCTGGAGCCCGGTGGAGAAAAGGCTGTTCGTGAGCATGGATGTGTACTTTCGTGAATTTGAGCCATATTATACACAGAAGGTACCCTCATCCGTTGGTGACTCACCCAATACTGGAAGTATGAGGCGAGAAGGGGAGAATGGTGAGAGGCAGATGAATAATGTAGAGAATAATATGGAGAAATCGATTTCTCTAACGATTCCTTGGGAAGGAGAATTGGTTGAGGAGGAGCAGGAGAATAAAGAAGAAGAGGATAAGGAGACAAGAGGTGTTAGGCCCACGGCTCAGGGGGAGCTACTTACCTATAGTAGGAAGGGGAAGCAAATTGCGGAAGCAGTACCTACAGTGCCACTAGTGCCAGGTCCCTTATCAACGCCTGTCCCGACTCCTGAGACACCTACACCATCATCAGATTCCTCCCAAGGTGATATCATTCCTCTCCTTACTCCTCCCACACCAATGTCAGTACGGAGGACTACTCGCAGCAATGTGGGACATCCTCCCGATAGATATGGTTAGGATCTTGCCCAGTTTGTATCATATTCTAATATCCATCCTACACATAGAGCATTCATTGCATCATTGGACTCTGTTACTATACCTAACAATTGGCAGGTTGCTAAGAAGGACCCAAAGTGAAAAACAGCTATGCATGAGGAGCTAGGAGCTCTTGAGAAGAACCGCACTTGGGAGCTAGTAAAATTACCAGAAGGGAAGAGAGCAATTGGGTGCAAGTGGGTCTTCACTGTGAAGCAGAATCCAGATGGACAAGTTGAGCGCTACAAGGCTCGTCTGGTGGAAAAAGGGTATAGTCAGACATATGACATCGATTATGATGAGACTTTTGCACCGGTGGCAAAGATGAGCACTGTTCGGACCTTAATCTCTCTGGCAGTAAATGGTGGATGGAAGCTACACCAACTAGATGTGAAGAATGCATTTCTTCATGGAGATCTAGTGGAGGAGGTATACATGGAGATACCACCAGGATTCGGTACAGATCAGACAGTGGGAAATGTCTGCAGATTGAAGAAGTCTCTTTATGGGCTGAAGCAGTCTCATCGTGCTTGGTTTGACAGATTCAGGAGGGCTATGATTGGTATGGGGTACCAGCAGATTAACGCCGACCATACTGTGTTCTTTCGACGAAATGGAGGCCACATTACCATGCTGGTGGTATATATGGATGATATGATTATTACAGAAGATGATGAGAAGGAGATTGCCCAACTCAAAGTAAGACTGGGTAAGGAATTCGAGGTAAAAGATCTTGGCTTGCTTCGATACTTTCTTGGAATAGAGATAGCTCGAGGAGCAGAGGAAATCGTCCTATCCCAGAGAAAGTATGCACTGGATCTTCTCAAAGAGACATGGATGTTAGGGTGCAAACCTGCAACTACACCGATCGACCAGAAGTTCAAGTTCAAGCTAGGTGCTGAGGCTGGAGAACCAGTTGATCGTGATAGATACCAGAGGCTGGTGGGAAGGTTAATCTATTTGAGTCACACACGTCCTGATATCTCTTTTGCAGTGAGCGTGGTGAGTCGCTACATGCACGATCTGAGGAAGGGTCATATGGACGCTTTGTACCAGATTCTGAGATATTTGAAGAGTGCCCCCGGAAAGGGGCTGATATTCAGAAAGAATGGACATGTGAGCATCGAGGGTTATTGCGACTCTGATTGGGCTAGCTGTGCTGATGACAGGAGATCCACCTCAGGATACTGTATCTTTATAGGAGGTAACTTGGTCTCGTGGAAGAGCAAAAAACAGTCAGTGGTGGCGAGATCAACAGCTGAAGCAGAATATAGAGCTATGGCCTTGGGAGTCTCGGAATTATTGTGGTTGAAGAGTATGTTGGTGGAGTTGAAACTGGATCAAGGAGCAAAGATGAAGCTGTGGTGTGATAACAAGTCAGCCATCAGTATCGCTAATAACCCAGTACAGCATGATAGAACCAAACACATCGAGATCGATAGGTTCTTCATCAAAGAGAAGTTGGATAGTGGATTACTGGAGTTAAGTCATGTTTCAACAAAAGACCAGGCAGCAGATTGTCTGACTAAGGGACTTAGCTCAGTAGATATGATTAGAGAATGTGACAAGATAGGCTTAGTGAATATCTTTCGCCCATCTTGAGGAGTGTTGACATATTAGAATAGTTAAGGGAGTTATTTGTAAGATGTATTTGTAGGGGGCCTATATAAGCCCATGTTATCTCTTTAATAAGATTAGGGTTTTCATTCTTCAGAAATTGACGGGTTTGTGAATCTCCACTGAAATGTACATAGGGCTACATGGATCTGTATGTGACCTTGTATAATTTCATCAAGCTTATTTATCGTAGCTAGAAGAGAAATAAGCAGGAATCAAGAATACAAAGTTTATGAAATTGTAGCCTTGGGAGATAAGAGGTAAAAGTTGGCCTATATATAAGGCGTACATTAGTAATACAGATTTCATCAAAAACTCGATTGACCCCTGATCCTCCGCATGACCCAACAAAGCTCCTCTCTGAAAGTGTTAATTGATCTCTGATCATGCCTCAAGTTCCAACCACTGAGGATCGAAATCCCTCGGTAAAGTTTTGAGCTTGACCTCTAAATCTGCTAATTTCTGTTGGGATTAGGGTTTTTAGTGTTTTTGGGGGAGTTTGATTTGTGGGTTTTGGGCTTCATTGAAGAATTAGGGTTTTGATTGATTCCTTGTTGAAGCACTGACATTGGACGGAATGGGTTGAATTTCTTAACGTTTTTTGATCAAATTTAGATTACTGTTTTGGCTGAGGGATTACGTTTGTGATGGATTCTCACATAAACAGAATTTTTATGCTGATATATGCTTATTTATTCAATTTGGTGTTTGATTGAATTTTTCTCTTGGATGGTTCATGGAATCAGTGTGTATGTACTCCGCTGATATATGCTTATTTATTCAATTTGGTGTTGTTTGATTGGAATCAGTGTTTATTCAAATTTTCTGTTAATTCCCACGAAGACTTCTAAACCGCCGTCAGACTCTCAAATCCCTCTCTCATGAGGCTCCAAATTTCCCTTTTTCCTTCTATTTTCGACCTAAAATTTCAATCTTTTTTCCTAACAATCCGATTTTCTTCTGAATCCTGGAGTAAAGATGCAGAACGAAGAGGGAGCCGTTGTTGATCTCTACATTCCATGAAAATGGCATGAATATAACATTCTTTGATTGATTTCTTTTAATTTAGGGTTTCATTTGTTGATTGTTTTTTTTTGCGATTTTAATCAGTTCGGCGACGAATCAGTTGATTACTGCAAAGGATCATGCGGCGGTCCAGATTAACATTGGGCACGTAGATGAGAACATGATTTACACTGTCCAGTTCTCCACTTTTGCGCTCTCTAGTTTCATTAGAGCTCAGGTATTTGTTTTTGATTGATTTTAGAGTAATTTTGGCTAATTTTATTAGAAATGTCATTTAAATTTATGTTTTTGTTGCATGCTCTTCTTTGATGTGGTCTACTGTGAAATGCCTGCAGAAGGTTTTCCAAATGTATGGTTCTGGTTGCATGCTCTTCTTTGATGTGGTCTACTGTGAAATGCCTGCAGAAGGTTTTCCAAATGTATGGTTCTGAATTTATCATTCTTTGGCTTTATGGCTACTGTGAAATGCCTGCAGAAGGTTTTCCAAATGTATGGTTCTGAATTTATCATTCTTTGGCTTTATGGCTGTCTCATTTCTTGCATTTATAAGATGAAAACTTTCTACTTGAATTATGGACTGCTTGTTTGACCTTGTAATCTGCGCAGAGATAATATTCATAATAACAATGTATCATTCTTCTCTTCATAAGATAGACAAATATATTGTTCTGATTAGCTCGCTACCTGCAAAAGTAAATTAAAGTTACATGCCTAACGTTTGACATTCTTTACTATGTGGTGTACTTTGTCAACTTTGACTTCCATCAGTAATAATATAGGATTGATCCTAACATCATCAGTGACAGTTATTTATCTCTTTTTTAACACAATTAAATTCTTGTATAAGTTGAACCCAGAAGCGCACTCTCTGGTTGTATAGAATTCTGTTATATTGCCTCTTTGTTTGCAGGTGCTATAACTGGAGCTATAACTACCCCTCTTGATGTATTAAAGGCAAGACTGATGGTTCAGGTAAAGTTATATATGCTTTATACATCTCCTATTTCATGAATCCTTATAGCATCATGCATACCTGTATCTGGATGTAAACTTTACAGGGTTCAGGAGCGAAATACAAGGGACTTATTAGTTGTGCTCAAACTATTGTCAGAGAAGAAGGCCCTGCTGCTCTTTTGAAGGTTTGCTCTTCTATCTATATACTTAGAAAGATATTTAATTTTGAGTTTTTGTGTCAAAAGAGTTATAGTCCAACAGAGTAACTTCATGCTCAAGTTGGTGGGATCCCCTTTGTGCCAGATGTAGCAAGTCTATTTTATGATCTATTTTATGAGTGGAAAATACATGTCACAGATGCTGGTCAGCAACAATATTTTAGTATGGTTTCCATTATATGTACGTCAATTTAATTAAGGCTTCATCAGCTCAATAGATATCTCATATTGTATAGGCACCTGACAGGATTCCTTAGAATATCTTGTAATTGATTCCCTATTTCCTTGTATGTGCATTTGTTACAGGCTGCTAGACTAGCTGGTTGGCTTCCAGAAGTCAGAAATTTATATTCAAAAGCAAGCCATGGCAGGTTCGGTCTCGTTCTTGGATCAGATGGCAAGCGTTTTAGAACTCGCAGCTCGGAAGTTGTTAGATTAGCGGAATTACTTGATGAAGCTAGGGATTAGAGTAAAGATGAACTAGGACATGCCTTGAGGACAATGGCAATTTGTTGGTCTTGTTCACTTTGCTGTTCCCATTTGATTTTTCATCATGTTCTTTAACTTTTTTTTAATTTGATATTTTAGTTTCTGGACATGTATATAACGGTTACAGAATACAGATGCTTATTTGTTTGATGTTAAGATTTCATAAATCATGCAACTTAGGTTTTTTTTAATGTTGAATAGGTAAACTTGCAAAATGGATGGATGAAGAGCTTGAACAAACTGTAGAGACAGTTGGGTATGGTTCTGTCAAGTAAGCTTTTTTAAGATTGTGATTCATCTTTGATTACCGTCTTCAAGTCTCGTTAACATGCGTAGTTTTTAGTCTTTAATAGTTTTTAGCTTTATGTTTAGTCTTTAATAATTTTTAGTCTTTGATTAAGAGTGTAGATCTTTAATAGTTTTTAGTCTTATGTTTTTGGATTACTAATACTATTCTTGGGGAAGATGATTATTCACTCAATCATAGTGCACAACACTACGCATATAGCTTTTGAATGTCAAACATTAGTGAACGAGAAAATATAATTGTTGGTTGTCTAAAAATCACTGCAGATAGCTAATCCCTCATCAAACACCGACGATAGAAGTTACAATCTGACGACTTCCAGAAGACTATAATTTAAAAACTTTCACGTAGATTGATGAAGGTTACAATCTGACGACCTTCACAACAACTGATGAAAGCTCTAGTTCAATAGCCTTCACAATCAATATCGGGAGTTACAATTTGACGACTCTCATATTTTAAAGGAGCCAAGATGAAGATTACAAGATGACGGTCTTTGCAACGTTCCGGCAAAAGAGACCACAAATTGATGGTCTCTTCACATCAAAACGCAGAGGTCATCCCTGTGTTACAACATCAAAACGTAGAGGTCATGCCCATATTCTAGAGTCAAAACGCAGAGGCCACCCCAGCATTCAAGTTCAGACGCAGAGTTCGTGGACTCAAAACACAAAGTTCATGCAGAGCCCAACTCTGCGTCCAAAACGCAGAGTTCATGCAGAGCCCAACTCTGCGTCTCAGGTCCAAAACGCGGAGTTCATCTCTATGTCTTAACTCTGCATTTTAGATTTACAACGTAGCGCGACCTGTGCGTTCAGCCACTAAAATAGGTCAAACTCTGTGTTTTAAGTCTAAAACGCAGAGTTCGGGCCCTGAATGTTATTTTTCAGCGTTTGACTCGTTCAAAGCACGAATTGAACGGTTTTAAAACCGTTTTCCTCACAATTTGGGGAGTAGTTTAAGGGGGCGGTTACACTCCATTCAGCCCCACTTAGGAGCGAAATAAATAGGAGTAAACTCAACTGAGTTTGGATCCTTTGGATCTTGGAGTATCTTGGAGATCTAGAGATCGGCTTCTTCGGATCATCGTCTCGGCAGCAGATCATCTTCAAGCTTCTCACAACAACAAAGTTCTTGGAGCATTCCCTTGGCTTACAAACCGATCTCGGTTAAATCAACTCTTTCATAGAGTTTCAAACTCGTTCAGAGTTATCAACTCATCAAGAATTCTTTAAAACTTGCCACGTAAGTTCTTCATAGCATTAAATCGTGAGGAGAAGACCACGTTTCAGTGACACAAGACGTTCGGATCGTCAACGAAGAGCAAACTCGACGCGAGCATTCGAGGGAGGCACTCCATCGCCACCGTGAAGAACCCCGAATTAAACAAATAGGAGAATTCAGATCAATTCTCTTCTCTTTTGTAATCAAGAAATTCAAATTGTAATCAAGATTGAGAGAATAAAACATTCAATTCTTTCATTGTCTTTTTACAAAATTTCCACCAAACAATAACTAAAAGAATTTCTTGTGGTGTTTATATATTTTCTTGTCATACTTTAAGGTCATGTATGAAAACAACTGCTTCTTTTCATTGGAAGAAACTACAATAGATTTTCATAATTTTGTTGTCTTCTTGATTTATTGGAAGCCACCCTCTTGTTCCTTTCGGTTCCTCTTCTGCTTTTTTTTCCGAGTAGAAGACTAGTTATAGCATGAGCAACATTTAGTGGAAGCTATCCTCTTGATTTATTGGAAGCTATCCTCTATTTCTAAATCTCCATAGTTTGTGGCATCCTCTTGATTTATTGGAAGCTATCCTCTATTTCTAAATCTCCATAGTTTGTGGCAGGATGAAGGTTGTGAGGTGATGGATGGTGAAGGACGGAATATTTTGGATAGAATCAGTTGGAATGTGACAAAGCATTGGGAGAGACTCGATGAAGGAAGAACTCGTCTTGATAATTAATGGGCTCGCCATGATCTTTATCATTCAAATTCTAATTATTCATGGATTATTGCTTCACTGTCATATGTCTTTGAATAAGTTTTAATTTGTTAGAATGCATTTCAGCTAAGAGTTGTAGGATGTGGAGAAGTTGTGAATCTTGTAAATTGTCTAAACTCAAAGTTTTATAGTTGATTATCACTTCATTGAATTTATTGACAAAGCATGTATCGAGCACTCATCATTTTTAAATTGATTAAGTTAATTTCTTATTTATGATGATAATTATTTGTTTCATTTGAATGATATCATGTATTGAAATAAATGATTAGAAATAGATTAATATCATTGCTACAGTTGGATGCGAGAATAAGCATTAATATCTTGGTGAAAATATCTTTTTAATACCCTATAGCAAAAGATTTTCTGTTGTTAATATACCTTAGCGATGGTTAGGATTTTACTGATGTGGATATTTTATTTTAAAAAAATAAATATTCAATCTTATAGTAACGGTTGCTTTTTGTTGTTAATAGACTGTAGCAACAGTTAGGATTTGCTGTCGTGGATTTTTTATTATTTTATAAAAAATAATCTAAAAGCAATAGTTGTTATATTTGCAACGGGTTTAGGTCGTTGCTATAAGCTAATTGCAACAGCTTTAATAGTAACAAACTATTTACAACGTTTTTAACTGTTGTTAATGTATTAGAAACGGTCCATACTGTTAGTCTAAGGTGTAGACCCAAAGTTCGAGACAAGAGCTGAAATCAAAAGGATAAGAAAACGAGCAGACAGATCCACGGTCGACCGGGTCGGTCGACCGCGAACGTGCACAGGAGCTGGGAGAGCCTAGAACAGGTCGCGGTCGACTGACCCGGTCGACCGCCAAAACCCTGTAAGAAAAACTGGTCTCGGGTTTTGATTGCGGTAGACCGCGCCGGTCGACCGCCAAACTCTCTGGAATCTGATCGGTCGACCGGGCCGGTCGACCGCGACGCAGTCAAACAGAATCCTGTTCTGTTTAGGAATCTGTTTCACCCAGGGTTCTATATATACCCCAAACGATTTTAGGGTTTGTACTACATCAAAAAAAGGAGTTTTTGACTGTAAAAAAAGAGAGAATCTCAGAGAGATTAATCCCTTGTTTGAGAGCTTGTATTTTCTTCTTCAATTAATAAAAAAATTATGTGGTGTGGCTCCCGAGGACGTAGGCACATTGCCGAACTTCGTTAAATCTGTGTGTTCATCTCCTTTACTGTTTTTTGCAAGTTAGATCTTTATTTCTGGTTTTATTCCTACTTTCCTACTTTCAACACAAGGTCCGGAAGGGCAATGGTTCGATTGATTGTTTCGAATCCCCAACACATACTGTTACTAAGAGGTCTATAAGCAACGGTTGGAACCATTGCTATAAGGGGCTTTTGTGGAAGTACATTGCCATTTTTATGACATACTTCTTTTGATATGATACCTGCAATACCCGTTTCAAGAATATTATGTGCACACCAAATTCCATGTGTTTATTTACTTATTTTTTTATTTTCAACAACTTTACATCTCTTTGGGATCTCAGGTGAATGTAACTGCAATAGGACTCCTCACAAAATACTTGCCAGAATCCCATACCAGTTGCCCTTCTGAAACTTTGCCTACTTTGGGTGGTACTCCTTGAATACTCAATGTCACAGTAAAATCTTGCTTTTCACCTTCATTATTGAATGTAAGGGTAATAGGGTCAACATCCACATCCACTCCCTCTGGATTATCAACCTTCACCGTGTAAACTGAGTTAGCATCACCAACATTCGTCACCATTCGATTCACAGTCTTCGATACCAATTTAGCCCCGAGATACACCGAAATCGAAGGATAGTTCAATTGCTCAGGCTCAATAGCTTGAACTTGAGAACACACAATCGGGCCACCAGCAATTGTTGATACCTCAGAATCCGTAAGTTTCATCCCACAAAGATATCGGATGTAATCGTGCGGGTCATTGTCATATATCAGACCCGGATCATTAGCTGCCACGGGATCCACATGGCCCGATCCCATCGTGAAAACTCCAGCATTTTCACCATCGTATTGATCTTTTATCGGATTACCATCTGGGTCTTTCGTGTAGGCTGTTGTCATGATTGCTGATTTAATTGCGGCAGGTGACCAATGTCGATGATTGTGCTTGAGAAGAGCTACGATCCCTGAAACATGAGGTGTGGCCATCGAAGTTCCACTTACCATGATGAACGTCTTATCCGTGCCTGTATGACTCGGCCCAACTTCAGTTGGCCAAGCTGCGAGAATGTTCGAACCGGGTGCAATAACGTCTGGCTTTATTATGTTACCGTTAAAGGGGTTAGGCCCTCGATTCGAAAAGGAGGACACTACAGGTGCGGGGCGACCTCCAAATTGCGTTCCGTCGAACTTCATCGCTGCAGTAGGATTTGATTCCTGTTTGAAATACGTCATAATTTCTTTTGAGTCGTTGTAGGTAACACGAGAAGCTGGATGGAGAAAAGCATCGGCGTCCGTTCGATTCCCCATCCCCGCCTGGCTCAGGACTATAATGGCGATGCCACCGGCCTTTTTAACCTCATCGCTGGCTTCCACATTCTTTTTATAATCCGTATTGGCTCCACACAGCACAATCTTACCTGTGATGTCGATCAATTTTAGAGCGTTGCCATGGCATTTCCTCGAATCCTCAGATTTCAGGACGCCGTATGGATAAATCAAAGGAAACTGAGTGGGAGGGAAGTTATCTGGCTGATAAGCCGATTCCCCATAGAATTCTCGGCCATCTCCGAGCTCTACTATCGATCTTACCCTTCTGTCCATGACGCTCGATCCGACCATTAGAATCCATGGAGCTCCGTCGACTTGGTTCGCTAGAGGCCCCGCGTTTCCCCCCTGCTTGAACAGGGACGATCCCCTTTGTAATGGCCGCAAACGATCCAACCGCTACCTTATCCTCATCAAGTTTATAAGGTTTGTCATAGCCTAAAGACATAGAGAGCATGTGTACCTGATCATGGATAGCTTGGTCTATACCTTTGAGAATATCTGCAGAAGTCCCGGGCGTGACTCTGTAGACTGCGAGATGAGCTCCTGGAGCTAACCCGGAAGCCGTGCCCTTTGCATGACCGACGGCATTGGCGTCATCAACGAAGCTCCCGGCAGCTGTGCTTGCCGTGTGGGTCCCATGCCCTCTGGTGTCCAACGGCGAAACTATTCGTCCTTGATGGAAACCGACAGCACTGATGATCTTCTTGTTGCATCCGCCTTGGCTCCAGTAGCATGTTCCTTTCCATATGGGTGGTTGGGGATGCGGAGACATCTGCTGATCGTCGAATGAAGGGTGGCTGTACTTGATTCCACTGTCCATCATACCGATTATTTGACCCGCACCGTAGTCTGAGCTAGGCCACAGTCCGGACCACCGGTTGAGGCCCAAGAACTTCGGGCTGTAGGTGGTTCGTAGCTTGCACTCGTGTTCAGGATGTGCACTTACTACTCCTTGTTTAGATTTCAGCGTTTGCAATTCGTCGGGGGTTAGCATTGCCGCGAAGCCAGTGATTGCGTGTCTATACGTGTAGATCATCCGAGGCTCACCGGAATCTAAGGTTGTGTTTGGCAAGAAAGACATGTACCAATTTCTCCGGTCTCTGAAGGTGAGGAATTTGGTGTGTTTGGGCTTTTGTACGTGGACGATGTAGGCTTGAGGATCTGTTGTGTTGCTTCCATGGATTTCAAAGAGAAAGGAAGAGAGTAAGAAGAACGAAAGAAAGGTTAGATGAGAGAAATAGATGGGTGTATAGATCTCCATTGAAGTGGATATAGACCAATGTGTAGCATAGATCAGGTTATATAGAATCCATGACAAGCTCAGGTATGATTTACTTATTGCATTGTGTAGCATGATACTTAGGGAGCAGGGATCCAATGTTCGTGAAAATTTTGCTTTAGGAGACGAGAGAAAAAAGCCTGGAAATAATGCGTGCGTACATGTACACAATAGGAGCAGCGTATGCTATGCTGGAAGCATCCTATGGGTGAATAAAGCACGAACAAAATGACTGTGGCTCTTTCTTCTCTTTTAGTTACGTTTATTGTTAATTAGAAACCAACTCAGTAATTAGAAGCCTCCCATAACTTTAAAAATATCAGAAATCCCCCCTTTAATCTAGGGTTTATCAAAAAGACCCCTTACCTTTAAGATTTAATTAGAAAACCTTCCTAAAAAAGGTAAACCGCAATTTTCATTGGAAAAAAAACTACCCCCAATGCTAAAGGGGTCTTCTGATAACCCCTAAAATTAAGAGGGCTTTTATGATATTTACAAGTTACGGAAGGTTATGTAACAATCGTTTCTGATATCTAGCCTTGACTCTCACTTGTTAGTGATAGGGAAATGCTTGTACTTTTGCTGATCAAAGATTTTGATCAAGAGAGGATAAATGTATTGTTTTTGCATGTAATATTCTGTTGGGGATTCGAACAATCAATCGAACCCGTACCTTTTCAGATCTTGTGTTTGAAAGTAGGCAAGCAAGAAATCACCACAAATAAAAAATAAAACTTACAGGAAAAATAAATAAGAAAGAACACACCAGATTTAACACCAGATTTAACGAGGTTTGACAACGTGCCTACGTCCTCGAGAGCCAACACCACACAATCTTTTGATTAATTGAAGAAGGATTATAAGCTCACAAATTAGAGTTTAATCTCTATGAGATCTCTCTGAAGAATCCTCTCAAAACTCTCTATTTTCTATTGCATACATTATTCTAAAATCGCTTAGGTATATATAGAGTCCTGGTTCAAAACAGAAACCCAAAAACTTTAGGAAACTGCCAGAACCCATCGCGGTCGACCGGGCTTTGTGTGGCGGTCGACCGGCCAGAGCGTCGATTCTTTACCCTGCAACGTGCACGTTCACGATCGACCGGACTAGCTTCCGCGGTCGACTGACCGGAGAGCATGTTTCTTCTCAGTTTCTGGCAAGCATCACGGTCGACCGGACCAGGCGTGGCGGTCAACCGACCCGAGATTTGACTGTTCCCTTTGTCTTTTTGATTCTAGCTTTGGATCTACACACTTAGACTAACAATCTCCCACTTGGAGACCAAAGCAATATCAACGAGCTCTCCCAAACTCTCTCCTTTTTCGCAAGCATCTTCTCCTACCCGTAAAACATCCATTCTTCAATCATCATCTTCTCAGCGATCCTGCCGATCCTCCTGGTGTGGCTCCGCCTTCATCTCCTACGCGTGAAGGCCAACTGAAGTTGCGCACAACTCCAGTTTCTTGATGATCATTACTTTTGTCAACATATCTGCAGGATTTTGACTTTCTAAAATCTTCTCCAGATGTAACTTCTCGTCATCAATCAACGAGCGTATGAAATGATATCGTACATCGATGTGTTTCGTTCTGGCATGATATACTGGATTCTTTGCAAGATGTATAACGCTCTGGCTATCAAAATAAAGAACTCCTTTCCCCTACTTCAGATCCAACTCTTCCAGGCACCCGGTTAACCAAATCATCTCATTGCTGGCTTCAGTCACTGTGACATACTCCGCCTCAGTTGTGAAAAATGTTACAATCTTCTACAAATGTGATACCTAACTCATTGCTATCGACGCTAAAGTATAAACATACCCCATGGTTCTTCGCATCGTATCACGATCACCGGTGAAGTCCGCATCCACGTATCCCTGTAGTACCAACTCCCTCCTGAAACATAATGGTTTGTCCGTAGTCACTCTCAAGTATTGTAATATCCACTTCACGGCCTCCTAATGCTGCTTCCCTGGATTGCATGCAAACCTGCTCATAACTCCCACTGCATGGGCGATATCCGGTCTCGTGCAAACCATCGCATACATGAGACTCCAAATGGCCTATGAATATAGCACGCTGCTCATATGCTCCCTTTCTACATCTGTCTTAGGTGATTTCTCCTCAGATAACTTGAATTGCCTTCCAAAGGGCGTGCTAACAACCTTAGCATTCTGCATGTTGAATCTATAAAGTACTTTCTCGATGTATTCAGCTTGACTCAACATCAATATTCCTTCAGCTTCATCTTTACTGATTCGCATCCCAAGAATCTGCTTCGTTGCACCCAGATCCTTCATAGCAAATTCTCTTGCCAATTGCTTTTTCAATCTGTTTATCTCTTCTAAACATGGTCCTGCAACTAGCATGTCATCAACATACAATAACAATACGATAAAGCTGGACTCGAACCTCTTGAAGTAGCAACAGTGATCTGAATTGCATCTTCCATAGCCATTGCTCTGCATGAAGTTGTCGAACTTTTTATACCACTGTCTCGGAGCATGTTTCAATCCGTACAAGCTCTTCTTGAGCTTACACAACATCTCTTTCTTTCCTTCTTCAATGAAGCCAACAAGTTGCTTTATGTAGATTTCTTCATCCAAGTCACCATGAAGAAAGACAGTCTTCATATCTAACTGCTCAAGGTAGAGATCTTCTACATCCATTAAGCTCAACACCATTCTGATGGTTGTGAGCTTCACAATGGGGAAAAATATCTCCGTATAGTCCACTCCTTCCTGCTGCTGGAACCCCTTCACGACTAATCTAGCATTGTATCTCTTGCTTCCATCACTCTCCTGCTTGACTCGGTAGACCCATTTGTTACGTAATGCTTTCTTCTGTGCAGGTAGCTGGGCTAACTCTCATGTCTCATTAGTGTGTAGAGAATCCATCTCCTCCTGCATCACATGCTCCCACTATTAAGATTCACTCACTTGCATAGCTCCTCATAACACTCTGGTTCTCCACTATCTGTCAAAAGTAAATAATCAAGTGATGAGAGATATCTAGGATTCGGTTTGGGTATCCTGGATGACCTCCTAAGCTCCATGCTCTGGGTAATAATTTTTGCACTTGGAGCCTCCTCCGTTCTTCGGTCAGAATTGACTCTGTCACCCCTATCTGGAAGTTCCTCTAAATCTATGTACTTGGATCCACCTGCATCCGTAGTGCTGCTCCCACTATTTTAGCTATCCTTGGCATTATCCTTGTTCTTGTACATCACCTCCTCATTGAATATCACATCTCTGCTCTTGATGATTTTCCTATTCTTCTCATCATAAAGATGATACCAGAACTCATCATTGTCGTATCCAAAGAATGTGCACTTCTGTGACTTAGTTTCTAGTTTGTCCCTAACATGGTCACTGATATGAACATATGCCACGTAGCTAAATACCCGCAAGTGTGAGAGATTGACCTTCTTGCCACTCCAAACTTCCTCTGGAATCCCAAAATCCAATGGAACTGATGGCCTATGATTAATCAAATAAGCTGTCGTATGTACCGCGTCCATCCAAAATGTCTTAGACAGACCTGCATGTAATCGCATGCTCTTGGCACGCTCCGTCAATGTCCTGTTCATCCTCTCTGCTATGCCTTTACTGCGGTGTCCCTAGAGTAGTCCTCTCCAAACGAATCCCATTCAGAACACAGAACCTCTTGAACTCCTCCAGATCATATTCTCTACCGTTGTATGATCTCAGATACTTCACCTTCAGATCTGTCTCGTTCTTGACCATGGCCTTCCACTTCTTAAAGATCTCGAACACCTCTGACTTGTGCTTCATGAAGTATACCCATACATCTGTATGAACAAGCTCTAGCTTCTAAGCTTTAGATGGTCTTCCATTCTTCTGAAAGCTGACCCTCTTCTGCTTCCCGTAGATGTAGTCCTCACAAACACCAACTTTAACTGAATCGATGCCGGTTAACTTTTCCTACAAATGTAGAATCTTTATCCCTTTCTTGCGTATGTATCCCAGCCTATTGTGTCACACATCTGTACTCTCTTTGCCAGCCATAATTGCGAGGATGTCACTCGCATGTGAGGTGAGTAGAGAGTTCCTGTTTTGTTGCCGCGGGCAACAACCATAGTATCGTTGGAGATCCTCTACGAATCCTCGGTGAATGTCAAAACATAGCCTTCCGTTCTAAGCTGTCCTACCTAAACAAGATTCCTCTTCAGTTTCAGTACGCGTCTGACGTTCTTCAGATTCCACTTAGAGCCCTTCATCTGTATCTGAACATCGCCCTTTCCAACAATATTATAAGGCTCGTTGTACCCCAAATATACTTTTCCAAAGTTCACTGCTACATAGTTCTGGAGAAGATTCCTATTAGCAATGATGTAGAAAGAGGCTCCTGAGTTGATGACCCAAGAAACAGAATCGTTGTCCATAGCAAGGATCAATGCATCCTGCACGATATGAGCATTCTGCTCGTTCGTATTCTTCTTTGGCGTTTTATAGACTGAAGACATATGGCCTTCTTGGTCGCAATTCCAACACTTTCCTTTGATAGGCCTAACTTTCGAGTTCGACCTTTTCTTTATTGACTTCGACTGATTCATGTTCTGATTGCCCTTCTTCTGGCTTCTGCCTCTCTGCTCGAGATTTAGGGCTGAACCTGAACCTTCAGATTCGGATGATTTCCTTCTAACCTCCTCGGATAGAATCATGCTAACAACCTCTCTCAGCTTTAACTTTTCCTTCCCCGTCTAATTGCTAATTGCGGTCACACAACCTGCCTAACTATCCGACAACTA
The DNA here is from genome assembly GCF_001876935.1 of Asparagus officinalis. Taxonomy (NCBI): domain Eukaryota; kingdom Viridiplantae; phylum Streptophyta; class Magnoliopsida; order Asparagales; family Asparagaceae; genus Asparagus; species Asparagus officinalis. The sequence continues at coordinate 6,123,245 of NC_033803.1, read as the reverse complement.
TGATAGTAATAATAGGGCCTGCATTTCGTCATCGAATGTGATGTCTACGGATTTAAGTTAATCAATAATCATGTTGAACTCACTAAGGTGCATCGTGAAGGACTGTCCTTCTGTCATCTTAAGGTTGAAGAGCGTTTTGACGAGATGCACCTTATTTGCTGTAGACGGTTGCTCGTACATCTTCACGAGCGCTTCCATAAGCCCCACCCGTCGTCTTTTCCTTTAATATGTTGTGGGTGACTATCTTAGCGAGCGACAACCATATATACAAGTCATTTTAGTACAGATAGTCATTCATCTGTGACTTCCAGTAGGCGAAGTTTGAGTCAAACTTCTTGATCTTTGATTTGCTTTCTTCTGCCATGACTATAACCTGAATCTGGCCACAGTCCATTCGACCGGTTCAGACTTCAACCATAACCTGAATCTAGCCACAGTCCCTTTGCTTTCTTCTTTTCGATTATTATACCTTGACCATAACCTGAATCTGGCCACAGTCCATTCGACCGACTCAGACCTAAGAACTTCGGGCTGTACGTCGTTTGGAGTTCACATTCGTGTCCATGATACACACTTAGTACTCCTGGTCTAGATTTCATCACCTATAATTCCTCCGGCATCAGGTTCGCAGTGAAGCCACTGATAGCATGTCAATATGCGTAGACTATAGGCTCGCTGGAGTTTGAGGTTGTGTTCGGCAAGAAAGACATGTACAAATTTCTTTGGTCTCTGAAGGTGAGGAATTTGGTATGTTTGGGCATTTTTACATGGACGATGTAGGCTTGAGAATCTGTTGTGTTGCTCCCATGGATTTCAAAGAGAGAGAGGAAGAGAGTAAGAAGAACAACACAAAGGTTAGATGAGAGAAATTAACGGGTTTGTGAATCTTAATGATACATGTGTATCTTCTCCGCTTCGGGAACTTAGCGATCCTCATGGGAGCTTGAGGATAGATGATTCTCATGGTAGCTTGAGAATAAAAACATGATAGAAGCGTGTCGAAAATGGCGAAAATCAGGAAAAGACGACTCTAGCGAAATAGTTCTGGTCGGTCGACTGATGGCTTGGCATCAGTCGACTGATAAACGTGCACATTACAGGGTGCTGAAAGTCGCTCTGGATGGTCGACGGATGCTGGTTTATCAGTCGACCGATGAGGGCCTATCAGTCGACTGATAAACCATCATTAGACGACCGATAGCGGGTCGGGCCGATTCTGATTCCTAGCCGGTTTTGGGTTTTTAGGGTTTGTATAAATAGAAACCCTATTGATTTGGGATTCCCAGTTAGAAATCCGAGAGTTTTGAGAATAGAGAGGAGATTTGTAATTTATTGTTCTTTATAATCTAGAGAAGGTATTTTCCTTCGCCATATCGAACTGTTCTTCTGTCTTGCTGTTTTCTTCATGAATATATCTTTAATAATTCCGCGATCAAAGGTGCTCGCACGACGACTCGTATTAAGTTGGTATCACAGCCAATATATTACTTGCATCAAGATTATTTATCGCAACTAGAAGAGAAATAAGCAGGAATCAAGAAATCAAAGTCTATGAAATTGTATCTTTAGGAGAGAGAGGTAGAAGTTGGCCAATATATAAGGCATACATTAGTAATACGGATTTGATTAGGAGTCCTCCACCTACTTGGTTTGAATAGAAATTTGACAAATTTGTAAATCGAAACAAAGTGATCGTTTGGATTTATCTGAAGATTTATTTTATAATTTATATAGAGCAATGACCATTGCCATTTTTATGACATACTTCTTATGATATGATACCTGCAATATATACTCGTTTCAAGAATATTATGTACATGCACACCAAATTCCATGTGTTTATTTACCTATTTTTATTTTCAACAACTTTACGGTCCTTTGGGAACTCAGGTGAATGTAACTGCAATAGGACTCCTCACAAAATACTTGCCAGAAACCCATACTAGTTGCCCTTCTGAAACTTTGCCTGCTTTGGGTGGAACTCCCTGAATACTCAATGTCACAGTAAAATCTTGCTTTTCACCTTCATTAGTGAATGCAAGGGTAATAGGGTCAACATCCACATGCACTCCCTCTGGATTATCAACCTTCACCGTGTAAACCAAGCATCACCGACATTCGTCACTATTCGATTCACAGTCTTCGATACCGATTTAGCCCCGAGAGACACCGAAATTGAAGGATAGTTCAATTGCTTAGGCTTAATAGCTTGAACTTGAGAACACACAATCAGGCCACCTGCAATTGATGATACCTTAAAATCCGGAAGTTTCATCCCACAAAGGTATCGGATGTAATCGTGTGGGTCATTATCATATATCAGACCCGGATCATTAGCTGCCACCGGGTCCACATGACCCGATCCCATCGTGAAGGCTCCAGCATCTTTACCGTCATATTCATCTTTTATGGGATTACCATCTCGGTCTTTCGTGTAGGCTGTTGTCATGATGGCTGATTTAATCGCAGCGGGCGACCAATGTCGATGATTGTGCTTGAGGAGAGCCACGATCCCTGACACGTGAGGTGCAGCCATTGAAGTTCCACTTACCATGATAAACGTCTTATCCGTGCCTGTAGGATTCGGACTGACTTCAGTTGGCCAGGCTGCGAGAATGTCCGAACCGGGTGCAATAAAGTTTGGCTTTATTATGTTACTGTTAAAGGGGTTAGGGCCTCGATTCGAAAACGAGGACACTACAGGTGCGGGGCGATGTCCAAATTGCGTTCCGTTGAACTTTATCGCTGCGGTTGGATTTGATGCCTGGTCAACATACTTTATAATTTCCACTGTGTCGTTGTAGGTAACACGAGAAGATGGATGGAGAAAAGCATCCGCGTCCGTTCGATTCCCCATCATCGGGTGGCTCATGACTATAACGGCGACGCCACCGGCCTTTTTAACGAGATCGCCGGCTTCCACATTCTCCTTATAATCCCAGGTCGCTTCACACAGCACAATCTTGTCCTTGACGTCGATCAAATTTAGAGAGTCGCCCTGGCATTTCTTCGAATCCTCCGATTTCAGTATGCCGTATGGATAAATCAAAGGAAACTGAGTGGGAGGGAATTTATCTGGCTGATAAGCCGATTCCCCATAGAATTCTCGGCCGTCTCCGAGCTCTACTATCGATCTTACCCTTCTGTCCATGACGCTCGATCCGACCATTAGGATCCATGGAGCTCCGTCGACCATGTTCGGTAGAGGCCCTGTGTTTCACCCTGCCTCAACAGGGACGATCCCCTTTGTAACGGCCGCAAACGATCCAACCGCTACCGCGTCGCGATAAAGTTCCTGTTGAGTTATTTAGATACTAAGTAAATTAGTCAATGTTGTAAGGACCTAGTTGTAAGAATGCATTAATATAAAAGAGGGGTCTCTTAATGAGAGAAACTAACCCTAATCTTTCTACATGGTATCAGAGCCAAACCTAGTCGCCTCCCTTTTCTGAGCCAAATCCGACGATTCCTCCGCCGCCCAACTTCGTTCGTTCTCTCCGTCGCTCAATCCGTCGATCTCTCCTCCTAATTTGTCGGTCGATCTCACCGAGGCGGGTCAGACCTGTCGATCTCGTCACCGATGAAGGGAGAAAGGGGGACGCGGTGCTAGTGGTGCGACGGTTAGAGAGAAGCGACGGCTGTCGTCACTGATGAGGGGTGGCTAACCGTGGATGAGGAGGGATCGGTCTCCGTCATCAGTCGTGGCTGGGTGTTGACGATCGTGCTGATGAGGATGCTAGGGTGTTGACGATCGTGGCTGAGGATGTGGGGATCGGCTGGAATGAGAGGGTTGATTTCTAGGGTTTCATTTTTTTTTAGGGGTTGGATCGTTTGTGATTTGGATCGTTTGTGATTTGGGGATTTTAAGGAGAGAGAAGAGAAAGATGGGGTCTGTATTAATTTGAGCGATTTAGGAGAGTGATCTCCAGTATTAGGTGATTAAGTAGTGTGGTTTCGCTGTTGAGAAAAAAAGGAAAAAAAACAGAAAGAGAGAGGTTCTTGATTTGTAATAGTTTATTTAGGTTCCCTCGACAAGTCAGTCCTAGAACTGATGAGAGAAGAGCTGATATCTCACTTTGTTGAGATATCTTACTTCTTGGTTCTTGTTTCCTTGGTGAAACAGGAATTCTTGTTGATCTATCTATCTTGTTGTACTGTCGAAGTGCTGCTGGAATTTTTTCGTTGCGCACCACAAGAATAGAAGTTGGACCGATGACAAAGACTGAAAAAAATCCGATGGAGGAGATCATCAAGAAGTTGAACAACCTGAGGGTATTTCAGATCGAGAAGAAGATCGGCGCTATAGTCCAGGGAGAGAGGACTGTACAGGAGTACGCCACAGAGCTGGAGCGCTTGTGGCTCGATCACGATCACTTCTCGCCCCTTGCGAGCTGCAAGGACCCTGAGTGCAAGGAGCGCGAGGCCGCTTTGCAGAAGAGGACCATGTTATTTCTCTGAGGTTTGGCTCCAGCGTATGAGCAGAGGACGGCATTGCTACTAACCCAGACGAAGATCCCACCACTGGAGAAGGCAGTCTCGGCCATGATACAGGAGGAGAGTCTTATCAGGCTACGGTCTGGGATAGGTGGACTTACAGGAGAGAAGTCTGCACTGGTGGTATCCAACCCGGATAACACTGGATTCAGAGGGGAGACTAGGCAGTGCTTCAACTGCGAAGAGGTAGGGCATCTGAGACAGATGTGCCCTAAGCCACCTAGGAACTGGAGTGAACGTGGTCAGACTGGTGGCCGTGCAGGTCGAGGAGGCAGGGGGCGTGTAAGCCAAGGAGTTGCTCACCTAGCTGTGGCAGATGAGTCTCAGACTACTGCTGGGATGACTGGAGCTGAAATAACAGAGCTGAAGGAACTACGTCTGTTCAAGCTTCAGGCTGAGAGTTCGAAGGGCAAGGGACAAGTCACCCAGGATCTGGCTACCACTACATGCTTGGTAACTTTATTGGTTATGCTCATGCGAACAAAGGTACACAGGTTCAGGCACTTGCATCCACTAAAACTCATGTTGATTGGATCATAGACTCAGGTGCATCTAGGCATGTCACAGGAACATCTAGTGAGTTTGCATTATATTATCCGAGTAAGCATATGCATCCTGAGACAGTTCAGACTGCTGATGGGACATCCCAACCCATCAGGGGTACTGGCTCGGTCCATTGCACTTCATCTGTTATCTTGTCATCAGTATTGCATGTTCCTTCGTTTCCAGTTAACTTACTCTCAGTTAGCTCTCTCATTGATCAATTAAATTACACCGTGTTATTTGATCGAGATTTGTGTGTCTTTCAAGAGAAGGAAACGAGGAGGAGGATTGGGACTGGTATTAGACGTGATGGTCTTTGGTATTTGGACAGGGAGACAACAACGATTGCTGCTGCGGTTAGCGGAGGGCCAGAGGCAGAAGCGATGCTTCAACATTGCCGGTTAGGGCATTTATCTTTTGAGAGTTTAAATAGATTAGAACCTGAGTTAATGAAGAAAGTGGATAGAAAAGAGTTATTTTGTAATGCATGTGAACTTGGAAAACATACTCGTTCTACTTATAGAATGATTGGTCTTCGAAGTTGTGAACCATTTGCACTTGTCCATTCTGATGTTTGGGGACCATGTCCTACTACCTCTATCAGTGGTTTTAGATGGTTTGTTACTTTCATTGATTGTTATTCACGTATGACCTGAATATACATGATGAAGCAGAAATCAGAGGTTTACAAATATTTTCAAGATTTCTCGGCTTATGTGAAGACACAGTTTGGAGTGCAGGTGAAGATTCTTCGAACAGATAATGGGACTGAGTATGTCAATAAGGAGTTTACACCTTTCATCTCTAATCAGGGAATTGTTCATCAAACCACCTGCCCAGACACCCCTGCTCAGAATGGGGTGGCTGAGCGTAAGAACAGGCATCTACTGGAAGTGACACGCTCATTGATGTTGACAATGAATGTGCCTAAGTTTTTATGGAGTGAGGCTGTTATGACAGCGGCTTATTTGATCAACAGGATGCCATCAAGAGTATTAGAGATGAAGACACCATGTGAGATGTTTTTGGGCTCGAATGTTTTTGTTGTTCCACCAAGAATGTTTGGATGCACATGTTATGTGAGAGATCACAGGTTGATGGTGAGTAAACTGGATCCGCAAGCAGTTAAATATATCTTTGTTGGCTACTCATCAAGTCAAAAAGGATACAAGTGTTGGTGTCCCACTGAAAGAAGGCTGTTTGTCAGTATGGATGTGACTTTTCGGGAGTTTGAACCTTTTTATGGGGAGAAAACGGAGTTGAGTTCTCAACATGAGCCGCCTCCTGTGCCTATGCCAGTGCCCACAAATGTTGATGTCCCAAGTCCCTCCTCTCCAGTGACTTCTCCACCTGAGTCGATAGGTAACGAGTTCTTCCCTGATACTTCTAATACTCTCGTCTTGCCCCGCAGAACCCCCAGAGTTAATGCTGGAAAACCTCCAGCTAAGTTTGGTAATTGGGATACTGATATTGCGAATTACATTTCATATGCATCCATTCCACCTGCATATAAGTCATTCATTGCATCGTTGCATTCAGTGCCTGTACCTAACAACTGGCAGGTAGCTAAGCAAGATCCTAGGTGGTTGAATGCCATGCACGAGGAACTCCAGGCCTTGAAGAAGAATGACACATGGGAGTTGGTACCTTTGCCAGCTGGGAAGCGTGCTGTTGGATGTAAGTGGGTGTATACGGTTAAGCAAACTCCAGAGGGCAAGATCGACAGATACAAGGCCAGATTGATTGCTAAAGGCTACAACCAAACATACGACATTGACTATGACGAGACATTTGCTCCAGTAGCAAAGATGAGTACTGTTAGAGTGTTGGTGTCATGTGCTGCCAACTTTAATTGGCCACTACATCAGCTAGATGTCAAGAATGTCTTTTTACATGGAGATCTTCAAGAGGAGGTATATATGGAGATTCCACCAGGCTTCACTACTTCTCAAGTAGCTGGGAAGGTGTGCAAGTTGAAGAAGTCTTTGTATGGGTTAAAACAGTCTCCGAGGGCATGGTTTGATAGATTCAGGTTGACAGTTTGTAGTATGGGGTACAAGCAGTGCAATGGTGATCATACTGTGTTTTACAGGCACTCCAAAACTCGTATCACTATCCTGACGGTCTATGTTGATGATATTGTAATCACTGGAGATGACACTGAGGAAATCCTACTGTTGAAGAAGAAATTGGGAGAGGAATTCGAAGTTAAAGATCTGGGGCAGTTGAAGTACTTTCTCGGAATTAAAATTGCAAGGTCGCGAAAGGGTATAGTGCTTTCTCAGCGGAAGTATGCTCTGAATCTTCTCTCAGAGACAGGGATGTTGGGGTGCAGAGTTGCATCTACTCCTATTGAGCAGAATCATAAGATGAGTGCCGAGGGTGGGGACCTTGTGAGTAAAGAGCAATATCAAAGATTGGTTGGACGACTTATATATCTATGCCATACGAGACCTGATATTACTCATGCAGTGAGTGTGGTGAGTAGATATATGCATGATCCCAGAGAGCAGCATATGGAGGCAGTTCGCAGAATTCTTAGATATATTAAAGGAAGCCCAAGAAAGGGGTTATGGTTCAGGAGTTTTGGACATCTGAGAATTGAAGGCTATTGCGATGCTGATTGGGCGGGTTGTATGGATGATCGTAGATCCACTACAGGTTACTGTGTATTTGTTGGAGGCAATCTCGTATCTTGACGTAGCAAGAAGCAAGATGTGGTGGCTAGGTCTACAGCTGAGGCCGAGTACAGAGCTATGACAGTTAGTCTGTGCGAGTTGATGTGGGTAAAAAACATATTATCTGAGTTGCGCTTGTTTAGAAGAGACTCCTTACAACTTTGGTGTGACAACAAATCGGCGATTAATATTGCAAACAATCCAGTTCAGCATGATCGCACCAAACATGTGGAGATTGATCGGTTCTTTATCAAGGAACAACTGAATAGAGGAGTTCTGACTTTGAGCTATGTGAAATCAGAAGAGCAGTTAGCTGATTGTTTAACAAAAGGATTAGGTTCTAGAGAGTATGATATCTTTTGTAACAAGATGGGGATGATTGATATCTATCGCCCATCTTGAGGGGGAGTGTTGAGTTATTTAGATACTAAGTGAATTAGTCAATGTTGTAAGGACCTAGTTGTAAGAATGCATTAATATAAAAGAGGGGTCTCTCAATGAGAGAAACTAACCCTAATCTTTCTACAGTTCCCTAGGCTTGTTATAACCCATAGACATAGAGAGCACGTGTACCTGATCATGGATAGCTTGGTCTATACCTTTAAGCAAATATGTAGAAGTCCCAGGCAAGAATACAAAGTTTATGAAATTGTAGCTTTAGGAGAGAAGAGGTAGAAGTTGGCCAATATATAAGGTGTACATTAGTAATATAGATTTGATTAGGAGTCCTCTACCTACTTGGTCTGAATAGAAATTTGACAAATTTGTTTATCGAAACAAAGTGATCGTTTGGATTTATCTGAAGATTTATATTATAATTTATATAGAGCAATGGACATTGCCATTTTTATGACATACTTCTTCTGATATGAGACCTGCAATCCTCAATTCAAGAATATTATGTGCATGCACACCAAATTCCATGTGTTTATTTATCTATTTTTATTTTCAACAACTTTACGGCTCCTTGGGATCTCAGGTGAATGTAACTGCAATAGGACTCCTCACAAAATACTTGCCAGAATCCCATACCAATTGCCCTTCTGAAACTTTGCCTGCTTTGGGTGGAACTCCTTGAATACTCAATGTCACAGTAAAATCTTGCTTTTCACCTTCATTAGTGAATGTAAGGATAATAGGGGAAACATCCACATCCACTCCCTCTGGATTATCAACCTTCACAGTGTAAACCGAGTTAGCATCACCAACATTCGTCACCATTCGATTCACAGTCTTCGTTACCGATTTAGCCCCGAGAGACAGCGAAATTGAAGGATAGTTCAATTGCTCAGGCTCAATAGCTTGAACTTGAGAACACACAATCGGGCCACCAGCAATTGTTGATACCTCAGAATCTGTAAGTTTGATCCCACAAAGGTATCGGATGTAATCGTGCGGGTCATTATCATATATCAGACCCGGATCATTAGCTGCCATCGGGTCCACATGACCCGATCCCATAGTGAAGGCTCCGGCATCTTTACCGTCATATTCATCTTTTATGGGGTTACCGTCTCGGTCTTTCGTGTAGGCTGTTGTCATGATGGCTGATTTAATCGCAGCGGGCGACCAATGTCGATGATTGTGCTTGAGGAGAGCCACGATCCCTGACACGTGAGGTGCAGCCATTGAAGTTCCACTTACCATGATGAACGTCTTATCCGTGCCTTTAGGATCCGGCCCGACTTCAGTTGGCCAAGCTGCGAGAATGTTCGAACCGGGTGCAATAACGTCTGGCTTTATTATGTTACCGTTAAAGGGGTTAGGGCCTCGATTCGAAAATGAGGACACTACAGGTGCGGGGCGGTGTCCAAATTGCGTTCCGTCGAACTTTATCGCTGCGGTCGGATTTGATGCCTGATTGAGATAGTTTATAATTTCCATTGCGTCGTTGAAGGTAACACGAGAAGCTGGATGGAGAAAAGCATCCGCGTCCGTTCGATTCCCCATCCACGGCTGGCTCATGACTATAACGGCGACGCCACCGGCCTTTTTAACGAGATCGCTGGCTTCCACATTTTCCTTATAATCCCCACTGGCTCCACACATCACAATCTTACCTTTGACGTTGATCAATTTTAGAGAGTTGCCCTGGCATTTCTTTGAATCCTCTGATTTTAGGACGCCATATGGATAAATCAAAGGAAACTGAGTGGGAGGGAAGTTATCTGGCTGATAAGCCGATTCCCCATAGAATTCTCGGCCATCTCCGAGCTCTACTATCGATCTTACCCTTCTGTCCATGACGCTCGATCCGACCATTAGAATCCATGGAGCTCCGTCGACCTGGCTCGCTAGAGGCCCCGCGTTTCCCCCTGCCTGAACAGGGACGATCCCCTTTGTAATGGCCGCGAACGATCCGACCGCTATCTTGTCCTCATCAAGTTTATAAGGTTTGTCAAATCCTATAGACATAGAGAGCACATGTACCTGATCATGGATAGCTTGGTCTATACCTTTGAGAATATCTGTAGAACCCCCGGGCGTGACTTTGTAGACCGCGAGATGAGCTCCGGGCGCTAACCCGGAAGCCGTGCCCTTTGCAGAACCGACGACATTGGCGTCATCAACGTAGCTCCCGGCAGCTGTGCTCGCCGTGTGGGTCCCGTGCCCATTGGTGTCCAACGGCGAAACTAGCCGTCCTAGATGGAAACCGACAGCACTGATGATCTTCTTGTTGCATCCGCCTTGGCTCCAGTAGCATTTTCCTTTCCATACGAGGTGGAGACATCTGCTGGCTGTCGAATGAAGGGTGGTTGTACTTGATTCCACTGTCCATCATACCGATTATTTGACCTGCACCGTAGTCTGAGTCAGGCCACAGCCCGGACCACCGGCTGAGGCCCAAGAACTTCGGGCTGTAGGTGGTTCGTAGCTTGCACTCGTGTTCAGGATGTGCACTTACTACTCCTTGTTTAGATTTCAGCGTTTGCAATTCGTCGGGGGTTAGCATTGCCGCGAAGCCAGTGATTGCGTGTCTATACGTGTAGATCATCCGAGGCTCACCGGAATCTAAGGTTGTGTTTGGCAAGAAAGACATGTACCAATTTCTCCGGTCTCTGAAGGTGAGGAATTTGGTGTGTTTGGGCTTTTGTACGTGGACGATGTAGGCTTGAGGATCTGTTGTGTTGCTTCCATGGATTTCAAAGAGAAAGGAAGAGAGTAAGAAGAACGAAAGAAAGGTTAGATGAGAGAAATAGATGGGTGTATGGATCTCCATTGAAGTGGATATAGACCAATGTGTAGCATAGATCAGGTTATATAGAATCCATGACAAGCTCAGGCTCATAGTTGCATCCAAGATTTACTTATTGCATTGTGTAGTATGATACGTAGGGAGCAGGGATCCAATGCTCCATGATAATTTTGCTTTAGGAGAAAAGAGGAAAAAAGCTGGAAATAGTGTGTGCGTACGTGTGCACGATAGGAGCAGTGTATGCTATGCTGGAAGAAGCATCCTATGGGTGAATAAAGCACGAAGAAAATGACTGTAGCTGTCTTCTCTTTTAGTTACGTTTATCGTTCATTAGAAACCAACTCAGTAATTGGAAGCCTCCCATAACTTTTAAAAATATCAGAAATCCCCCCTTTACTCTAGGGTTTATCAAAAAGACCCCTTACCTTTAAGATTTAATTAGAAAACCCACCTAAAAACGTGAACCGCAATTTTCATTGAAAAAAAACAACCCCCCATGCTAAAGGGGGTCTTCTGATAACTGTTGGGAATTTAACGCCGAAATCCCTAATGCAACGGAAACGCAGATAGAGAACAATACACCAAGTTTTACGAGGTTCGGCAACTGCCTACGTCCTCGAGAGCCACACAGATAATTTCTTATTTAATCTAACAAGAAATTACAAATCAAGAGCAAATCTCTAAACTGAGATTCCTCAAACAAACACTGTAGCTACAGTGTTAATACCCACAATAAAATCCCCTCTTGACAAACACTGTAGCTACAGTGTTAATACCCACAATAAAATCCCCTCTTCTCTTTTCTCTCTCTTCTTAATCCCTTTCTTTATCTCCCCTCAAAACCCTATTTGAGAGCTGAAGATTAGAAATCGCTGCTGCGATTTAAGAGAGAACGCTGCTGCGTTAAGGGGGAGAACGCTTCTGCGTTAAGGGGTCCGCCGCCAGAGAAAAAACGAGGGGAGGAAGAGCAGCTAGGGCATCGGGTAGAGAGGGCTTTTTATAGCCGAAAATTGACAGGCTGGCGACAGCCTGTCGCCAGCGCACGAACGGACGCGAGGGTCGGAGGCCAGAAACGCGAGCGTGGGCGCTGAACGCGGAGGTCGGAGCTCTGAACGCGGGGGTCGGACTCGCCCAACGCCGAGGGTCGCGTTCGCGTTCGCCAATCGAGCTTAACTGCTCGAGTTCGCCTGCGTCTTCCTGGAGCTCGTCGGAGCTCCTCCGCCGTCGTAGGTTGGTATCCACCCCCAACCTAACAATCTCCCACTTGGAGACCAAACCGACGGCAACGAGCTATCTCATCAAGCTCCTCTCCTGTGTGGCTCCGCCCTCATCATCTATGCATGAAGGCCAATTGAAGTTGCACACAACTTCAGTTTCTGAAAGATCGCTGCCTTTGTCAACATATCCGCTGGATCTTTCTTCCTTGGATAATCTGTTGAAATCCTTTGACAACTCGTCGGGCTCTGTATCTTCTGGAACCATTCTGCTCCTTTTTCACTCGATACACCCACTTGTTATGACGTGCCTTCTTCCCCATGAGAAACTCAGCTAGTCCCCATGACTGGTTGGAGATCAGAGATTTCTTCTCTTCTTTCGCAGCAAACTCCCACTTGCTCGCATCTCCACTCTGACAAGCTTCATCAAAGCTTTCAGACTCTCCTCCATTTGTCAGCAACATATAATTCATGTATCTGCTGTTAGGCACAGGAGGACGAGTAGTTCTCCTTAATACCGGAGCTGGTGCGTCGGGCTTCTGCGCACCATTCTGTCCAACAGTCTCTTCTGGCTGAGGACCTTCTGCATTGGGTTCTTCCGAGAGGTTATCTGGGACATCATCTGCATCTACAAATGTTGACTCGCTCTCTGAGTCACCGTCATCTGTCTTGTGCATGTCCTTGTACATCACCTTCTCGTTGAATGTCACATCTCTGCACCTGATCACCTTCTTGTTTTCGTTGTCCCAAATGCGGTAGCCGAACTCGTCTTCACCATACCCGATGAATGTGCATTTCTTAGACTTGGGATCAGGCTCATTCCTGCCTTGATCACTTATATGCACATTAGCTACACAACCGAAAACTTTGAGATGTGAGAGGGTTACCTCCTTTCCGCACCATACCTCTTCTGGTATTCTGTGCTCCAATGGAACCGATGGACCTCGGTTGATCAAGTAAGCTGCTGTGTTGACTGCTTCTGCCCAGAACTGCTTCGGTAGACCTGACTGCATCCGAATGCTTCTGGCTCTCTCTGTCAACGTTCTATTCATGCGCTCAGCCACACCATTGTGCTGAGGCGTGCCGGGCACGGTCCTCTCCATTCTGATACCGTGCTCATAGCAGAACTTCTTGAATCTGGTGTCTTCATACTCACCACCATTGTCTGTTCTGAGTTTCTTTACCCTCAAACCGGTCTCATTCTCGACCATGGCTTTCCATCTTCTGAAAGCCTCAAACACTTCTGACTTTTTCTTCAGAAAGTAGACCCATACTTTCCGAGAGTGATCATCAATAAAAGTCACGAAGTAGTGTTTCCCACCAATCGACGCGGTGGTTGTTGGTCCCCAAACATCCGAGTGAACAAGCTCTAGCTTCTGCTTCCTGGGGGGTCTGCTACTTGCCTGAAAGCTAACTCTCTTCTGCTTTCCAAGTATGCATTCTTCACACACATCAATCTCTACTGATTGTAAACCTGGGAGTTTTCTCTTTGTGTGCATAACCTTCATCCCCTTTTCACTCATATGACCGAGTCTCTGGTGCCACAGCTTTGAAGTCTCATTGCCTGCCGCAACTGAGATCGAACAACGTGCACCTGCTGTCATATACAGGGTACCAGTCTTCCTACCTCTGGCAATCGTCATTGCGCCCTTCGAAATCCTCCAGTCATCGCCATGCGTGTAGCCTTCACTAGCCAGCTGGCTTACTGAGATTAAGTTCCTCTTCAGGTCGGGAATATACCTGACATCCTTCAGCTCCCATACTGACCCATTCAGCTTAATCTTCACTACACCTTTGCCAATAATGGCACATGCTTGATCGTCACCAAGATATACATTTCCAAGGTTTCCGGGGATATACTTCTCGAGGAATTCTTTCTGAGAAGTAGCATGGAATGATGCTCCCGAGTCCAACACCCAAGACTCCTCCTTGCTCTCCAAAGAGCATATCAGCGCATCATCTCCTCCTGAGGTGGAGGCAACGTTCACATCTGCATTTGCCTCCCACTCCTCCCGTGCACTCCTGCACTGATTCTTGTAGAGTTGTTGCTTGGATTCCTTGACTTAAACATCTTGTCCTTTGATCTACCTCTATAGTTTGATTTGTCTCGTCCATTCTCTCTGGTTGAATTTCTACCTCTTGACTTTGTATGCAATACTGAAGAGGTTGTAGCTTCACCCGACTCTCTCCGTCGGATCTCCTCACTGAGAACCAGATCACGAACGTCGTCAAACTTCAACTTATTGCTTCCCGATGAGCTACTCACAGCTGTGACCGTAGCGTTCCAACTCTCTGGTAGGGAAGACAAAAGGATCAACGCTCGAACTTCCTCATCAAACTCAATATCAACTGAACTCAATTGGGTCGTGACTGTATTGAGTTCATTGAGATGATGTGCTACCGATGCACCTTCCGCCATTCGCAGATTGAACAACCGCCTCATCAAATGGACTTTATTTGAGGCTGATGGCTTCTCATACATATTTGAGAGTGCTGCCATAAGACCCGCCGTGGTCTTCTCCTTCGCTATGTTGAACGCAACATTGTGAGTTAATGTCAATCTGATAACTCCGAGGGCTTTTCTGTCCAGAAGATTCCAATCTTCTTCCTTCATACCCTCCGGTTTCTTCCCCGATAGAGGTTGATACAGATTTTTCTGATACAGATAATCCTCTATCTGCATTTTTCAGAATCCAAAATCTGATCCATCAAACTTCTCTATTCTCACATTTCCTTCATCTGCGGCCATGGCTCCCACTTGAATCTGACTTCCTCTAGATCGTTTCACGCTCTGATACCAGTTGTTGGGAATTTAACGCCGAAATCCCTAATGCAACGGAAACGCAGATAGAGAATAATACACCAAGTTTTACGAGGTTCGGCAACTGCCTACGTCCTCGGGAGCCACACAGATAATTTCTTATTTAATCTAACAAGAATCTCTAAACTGAGATTCCTCAAACAAACACTGTAGCTATAGTGTTAATACCCACAATAAAATCCCCTCTTCTGTTTTCTCTCTCTTCTTAAATCCTTTCTTAATCTCCCCTCAAAACACTATTTGAGAGCTGGAGATCAAAAGTAAAATCGCTGCTGCGATTTCAAAAGAGGACCGAATGGGAACGCTGCTGCGTTAAGGCATCCGCCGCCAGAGAAAAATTCGGGGAGGAGGAGCAAAGCACCCTAGGGCATCAAAGGGGCTTTTTATAGCCGAAACATTGATGGGCTGGCGACAGCTTGTCGCCAGCGCACGAACGGACACGAGGGTCGGAGGCCAGAAATGCGAGCGTGGGCGCTGAACGCGGAGGTCGGAGCTCCAAACACCGAGGGTCGCGTTCGCTCTGTCGAGGGTCGCGTTCGCTCTGTCACCATCGCGTTCGCCAATCGAGCTCAACTGCTCGAGTTCGCCTGCGTCTTCCTGGAGCTCGTCGGAGCTCCTCCGCCGTCGTAGGTTGGTATCCACCCCCAACCTAACAATAACCCCTAAAATTAAGAGGGCTTTTATGATATTTTGCAAGTTACGGAAGGTTATGTAACAATCGTTTCTGATATCTAGCCTTTA
The DNA here is from genome assembly GCF_001876935.1 of Asparagus officinalis. Classification (NCBI taxonomy): domain Eukaryota; kingdom Viridiplantae; phylum Streptophyta; class Magnoliopsida; order Asparagales; family Asparagaceae; genus Asparagus; species Asparagus officinalis. The sequence continues at coordinate 6,107,558 of NC_033803.1, read as the reverse complement.
CTCTCACTTGTTAGTGATGGGGAAATGCTTGTATTTTTGCTGATCAAAGATTTTGATTAAGAGAGGATAAATGTATTGTTTTTGCATGTACGATTCTGTTGGGGATTCGAACAATCAATCGAACCCGTGTCCTTCATTGAAGTGGATATAGACCAATGTGGAAGACTGTAGCGTAGATCAGGTTATATAGAATCAATGACAAGCTCAGGTTCATAGACGCATCAAAGATTTACTTATTGCATTGTGTAGCATGATACGTAGGGAGCAGGGATCCAATGTACATGAAAATAATGTGTGCGTACATATACACAATAGGAGCAGTGTATGCTATGCTGGAGGAAGCATCCTATATGGGCGAATAAAGCACGAACAAAATGAGCTCTACTTCTCTTTTCGTTACGTTTAGTTGGGTTATTGATTGGGACAAGTTGGGGCTAAGTGGGATAATTGTTCCAATAGAACAATTTTATCCCTTTGGGATATTTTGAATGGTGTAAAGTGAAATAATTTAGGATAATGGGACAACTTAAAAATTTAATTTGACTATTCATGTGAGATAATTGATGACATGACTCCTTATTAAAATATAACATTTATAATAACCGTAATATACTATTAACATGTTCAATATTATTAACTACAAAATATTATTAAATAATATAATATATTACATAAAATATATACTAAATAATAAAAAGTAATATAATAATAATATAATTCTAATATTATAATATATGAAATAGTATTAACCAATATGTAATAATGATATATAATAATGTTATATTAGATAATATTGTATAATATTTTATTATCTTATATTATAATAGAATTTTATAATATAATATAATTAAAAATATATTATCTAATATAATACAATTAATATATATTAGATATTTAGTAAATTAGCACTTCAAAATTATCTCACTTTCCTCATGATTGTCCCAAAGTTAAGAATGATGCCATTTTTGGAGGTTGGGACAAAAAGTTTGTATAGAAGTGGGATAATTTTGAAAAAAGTGGGGTTAATTGTCCCAATCTCATTGTCCCAATAAATAACACCTTAAAGTAAAATATCAATCCTATTGTCCCAATAAATAACACCATAAAGTAAAGTTTTAAAAATTATCCCACTTACCCCAAAATTACACCAACCAATATTGTTCATTAGAAACCAACTCATTAATTAGAAGCCTCCCATCATATACTTCTTCGGAAAAGTCTTTCTATTGTTCATTAGAAACCAACTCATTAATTAGAAGCCTCCCATCATATACTTCTTCGGAAAAGTCTTTCCTTGGTCAATATTATCTTTCACTTTTTTAAATATCTTATTAGATCTTAATCTATCATAATCATAATTAAATCTTATCTTAATCCCACGTGAATTACCTATAGCTCAATAATTTTTAAAAAATAAGATTAATAAGTTACATAAAATATTACAACAATAACAAAAAAACCCCAAAAAGTTTCAAAAATTGCACAAAATACACTCAAATATTCAAACTTACACAAAACACTCTCACATATCAAAACTTAAAATAAAAAACATGAAATTTAGAAATTAACAGTATCCTCTAAAGAATTTAAAACTTATAATTAATGCCCACAACATTACAAAAATTATAAAAACACATTCAAAAGTTTAATTTATAAAAAAACACCCTCAAAACTTGTGAATAACATAGATAAATTCTAGAGATTACCATCAAACTTGAACATAGATTCTCCTTTCTCCATTATAAAAAGCTCTTTGTCGCATCAATTAAGCCTCAGGGATAATAGAGAAAGATAGTACATGAATTATTGTCAAAAAACTAAAAAATTATAAAAATTGCACAAAACACCCTCAATAATTTAAAATTACACAAAACATACTGACATTTCAAAGCTTAAAACAATAAACATAAAATCTGAAAATTAGTAGTAGCCCCCTAAAATTTAAAAATTACAATTAGCACCCTCGAAGTTTTAAAAATTGTAAAAACACCCTCAAAAGTTTAAAATTAAGAAACCATGAAATTTGAAAAATATATTGATAGATTAACATTTAATATCATTGTCTAAATAAAAGTAATTTTATATAATTTTACTCATAAGTTGGAGTATCAAAAATATGGAGGTATCATTAATTGATAGAAAACTAAATCACTTAAAATTGATCAAAGACTGTAATATAATAGCTTAGGAGGTATCATTAATTGATAGAAAACTAAATCACTTAAAATTGATCAAAGACTGTAATATAATAGCTTAGCATTAATTGATTATATTTTATAAACATTATTCTATGATGTTAGTAATAATCACAAGGTAAAAAAATATTCTCTGATGTTAATAATACTAGTATTTAGACCCGTGCAAAGCACGGTTTCTAAAAGATTTTGAACAAATATTGAACATGTGCAAAGTGAATCGAAGACGGGTACAATTTGCTCCTTCAAATATTGAACATGATTTCCAAGTATTTAGTCCATCCCATATAGGCATCAGAAACAATTTGTTTCTTCAAATTTAAAAATAGATTATGTTTCTCAGAAAATAATATTTCAACTTACTCCTAAGCTATAAGAACCAAATGTAAAAATAACAGCATTGGCCTCCTCAACCATCTGATCAGTATACCCTCTATGTCGAGTCAGTTGCTTCACCCACATTTTAACAATCTGAAATATTGCAAAATGTTTTAGTACCAAGAAGAAACAGATAGATAACACAATATTTACATTCATCAGGAAACAACTGGAACAAAAGTAAGAAAACATAAATATGCACGGGTCTCAATATTTACAGAAAATCTGATATTCAATTAATCTATGAAAAATCTATGTTTGAACTACACAACTTTTTAAGGCATGCCAAAAAAAATTAGTAATCGAGAGTGTACCAGGATCATACACCACTAAAACTTGAATATCGGATTCAAAATGCATGTCAATACATGTAATTATATCATAGAAAATCTAATGCTTAGAGCAACAGAATCGCTTGAGTCAATGCAAAAATGAATTGTATTACAAATAAATTATACCTGCTTTGCAAAGATCTACCTGCTTTGCAAGAGCACAAGCACGATCAGGTGAGTTCAATGCAAAACAAAATTATACCTGCTTTGCAAGAGCACAAACCAAGTCTGATCAGTGAGTTGGAGACAACCCACAGCAATGTCCTATACATAAAAAAGCTCATTTTTTAAGCTGATAATAGAAGTACTGCTAATCTTATGGGATAAAAAATAAACATAAAGCAGTTATTCTACACCCACCATACTGTCTGGAGTGCATAACACCCAAAAAAATCATGATGCACAATGATAACTCCACAACGTGAAGCAGATATATAGCTAAAGTTCGAATTCTTTGTCATTTATAAACATACAACATAAACAGTAAATTGTCACGAAAATACAAGAGAAAAACTTGGTTTAAAGAAGAAAGACATATTAGATAAATGGTGACAATGCATATAGATATAGATATGCTCCTTGAGAACATCAAATGAAGATGACCAATCCTAAGGTGGATGTTGAAGGAAGAGTTATATATGATAAAAAATAACAAATAAGATACATGGGTCAATTATGGGATGATAGATGGTCGATGACAGTAAAAGTAGGAATATCTTCGATATGTAGTAAACTACTGACCTGAGCAGATTTGTAGGCCAAGAGTGTGTTCTTAGCAGCCTCTTTCCTCTCAGCACCAGTTTTGAACTCAGCAAGGTACATGAAAATCATGTAAATAATTAGCAAAATTAACGCAGATAAAGTTGATAAGAGGCATATTCTCATGACTTTTTCCATATTCATATTCTGGAAAGAAAAAAAACATGTACTGTGAAATGTGAGTCATAATACCATAATTCCGTAAACATTTATCACTATAATTACAAAGAAAAAGCATCATCCTAATTTTACCATAAAGAAAAAACATCATCCTAATTTTACCATAAATCCCAAAGCTTTAAAATTCACTTGAAATAAAATTAAAAAATTTTAAAAATTCAAAATATCTCACATTACATGCCAAAGCTTTGCTTCAGGATCCACTATTAACTTAACCATCATCACAAATATCCATTAGAAGCAAAATTAAAGGGCAAAAAAAAAAAGAAATTGTTAATTCTCAATTGTAAAATACCTTAATAAGATAAGGTCTTGGGCAACGTCTTCATGAACTTTCTATGAATAACTACACATTCAAGAACTAAAATTTGAAATTGAGTCTTTGTAACAATTGTAAGTAAGCTTGTATTTAGTGTGAGAAAAGACGCAAGCATGCATATTTCTATACATTGTTATCAAATAGATAAATATTTAAAATAAAAAGATAAATAGTTAAAATTCTATCAACCCAACAAATATTAGCACAAAATATACAAAAAAAAATACTTAAAATTACTTTATTGATTTGGGAACCTTCATTTGTGTTGTATTTGTCAGGCGACTCCGATTTTGGCCCTTGACGATCTAATTAACATCCAAACAAATATACCCAATTAGAGAAAATAATAAAAAAATAATAGAAACTTCTACTTAAACTTAAAAGACAAAAATTAGTTGCTTAGATCTCAACTAAACAGCAGAAAACCAAACATGGCAAAATTTTTAGAGAGGGAGAGAGAGAGAGAATGTTACCGATTGAAGAGGAGGCGGCGGCGCTGGACTCGGTTGAGGATGGAGGAGATTTGATAGTGAGGAAATAGAAAAAGAAGGTTTCCGCCATGGATCATCGAATATTTGACGATTTAGGGCAGAAACCCCTCTGCTTGAGATAGGCTCCTCTTCCGTCATGGATCGTCGAATTATTTGACGATTTAGGGCAGAAACCCCTCTGCTTGAGATAGGCTCCTCTTCCGTCATGGATCGTCGAATATTTAACAATTTAGGGCAGAAAACTCTGGATCTCCGCGAGAATTGAGAAGATAGGGGCATTGAAAAGTTAGATTTTTTTATTGGGAAGAATTTGAAAGAAGAAAGGGGAGAGGAGAGGCTGGCTTTGGGTTTCGGTTTTAGGGGAAGGCGAGAGAAGACGTGGGAGTTTTTTTAGGAGAACGTGAGAGTTTTTTTGGCAGTTTTTATTAGAGAATGTGGGAACTTTTTTATTTTGTTGGTTGGTTATTCATTTTATTTTTTTCTTAGATCAGAACCTTAGGTTACTGTTCATTTTACTTTTTTTATTATTCTCCTTTAGTAATAAAGAAGTAGATTCTCGTATTCGACCTTGTGCTTCTCTGATTCTTCGAGAGGGACGTAGTATTTAACAAGCCGAGTCTTTCGTTGCCTATTTTGGAGCAAAATAAATCGAATCTGCAACAAAAAATTTAAAATAATAAGAAATTAAAACCCAATGGAAATTGCACCTCCGATCTTCAAAATGAGATCCTCTTCTTCTTTACCCTCCTGCGCCGTCGTGGAAAGGCGACCAAGGTTGAGGGTTTTCCTGGTAGAGGAGAGGGGGAGAGAGGGAGATCAAGGAAAGTTGAGGAGAGAGGAAAATAAAGATAAAGCAGAGAGAGATGTAGAAAGGAAAAGGAGAGGTAGTTTTATTTTTCTCCCCCCTTTCAAGTTGAGCCCTGTTCGTTTTTGAATTTTAAAAACAATTCAATGTTAATGAAAATTTTTACCCATATCCAAATTTAGATTTAAAAAGGACTCACCAGAGTTGGGCATTTAAGATTTTGTTGATGAAGGAGTTCATGATGCCCATGACCTTGCTCGAGACGCTGACATTGGGGTGGACATGCTTCAGGACCTTGAAGATGTAGATCTTGTACGTCTCCACGCTCCTCTTCACCCTCTTCTTCTTCTTCATCATCGTCTTGCTCTTGTCTACTCCTCCCGCTTCTTTTGATGGGATCCGCTTCACCGCCTTTGGCTTCTTGCCGACGCGAGATTTCTCCGCCTTGGGCTCCTCTTCGGCATCAGCGGCGGCGGCGACCTTTTTATCCGCGGGCTTCTTCTCGGCCTTGGGCGCCATTTTGAGAGGGTTTTTAAAATTTGGGGATTTTTTTCTTAGCCGGTGAAGGACGGAGAGAAGAGAGATGGGAGATCAAGGATAGGGGAGGAGAGAGTAAAATAAAGATCTCTCTGAGTATTTTTTTCCCCTTTCAAGTTGAGAATAGGTGTTTGTTTTTGAATTTTGAAAATCAACCTTGAAACTAGTTAAACAATACTTGAATTTTATTTTATTTTTTTAAAAAAATTAAATAAAAGTGATTATAATATAGGGGTGAGAGGAGAGAGAATTATGTAGCATGAACAGTAATTATCTGATTCTCTCATTTGTATAAAAGAATAGATTAAAATTTCAAACTAATATTTTGATATCTCTAATAGGTTTCTTTTTCACCCACCTTGTTTATCACCTTAATCTTGATATAATATGAATATATCTTCTCAACTCACTCAACATCAAATCCAAATTCTATACAAAATTTTTTTTCCACTCTTAATAACATCTTATTCATATTTCCTCAATCCAATATCATGTTCTCAAAATTAAATTCCAAGCACACGAGGGACAACTGGAGTAAGGGGTCGATGTTTTTGGGGCCATAGGGATTCCCTAAAATAAGATTGGTCAAGATTAGGATTGAAATAAGATCGGTCAAATTTAGGACTTGAGAATCAAGGTATTGAGAGTCAAAGGACATATTTCTGTAGAAGGAAAGCACCCTATTCTTACAAAAGTTGATGATAATTTGGGGTATTACACCCACCTTGACCCCGCCTTTTCCCCTCAGCCCTCTGTTCCTCCGTCTTCATGTTCTCTTAACCTACTGCCTTTGCTTCTTCTAAACCCTAGATCTTCAGTCACCCAACAACCAAACTCGACCCCCCACCTTCGAAACCCTCAATCCCACCTACCCAGCCTCCAGATCTGCCCCCTCTCACACCCCAGCCTCCCCTTAGATTCCGCCCCCAGCCATTCCGATCCAGTAAGCGCCATCGGTTAAGAGAACATGTCCTCCAGGCACCCGTCCGATCTTGCCATATCCAGTTCTCCGCCCAATGTCTCCAGGCAGCCTCCCTCCCGCTGCCTTCCATTCCACTCTTCGCCTACCTCTCCTATTAGACCCCAACCCCGTTCTCCCCAGTAGTCGCAGCCCCAAGCGCCGCCCCCAGCTGCCCGCCCTCCCCCGTTGTCCTCCGATCGGAGCTCTGGTTATGATCTTTCATGGAGGTCACCAATCCCTCGAATCAAGTCACAAGGAGAATCACAGCCAAACATGCTGCAGGTGTTCGACGCGAGGCCTTAAGGAGAATCGCCGAAAAGAATCTCAACGCCCTACCTCTTGATGGGTTCGATTATGCCTCCATTCCCGGTAGGAGTCTCAACGCCTGTCAGACTTTTGATGGTGTTGGATGATACGGCTTATGTTAACGTGAGTAATACACATACTCCATTGTTGCTTTTTATCAATGGATGCCAGGGGGAGCTGCCAAGAGAATTAGAATGGCTGAAATAAGTGATATCCACTAGAGATAAGGAAGACGTATACAATGGATAAATTCTTATCCTATGAAAAAATGTGGAACAAATGAGAGTTCTCAAATTTCATAAGCAAATATATGAGATTAGCTGATATTTGGAGAAGGTTCACATATGAAAGAAACGAACATGGAATAGAAAAAACAAGAATTATAGTTCTTCTATGTAAGGAAACAAGCTCAAACATGATATACTATTAGTCTGTCAGGTTTTGGATGGGAGGACTTACTACGTGCTGATTGGGTTCGTCGCATTGCTTGTTGGCATTGCGGGCCCATTGGTTTTGGATGGGAGGACTTACTACGTGCTGATGGCCACGACCGAAGGGTGTTTGGTTACGAGCACGAACAGAGGGTGCAAGGTCATCGGGGAGTCAGGTGGGGCCCAGAGTGTTGTGCTGAGGGATGGGATGACTAGGGCCCTGGCAGTGAGGTTTGTGCTTTGTGTGCAAGGCCATCGGGGCGTCACGTGTCATGTTTCATTGTTCAATTGATTATACTATGTGTTCTTGTGGTTTGGTTGTACTTAGATGAAAATTTAATAAAATGTATTGTGTCTATTTAGTGATTAATTTTGGTGTAATTTATTGCGATTGTATGTGAAATGTATTATGGCTGTCATGTGAATATGTACTTGCGATTGTATGTGAAATGTATTATGGCTGTCATGTGAATATGTACAAGTTCATTCAAATAGAACTTGATGTGCATAATAAACTGAAGATTATGTGAATATGTACAAGTTCATTCAAATAGAACTTGATGTGCATAATAAACTGAAGATTATATATAAATTATATGTATCAAAACCCGAACCTGTATCTTATGTTAATTTTAACTGTTACATGTTAACTTTCATCCTAATATGTTAACTTTAACTGTTACATGTTAACTTTCATCATTATATGTCAACTCTCTTCGTAACATGTTAACTTTCAGCTAAATATGTTAACTTTCATCATAATATGTTAACTTTCACTATTACATGTTAACTTTCTTCATAACAAGTTTTTTGAACTAAAATTTGATGTGTTTGAAAAACTGAAAGTCCCTCAAGATGATTTATATGGAGAGTTCTTATGCAAGCTATTGTTAATATCGAGAGTTCTATTTTTAAAAAATTCAGAAAGTTCTAACTGAAATGTTAACATGTAAAAAATGAGAAAGTTCTAAGATTGTAAGTCTAATTATTTCGCGTATTCAAGCAATATCAGCCGTAAGAATGTAAGAATTTTATTATGGTGAACGTTAACATGTTCAGTTGAAAGTTAACATGTTATGAAGAAAGTTATCATATTATGGTGAAAGTTAACATGTAATAGTGAAGGTTAACATATTATGATGAAAGTTAATATGTTCAGCTAACAGTTAACATGTTATAAAAAAAATAAACATATTATTATAAAAGTTAACATGTAATAGTGAAAGTTAACATATTATAATGAACGTTAACATGTTCAGCTGGAAAATTAACATGTTATGAGGAGAGTTAACATATAATGATAAAAATTAACATGTAATAGTTAAAGTTAACATAGAAAACAGGTCATGTTCTTGCTAATCATGTTCATGTTGAAACATAATAACCTGAAGGATATGTACAAATTATGTACAAGTGTATGAGATTTAATAGTGTATCATAACATGAAGATTATGTACATAATATGCATATATTATGTACACAATAGCCTTAATATTAAGTACATATTATGTACCATAATATTGAGGTTTTGATACACATAATTTATATATAATCTTCAGTTTATTGTGCACATCAAGTTCTATTTGAATGAACTTGTACATATTCACATGACAATCAAAATACATTGCACATACAATCACAAATAAATTACACCAAAATTGATCACTAAATAGACACAATACATTCCATTAAATTTTGATCCAAGTACAACCAAACCACAAGAAAACATAGTATAATCAGTTGAACAATGAAACACGACACGTTACAAGCAATTTTGGATTGCACTCCATTTGCTACAATATCCACATACTTCGTGCTTGATGCTTGAATAGTCTTTTGCACTCCATTTGCTCCAGATGCGTTAGTTCTGATTGCAACAATCTTTACACATGTTACCCAACCAATGACCAACATTATGTCATCCTATGTGCGTACATCCTTGTTAGCATCTATTGCAGAAATTAAGCAATCTAATTAGAGAACAAGAATATACAACATCTTTAAGACCCTCTCAAGTAAATTATATCATTCCAGTCATAAAATTTATCATTAGGCTGGTCCATTTTAGTATAATAGAACAACTAAAAGAAAAGGAAGTACTTTTCCTCAAGGTTGGTTGAAGACAAAGACAACATTATATTATTATAGAGTAATTTACTCATAAAGTACTTTTCCTCAAGGTTGGTTGAAGACAAAGACAACATTATATTATTATAGAGTAATTTACTCATAAAGCATTCAATTATGTTGTATAGTATACAAGACTGATTTCATAGATATACAATACCAACATGGATTTGCAGTAAGCTTTTGTAACTATTATTCACTCAAAAGTCATATCAACCTTGATAAAGTTCAAGAAATTACAAAATCCCTACAGAAATTCAATAACATACCGCTTGCTAACTTGACGGAAAATATCAACCAGTTAGTTATTCTTTAAATTAGCAAATCATGTCCACCAATGAGCCCAACTTCCTTTTCTTCTCTTCAAATAATAGTGCACTTAAGCATCACTGCGTGAATCAGACCATGTCTCCCTATGCTTCCCCTCACTACAGAACCAAGCACAAGGGTGCTCAGTGTACAATACTAACTGAACATTGTTATGAATTGGAGGGAAACCTAGAACTAGAAATATTAAACTGCTATTTCTCTAACGGTGATGAGAAAATAGGAAATAAATATATTACTTTTTTCTCTAGTCAAGATAACACATATAAACGGATCCATTTGTTGTAGCAAAAAGTGGGCTTCCCGTGATACTTAGTTAATTCAGTTGCATCAGCTGCTTAATGCAACTGAATTAAGCAGAAGTTCAGGACGTGGACTTCCCTGAGGCCTCTCAATGAATGCCATACGTGCATTATTCGCCATGTCATAAACTTTTACCCCTGCATCATTAGCCCAAGCAATAAGACCGGTCCTCCATTTGACCGCATGTGTTGGACCTTCTCCATCATGTAATACCTGAGACAACAACATATTTATGGTTGAATTTTAGAGCAGCAAATATTAAAATTTTTCCTTGTGTCAAGTCCACCAGATACCTGTTTAGAATAACCAATGCCAGGTTTTCGAATTCAAAAAAAGTTGACCAGCTAAACCACCAGCAACATATCTTCTTGATGATTTCCGTGAATAATCTGGGTCTAGAGCTAAAGTTTTCATTGGACGATAGTACTCAAATTTCAACTTTTCATCAGTAAAAAGGCTGCTAATTAATAACCACACACCGTAAATCAATCAACTAGTAAATATAACAAACTCAAGAAGATAACCTTACTGAAGAAAAGCTAAAAAGGAAACTCATTTGGGCATTTCATCAAACACCTACAACCCCCATCTCCTCCTCCCCCTCCTCAACCTCCCCCCACTTCCCATGGACATCCCACTCCTCATAATCCCTCTCGACCATCTTTGCCCCCTCCTCGTCCCCCAACCTCCGCAACCCCCTAACCAAAAACCCAAACAAGTACTCGTTCGGCATGCACCCACCTCAAATCAATCGACTAGTAAATATAACAAACTCAAACAGATAACCCCACTGAAGAAAACCTAAAAAACTCTCTTCATCAACCCATAAACCTCATTCGCCTCCCTTCCCATCCCCGCCCCCACCATCGCCTTCAGTAACCTCGCGAGCCCCCTCAAATCCTCCCCCTTCACCCCTCCCATTCCCCTCAACTCCCCCAAAACCCCCATCAAGAACCTGCCAATCTCGCCATCAAGGTCGCCGTTACTGTTGGTTCTTGACAGAGAGTTGAGGATGTCGGCGTAGAGGGAGAAGAGAGAAGAGAGAAGAGAGCGAGAGAGAAGGTAGTTTTGGGTTTTCGAAAATTGTTTCTCTCTATGCTACCTTGAAAATTTAAATAGGGGCTGAAAATAATGGCTTCATGTATTTGGAACTTTGGCACACAAAAAATAATACAGGGAGCTGGCCCAACTGGGTCACATCCCCTTTATTTTTTGGGGCCTTGACACATTTTTCCCTTGATTATATGTTGCTTCCTTAGGAAAAATATACGGTACCTTTTTTTTCCAAGGAATAGAGTCACAATTATATTTCATTGTTTGTTGGCAAGGAAGTAATAGTTGAGAGGAGGAGGAGGAGGGAGAGGGGGGAGGGGGTTAGGAGCAGGATAAGTTTTTTATAATGGAGTTTTATGCAAAAAAATCCCATCAATACTGGCCGGAATAGTAACTCCGGCCAAACTTAATGCCAATATGGCACCGGAGTTGAAAATTTATACCAATTTGACAACTTAAAAAAAATATACCAACTTGTCACCAAGCCTTAAGAAATTATACCAATCTGGCCATTTTGCCAGGTATATAGCGTCTATAATGCTTATAAAGTGCATTCAAAATATTGGGAGTTCTATTACAAATTCGAGTGGTTAGTATTTGCTACTTCCTGAGGTGATTACATTTAATCATTGAATATTTCTAAGTTGCAGGATTTTTGGCATATTTGGTTGGGGATTGATCTTCAACCAAGGTACAACTATCTTTGAGCGAACTACCCCTAATAACTTTGCCTTCGGAGCCGGCAACGAAGCTCCCATGGACAGCAGCAGTGCTTAAAGATTAAAAGGAGTTATTGGTGCGTTACATCCTCATACTAACCAAAAATACAAAAATGTGAAACGGAAATGCTTAGCTTGTGCATGTATTCTTGGAGAAAAAGAAGTGTTTTAGGGCTCTGGCCTTTGTTATTACTGTAACTTATGATGCGATTTCTTGTGTATACTACGTTTTGTTCTTCTGCCCTTTTTTGTTATTTATTTATGTGGTTCTATCTGTCCTCTTTCTTTTGTATTATCTTGTTAATTTAGAAGTCATGTACTTGATAACAATAAATTCTGCGTGCATATTTTGCAGAAGGAAAATGCCGAATGATAAGAGTAAACAGAGTTTTGTAGTCTTGCAAATACATGCTGGAAAATCTGTTCCAATTGTAAAAGGTGGTGAGCAGACAAAGATGGAGGAGGGTGAATTTTTTGCAATTGAGACTTTTGGTTCAACAAGTATATTGACTGCTCAACCGTGTAATGTAATGTTTGTGTATATATATTATATAAGAAGGGGAATTTTTCTCATATAACTGTTCATGTAGTTTATAATAATTACATAGCTAAGTTAATATGTCGAAGACAATGCATCCAAGAGAATCATGTGACTTCAAACTCATTAATGCTATTACATCTTTCATTTTGTAGGCAAATGATATGTTAGAGAAGACCTTGAGTGAAGCCATTACATGAAGAACTTTGATGCTGACCATGTACCATTAAGGTTGCCTCGAGCTAAGCAACTACTTGGAACAATTAACAAACACTTTTCGACTTTGGCCTGTTGCCGGCGTTACCTAGACCGCGTTGGAGAGACAAAGTACCTAATGGCGCTGAAGAACTTGTGCGATGCTGGCATTGTTCAGGTATGTATTGCTGCTTTTGTTTTCAATTATTCAGCAAAGAGTATATATTTATTCCAACTATAGGAATTGTACCACATCATTGTCAAGAAGAGGAGAGAAATCCCAACTTGATAAGAATACACATTAATCTCTAATTATAATATAATATAACCACTACATTTAATACTTATAATAATACTATAATAATATAAACTAAATATTATAACATTTTATTTACAATATATTTTATTATAATTAATATATAATATATTAATATGTTTAATACTAATGTTATAATGAGTCAAACTAGTGCTGACCAAAAATATTTAACATGGTGTTTTGAAGGCATTTTAATATTTTATTATAATTAATATATAATATATTAATATGTTTAATACTAATGTTATAATGAGTCAAACTAGTGCTGACCAAAAATATTTAACATGGTGTTTTGAAGGCATTTTAAGGGAAAAATACAACACCATGGTGTTTTTTTACAAAAACATGATAAGAAAAACATCATGGTATCCAAACGAAGCTAATCATAGACAATGAAGTCCAATTTCTTCCTTTACAAACAAAAGAAATAAAAAGTCACATGGATGCTCAAACTTAGAAGGCTGTTTAAGTATCAGTTCATGGTTAATAAATCATAAATAAACAAATAGGAAGCTGCTCGCTTCCAAGTTCATTAAACCCCTCTAATTAAATTAAGTTCAGGTTGTAAGAAAACTAAACAATAATATGTAGGCAAATGATATGTCAAAGGAAAAACAAGCAATCGACAAATTTCCTACTTACGATCGGAGGAGGAAGCGGCTCGGGCCCCATCTCCATTCTCAGGAACCCTAGAATTTGTCAAAATTGGGGAAATTTTCGAGCGAGATTTGGGGAATTTAGACAAAAGGGGGAGTTTTTGAGGGCCTAGGGTTTTGAAGCGAGGATAAAAATTGGGGAATTGGGCGGTATTTGAAAGGAGTGAGGCGCCATCGAATCGATTTCGATTTGGGATTCGGTTTTCGTTCTCGCGCTTTTTTTCCTCCCAGCGGGCTGGTTGAATTAAACGCCCGTCCGGGATTCGATCAACGGTTGAGATTGGGCTCTAGTATGAGTGAGGGTGTTAGATCAACCGTTGGTTTTGATTTGGTATGTGATGCGGATTAGGATTGAGCTTCGGACTCGACTTGGGTGGGATTTCTAACTTGGACGCTTCCGTTCGCCTCCTAAAGTTACTAGGGAATTGGGCCATTGGCATGTGGGATGCGGGTACAAATTTATTTAATTATATGATTAATTTTACATTTTCATGTAATAATGGTTTAATGCTAATTTAATTTATGCAAGTTTATTATGGAGCTCTGCATAGAAAATGTATCTTAAACTGCTATTTAACAAATAAATTCATCCTTCAACCCAATTTTGTTGAGTAGTTTTCAAATTGAAGATAATTTAATTAAAGTAAGTGATTAAAATAAAAAAGGAAAATAAAGATATATATATATTACAATTTAATTTAATGTGTGTTGTCATTTCATGATTTAGAATGTTCTAGAATTAGAAAGGATAGAAGACAAGAAATAAAGTAAATGTTTCTATTAGAAAAGAACAAAATTAATGATATGAATTCCTATTCTCATGTCATAGTTTATAATCTTTTAGAAATAATATACGAAAAGAAAGAAAAGAGGGGAAAATTTTCCCTTATAAACTTATTGTTTTACCCTCCAAGTTACAATATGAATGAGAAAAATGTCCACCGCTCATACAATTTTCGCTACCATCATGTTTTACCCTCCAAGTTACAATATGAATGAGAAAAATGTCCACCGCTCATACAATTTTCGCTACCATCACTATGTTCATTATATGGTAGTATAGATATTAGAAAAATGTCCACCGCTCATACAATTTTCGCTACCATCACTATGTTCATTATATGGTAGTATAGATATTGACATTTACTAGCGACATCAGTCAAAATATAAAACCTGGATTCTGAAATTGAAGAATCTTAACTTTAAATATGATCTACTTCTTTTAAAAAATGTTATACTTTTTGTTACCCACGTGATGAATGTAAATCATTTGAAATATTATTTTAAGGTAGTTCATGCATATGAGGTCGCATATAACAGTTATAATTAATAAAATAATAATATATTTTAAAATTCAAAATTTTTATATTTGGATTAATATTATCCATTGTTTTGAATACTATGAATAATATCCTAGCTTAGCTCAGATACTTTCTCCACTCTAACTGATTTATTGCTTACATTTATTTGATAGATGATGGAAGTAAGTAGCTTTTAAAAATGAATTTTATGGTAATATTTTTGGATTATAGAGCGTAGAATCATCTTTTAACTTAGTTAATGATAGAATTTTGAACTTTACCAGTTTTAAAAATAAAGGTGATAATAAAACAACCTTCTGAATATAATGGAACTCTAATTGGATCCCTTCATATTCGGTTTCCTTTTTATATTAAACAATAAATAATATAGATGAGTCTATCTAATATTTGTTTCTTAACTTTCTTTTGATTCTTTTTTCCTCCTTAGGTATTATCCGTATTTTTTTTCTTTCAAATTCTACTGTTTTAGTAAAATATGAAAATAAATTATTTTGTAGTGTGCTCACTGTTTCGTATAATTGCATGAGATTTTGAAAATGTGATATAACTTGTCGTTGCTGGACTGCTAGTGAATCTAGGGGTTAGCTTGTTTCCATGGACTCACAACCACAAGAACTCCACTGAAAAGGAGTGGATACTATAATAGTTACTTAGCTTGTTTCCATGGACTCACAACCACAAGAACTCCACTGAAAAGGAGTGGATACTATAATAGTTACTTTGCCAAAATGGGTATGCAAACCGTCAGTACGGTCGGTATTGATTTTTTTTCCCAAATCGAACCGAACATAATTAGATACAAAATCGAACAAAACCGAATCAAGTCGATTCAGTGCAGTCCGATTTAGTTTGTTCGGTTTTGTCATAGATATGTCAAGACAAAGATTTTTTAGCTAAAATACAATGCTCTTACCATTTCAAATCTCTCGGCTATCTCATATCCCAAGTTGAAGAGCAATCTCGTCAAATCAACTACTCTACTGTAAAACCCCGTAAAAATTTTTGATTAGTGAGTTTTTAAATATGAAAAATATCTTTTATGGATGCATGATTATGTTCACAATTGATTTGAGATCAATTAAGAGTATATATGCATTATACACTGATGCAATTCGAATCTGAAAAAATGACCAGTTAAGAGTATATATGCATTACACACCGATGCAGTTCGAATCTGAAAAAACTCAAAAGACAAAAGTTGTAGGTATCTTCCATAACTTTCCAACACATCTTAGATCACCTCATTCCAAGGTTGGACGAAAAGTTACAACAAAAATACTGAAGTCAATTTTCCTAGTCTGACTGGGTTTCCTGTTTAGGTTTTGGGCTGTTTTGTTTCGGGTTTGGAGCTATATAAATATGTGTTTATACATGAAAAACATATCTTTTCATCGGTATTTCAAACCCTAGCAACCCCTCTCCTCCTCTCTCAACCCCTAGCCCTAGATTTGTGGTT
Source organism: Asparagus officinalis (assembly GCF_001876935.1). Classification (NCBI taxonomy): domain Eukaryota; kingdom Viridiplantae; phylum Streptophyta; class Magnoliopsida; order Asparagales; family Asparagaceae; genus Asparagus; species Asparagus officinalis. The sequence continues at coordinate 6,090,852 of NC_033803.1, read as the reverse complement.
TCAGGGAAGTCTTGTGAGGCGAGAAGCGAAGAGAAGACGAGATTTGCGGCTTTTGGCGACGGGGGATCGCTTCCTGATTTTTTTCAGAGGGTTGTACACGTGATAAGGCAAGATCACCTCTATCCAAACTTTTCCCTTAGTTTAAAAATAAAGTTTTTACGTGATATTAGCAATTAATCTCATGCTTAGGGTTAATTTAATGCGTTAGAACCTAATTTGTGATGTAGTATCTTAAACCCATGCGTAGAACATTAGAGTAAGTCAGAAATTTTCGTGTTTAGATGATCATGGTCATTAGAGTTAATCTTAATATGTTAATTACAGTTTAATTTTGGTTTATATGCACTAATTTGTCGAAATAAACATGAATTTAGTTAATTTGCATGTTAAACCTTAAATCCATGAGTTCATATTGGTTTCATCTTGTTTAAACAAACCCTTGGTTAAGTAGTCATGAGTATTGAATCAAGTTTTATTCATATAAGTTAATAAAAACCCGAGCTTTGAAGAAAATCAAGTAAAAACCTGAATTTGTAAATTTTGGTCTGTTTAGTTGTTATGGGGTCTATCTATTCCACGAACATGCAATTTGATGAATCAGCATCTCGACTAGTCAGACGAGCAGAAGCCCCAATGTCGACACGAGAAGCGGTGTTAACTAATACGGGAAGTACTGACTTCCCAAGTGAGTCGACATCTCAGCCGATGGAAGAGATAGTTAGAAATCAGCTAGCGGTCCAACTCAATCAATCAGATGAGTCGACGCTCCTCTATGCCGACCCGAAAGGCGGGACGAGTCTTCATTCCCTTTAGACAAGACGGTTCTCTTCGCGAATCCCATCATAAGGAACATTGCTTCTCAACGAAGCTAGAAGATAATTTCGCCAAAGCCTATCCATCCTGACGACAAGTCACATCATGTCTACTCATAGACCATGCATCATTACGCCGCCTATCAGCCCACAATCGCTCCTCAGATCGAGGCAGAAGGGATCTTCTTCCAGTCGCCAGCCGACACCTGTCGAGCAAGAAATGTCTTAACTTCCAGCTCACCCTTCGCCGCCCTCTAACTATGTATTCTTGAAGTGACTAATTTTCCCTTGACGACCTCTATAAATACAAGTACTATTCAAGCTAGAAACAGGTGGGCAATCTAAAAACTCCTAGAGGATACACTGCACAATGATAATAATACATGGTTCTTCTTTAGTTCCACTCAAGTTCATCAATTGACTTGATCGTCGGAGGTACCACGGGGGACTTTAGCCCCGTCCTCTTACGACTCTTTCTATGCAGATTGCCCAGTCATCCTAATAGTAGAGCCAGGCATAAAGTCGAAGAAGGAAGCGCGCCCCCCTCCTTTTTCTACAAAATCCGTGATTTTAATTGGCTGTGTGATATTCAACATCAACATTAGTCGACTGATGTTGCCATCAGTCAACTGACGGGAGGTCATCAGTTGATTGATGGGCAACATCAGTCAACTGACGGGCTCGGCTGTGTGTGATTTGTGTGACCTCAGCTTATCAGTCGAGCGAAGCTTTCGTCGGTCGACTGAAGAAGCTCAATATTGTGAGTTTGAACCTTTTACATGTGGGGTCGATGTGTGAGCACGTAGTACAAGTCATGTGATATTCTATACACGTATTTTGAGGAGTACACGTACGGAGATTGAGTACGCACAAATCCATTGTTCGGAATAGCCAAATAGTTTGCAATCGTTATGAGTAACGACTATTATAGTTAGCTTTTATTGAGGATGCTGAGTGGGGTTAGTTGGGGCATGCAATGAGACCGTAGATGGACTACACTCTGAGTGCGTTAGTCAGAACCGTAATGAGATCGTGATGGACTTCACTCCTTTATGTATTTTTGGTCCGTACGAGCGTGCGCATATGTCGTTGAATCTATGATTTTGGTCCGCATGGTTTTGCGTAGAGGTTGATAAACCTATTTATCGGTCCGCATGGGGTGCAGTGAGTTGATATACTATTTATCGATCCGCATAGGGGTGCGACCAGAGGTTGATATACCTATTTTATCATGTTCATTTCATTATTACTTTCATTTGCCTATTTTGTACCTACATTTATTGTTTGATTCTACTAGAGAGATATTGTTATGATGGTGAAACATGTTATTGCACAGTGTAGGTGCATGGTAAGTTTGACATCATTGGTTTTATCTTAGACTGCAGCCTTGTGTGAACCCGTGGGTGTTTGGTGGAAAAATTCATAGTAAAAGAAATGAAAGAAATATATTTGTATTCTCTCGATCTCAATTACAATTGGATTTCCTGATTACAAAATAGAAGAGATGATCTAGATTCTCCCCTTTGTTTAATTCTGGGTTTTTCACAGTGGCGATAGAGTGCCTCTCTCAAATGCTCGCGTCGAGTTTGCTCTCCGTTGACGATCCGAACGTCTTATTTCACTGGAACATGGTCTTCTCCTCACGATTTGACATTGTGGAGAACTTACAAAGCAAGTTTTAGAACTCTGAACGAGTTATAGAACTCTGAGCGAGTTTAAACTCTTGTAGAAGAGTTGATTTGAACCGAAAGTCGGTTAATCAGCCAAGGCCAAAAACTCCAAGAACTTTGTTATTTGTAGGAAGCTCGAAGATGATCTGCTACCGAGAAGATGATCCCAAGAAGCCAATCTCTAGATCTTCAAGATGCAGGAAGCTCGAAGATGATCTGCTACCGAGAAGATGATCCCAAGAAGCCAATCTCTAGATCTTCAAGATGCTCCAAGATTTCCCTCTTTACTGCCAAGTCCCCGATCCAAAAAGCCAGTCTGAACTCAATTTAGTTTCCCCACTATTTATAGGGGATTAAGGGGGTGTAACCACCCCTTAAATCACTCTTAAGTGGGGTGTAACCGCCCTCAAATCATGAGAAACAGTTTTAGAACTGTTCAAGGGTTTAAGGGGTGTAATCCCCTCTAAAATATCTCCATAATGGAGTGTAACCGACCCCATTAAGTGGAGATACAGTTTTAAAACCGTTCAGGTTCTGTTTGAACCAGTCGAACGCAAAAAAAACGGGGTCTGATCCCCCGCATTTTGATGTTGCAACGCGGGTTCGACCCCAGCGTTTTGTTGCTGACACACGAGGAGGACCTCCGTGTTTTGGTGTGACAACACAGGGAGGACTTATGCATTTTGTTCTGGGAGTTTGGAACATGGCCACGAGCTATGCGTTTTGAATCTGGGACGCATAGGTGAGCTCTGCGTCTGGATTTGAAAAGACCATTAATTTGTAGTCTCTTTTGCTAGAGTGTTGCAAAGACCATCATCTTGTAATCTTCTTCTTGGTTCCTTGAAAATATAAGAGTCATCAGATTGTAACTCCCGATTATGAAGGCTATTGATTAGAGATTTTATCAGTTGTTGTGAAGGTCGTCAGATTGTAACATTCATCGATCTACGTGAAAATCTTAAAATTGTAGCCTTCTGGATGTCGTCGAATTGTAACTTTCATTATCGGTATTTGATGGGGATCAACTATCTGCAGTGATTTTTAGACAGCCTACAGAACCCCCTCCAAAGTTTTCGAAAGTTCGCGGTTGATCGAGACGAATTTTCGGAATACTTTGGATCTCGACTCTGATCTTGGAGCTGTTGATTCCTTGTTGTAAAGGAGTCATTCTCTGCACTCGCTTCGAAGGCATCTTGGTTGAAGGGATTTGCCATGCAGGACCTGTGTGAAGGTATACATCATAATCCTGCTTCTGGAATACGGGGGTGGATCACTGCGTTTTGAACTTGGGATGCGGGTCTCACCCTTGCGTTTTAAATTTGGAACTCGGGTGTGACCTCGACATCATGGTTTTTGTAAAGCGAGTCTGACCTCGGCGTTTTGACTTGAGACGCGGGTGTGACCTTGGCGTTATGGTTTTTGTGACGCGGGTCTGACCTCGGCGTTGTGGTTTTTGCGACGCGGGTCTGACCTCGACTTTTTGACTTGAGACGCGGAGTTGACTTTCATGCATTTTTTGACTAAGTCTTTGAGACTTGTCTGTAGCTCATCTGTTTCAAGTCTCAGCTCACATCCATTAAGCTGATGGGCCTACAAACATGCATAGGATTTTTGGCAAACCCTCAGCCATCAACGAATTTGATAAGCCTTTACCGACTACCATTTGAGTCGGGCTAGCATGTGAATTATTTGAATCTGTTTCACATGTAACGTTGTGCTAAGAGAATGAACTCTCTTAGACTTGATGCTATGGTTTTGAATACATAGACTTTGTTATTTTTAAGGAAAAGACTAACCAGTAACACATGTTAGGCGTAGGCTTATCTCTAATTAGGGATCGAGATAAAGTCCCCCATGCGTGTGAGGCATGGATTTTGATGTCCTTTTCATGGTAAAAGACTAACCGACAACACGTGTTAGGCGTAGACTTATCTCTAATTAGGGATCGAGATAAAATCCCCCATGCATGTGAGGCATGGATTTTGATGTCCTTTTCACGGTAAAAGACTAACCGGCAACGCGTGTTAGGCGTAGACTTATCTCTAATTAGGGATCGAGATAAAATCCCCCATGCATGTAAGGCATGGATTTTGATATCCTTTTCACGGCAAAAGACTAACCGGCAACGCGTGTTAGGCGTAGACTTATCTCTAATTAGGGATCGAGATAAAATCCCCCATGCGTGTGAGGCATGGATTTTGATGTCCTTTTCACTACAAAAGACTAACCGGCAACGATAAAATCCCCCATGCGTGTGAGGCATGGATTTTGATGTCCTTTTCACTACAAAAGACTAACCGGCAACACGTGTTAGGCGTAGAATTATCTCTAATTAGGGATCGAGATAAAATCCCCCATGCGTGTAAGGCATAGATTTCGACGTTATTAATAACAACCTGCCACGATGTTAAATACGTGAGCTTTGCCATTTTCACGGGAATGCGCTACCCGGCGACGCGTATTAGGCGTAGGCGTATCTCTATTTAAGGATCGAGATAAAATCCCCCATGCGTGAAATGCATGGATTTTTGGTGCTACGATGTTGAATACGTAGGCTTCATTGCTGTTTCTTCCTGTGCTACATGAAATACTGAAAGAAAGTTGAAAGCGCCAGAGGTGTAGTATTAACTTGGCATGAATTTTCACTTAGAGTGAAATTCAGAAATTTTCTTCATTATCACTAGGATAATTCTAGAGAATCATTAATCTGCTAGGGATTTTATAATGAAAACTTGCTATTCTTGTTGAAAAAGGATTAACAAGTTCATTGGGAGGTTTGACTGTTAGAAGTATGATGTTAACCTAACAGTATTTTATGGGCTTATCGCTCTATTGAAGAGAGTCGATAAACTGATTTGGTCGTCAGAGGTGTGATGTTAACGTGACAGGAATTTGTGGACCTATCGCTCTATTGAAGAGAGTCGATAAGTGGATTTTGTCAGATGTGTGGGATTAACGTGACAAGATTTGTTACGATAGGAGTAACTTTGTGGACTTATCATCCTATTGACGATGATTGATAAGTGGATTCTGTCAGAGGTGTGATATTAACGTGACAAGATTTTTGTGGACTTATCGCTCTATTGAAGAGAGACGATAAGTTAATTGTCAGAGGTTTGGTGTTAACATGACAGAAAAATATTACGATCAGGGAAACTTTGTGGACTTATCATCCTATTGAAGGGGATTGATAAGTGGGTTGTCAGATGTGTGATATTAACGTGACAAGATTGTATTACGATTGGAGCAACTTTGTGGACTTATCATCCTATTGAAGAGGATTGATAAGTTGATTGTCAGAGATGTTTTGTTAACGTGACAAGAATATGTTACGATTGAAGCAACTTTGTAGGCTTATCATCCTATTGAAGAGGATTAATAAGTGAGTTGTCAGGTGTGATATTAACATGACAAGAGAGTGTGTACTTGTGACTTGCACAAGATTTTGGGAATTAGCGTCTCGCTGGGGAAACTTGCTAGGTGAGTTTATCATCAGAAGAGATGAATTATGATACTTGTGATTTGAACAAGATTTTGAAGACTTAGTGTCTTGTTGGGGAAGATTGCGATTTGAGCAATTTTGAGGACCTATCATCCTATTGACAAGGATTGATAAGTTGATTGTCAGAGGTATATTATTAACGTGATAAATTAGGAGTGATGCAGGCTGCATTCATACTCTGTGGGGTGATGATTATCAGAAGTGTAATGTTAACTCGACAATGTGAAAGATTTGTTACTCTTAATCCAATGGATTCCAAGTAACCAACCCCCAGTCTTGATTAAGACTTAGCAGGGGAATAAAAAGAGGTAGACAAGGCCCATCATCTAGTGGGGCACTATCCATAAAGTTGGAATAAAGGCACATCACTTGGTAGGCCATTATCTGATGAGTTTGACTATTAGAGGTAAGTGTTAACGTGATAGTTTTGTGGACCTGTCATCCTATTAAAGAGGATTGTCAGAGGAATTTGGGAGAAATGGACTATCAGAGGTAATCATTAACGTGATAGTTTTGATAGACCCGCCATTCTACTTGAAGAGGATTGGTAAGTTGATGGACTATCAGAGGTAATCATTAATGTGATAGTTTTAATGGACCCGCCATCCTACTTGAAGAGGATTGGTGGGGGAATTTGAAAAAAAATGGACTAAGTCGCTGTTGCTCTTCAAATTTCTTTGTCAAGTCATCAGAGGCTTCCGCTATGTGCACCTTTGCGTGTTTGCCCTGTACAAAACTCAAAGTTTGGGATGTCCCTGTTGCTGAGCAAACCTCGTTGTTGTTGTCGTAAATGGGCGATAGACGGGCATAGTCAAATGGGATGGCAGCCCCTGTTTGAGCACGGGTGAATTGGTAGACACCCTCACTCTCAATGGGGATATACTTGAATCCTGGAGAAAATTATGGATCTGATGAATCCGAGTACTTGGCTTTGCCTTTCCCCGTCATGTTGATCGTGGCTGCTGGGAGCTCTAAGTCATCGACAGCTCATCCCCTCTGGTGATTGCGTCTCTAGCAAGGGGGTCTTGGCTGTGAAGGCTACTGAGAAAGCCTCTTTAACACTAATGGCTTCGGCGTCTCGGTGCATTGGCAATCAACAAGCACCGCTATGATGAGCCTCTCATAATAGCATTAAGGATTAGCCTCAAGAATCATGCGCTTGTGAGTCAGATGTTCTCTGAGATCTTTTGTGGGTTGATGGTGACAACCCTCGGTGTTAGAAGAATCAAAATTGCGATTGTGCGACGAGTGCTCAAAAGAAATCAAGTGAGAACACTTAGGAAATTCATCAAGTGCTAAATTCAGGCGACCCTGCCTTGACAGGCGAGGTCAGGAGTTCTGGCAAGCTTCAGCTTTCTGGCGAGCTCTAATTGTTTGGGCCTTCAGGTGAGATCCGCCTGCTTGGCTGACCTTAGTTTTGCCTCTTTGGCTAAGGCATTCTTTCAGGCGGGCCTGCTGGGGTTCACCTGTATGGTGGCTTCTGTCCATGAGGTGAAGCTTGCCTGATGTGCAAAGCTCGCCTGCTTTGAGCAGTTAGCCTGACTTGGAGAAGTGGCTTGAAGAGCAGGTCCCGCCTGATTTGGTAGGCTCGCTTGTCTTACTAAGTTCGCCTGATTGGAGAACTTTGCTGCTGGAATAAGGCTCGCCTAAAGTGTTAGGCTCGCCTAGAACGCTAAATTCGCCAGTTTTGGGAACTTCGCTAATTGAGCGAAGCATGCCTAAACAGGAGGGCTCGCCTGATCGACTTAGCTCGCCAACACTGGGAACTTTACGTTCCTACTTGGCTTTTCTCAGGCCTGAATAATAATTCAGGCCGTTATAGGAGATAAAGGCTTGCGCTTCTTGGCCGGCGCTAGCTTGTATTCGCCGCCGCCTAGCTCTTATGGAAAGAGGCACATTCATTTTTACGGTGAAGGCGAGGTCGCCCACCTGAACCACAGTCTCCTTTTGCATAGGGGACTACATGGATTGCTTGGAAACCCAACAAGCAGCCCTTTGGCTTGCATTCTTGGCCTTTGGTTCGGCCATGATTGGCTTGGGGGAGATAGAACCCCCTGTTATAGCTCGGGTAGAGCTCTCAGGTGTGGTTGCCTCGATCACATGGGGCTAGGCCACACGCGCGACTCTGTAGCACTTGCGCGATGCATTGTCACCAGAGGAGGAAGAAGACAAGTATTCTTCATACTTGGCTTGGTCGAACTCAATCATAAAGGACTCAACAGTCGTCCCTTCTGCAACTTCGTCGAACTGCATCACCACCAATTAATTTGAGTGAATGGTTGCTCCCACTGTGGTCGTCATCCTCTGTTTAGTCATAAAAATTCGACTCCCGAATAGGGGTAGCTTGTATTGATAATAATGACTTATTACAAACTAACAATTAAATGTTTTACAACAGAAGCAAAGGGAAGTTCCTTCTTGTTTAACATGGGTTCTTCGGTAGCGATAGGATGCCTCTCTCGATACTCGTGCTGAGTTTGCTTCCCTTGGACGATCCGATCGAAGTTGCGGTTGAGTTTCAATATGCAGTAGAAGCTCGCGTGTAGTTGAGTTAGACTACTTGAGCTTGATGATTATCAAGGCCGAAAGCTTAGAGAGAGCTTATTGCAAGGGTTTGCAAAGAGCCAAGAGCCTCAAATCTGAGAGTTCAGGTTGAGTCTACTTCAACAATCCAAGCTTGTAGCCAAGAATGTTCCAACCAAGAAAGCCAATGAAAGTATCTGCTTTGAGAGTCTCGTGGGTGCCTAAACTTCAAAGTCTCTCTCTCCAAAGCCTCTGGAAGCTAAGTTCTGAGCCGAACCCCCTTCCATGCTTGCAAAGGGATCCTATAAATAGGCAAGGGATGACATGAGCCATCCCTTGATTTGTGGGATATGACCACCAATGGGTGAGGAGCATCATGCCCTCCCCTAGATGTGGGATGTGACCACCTAAGGTGATGAGGGCTATGCTTCATTACGCAAGACGTGGGAAGTAGGTGGGCCAACTCCCACAAGCAAGCAGCTGCTTACACTGTTCAGGGGAGGCTGACAGGCGAGCTGGCGAGCTTGGAAGCTGTTTGAATGCTCAGGTGAGCTTGCAGGCGAGCTTGGCGAACAGGCGGGGTCGGCTGGCGGGCCCCTCAAGCGTGTGAGCTGGCGTTCGTTGACAAGATGGGTTCGTGCGGGCAAACTCACTGCAGGCGGGCTTGGCTCATGCGGGCGAGCGAGGCATTCGGGCTGGGTTGAACTCGTGCTGGCGAGCTTAACGATCAGGCGAGCTCGATTCGTGCTGGCGAATTTAGCAAACATGCGGGTATGACTTGTGCTGGCAAGTCAAGCCATCAGGCGATGCTTGGCTCGTGCTAGCGAGCAGAGCGTGCAGGCGAGCTCACTCGTGCTTGCGGGCGAGCTTTGTTAGGCTCGCTAGATG
>NC_033803.1:6026987-6081442 GCF_001876935.1 Asparagus officinalis | reverse complement strand
CAGGCGGGGCCAGTCAGGCGAGCTCTACTACTTAGGTAATTTTTACTTCCTACACATGGTCGCGCGTGTATACATACGCTTTGAACCTCGTGTTCACAACCAAATAAGCACGGAAAAACCCTTCATCAGCAATTTAACATGTCGGTCGACTGTCCTTGAGCATCGGCCGAACAGTGATGAACGTGCAATATTTACAATAATGCAATCTATTATTAGTGAATAGTAATTCTGATGGTAAACAACAACAGCAGCGGTGAATAGTAATTTCGACAGTGAACAGTATCACCGATAGTGAATAGTAGTTTCGAAGGTGAATAGTAACCCTATCGTAAATAATAATTTCAACGGTAAATAATTATTCTGGCCGTGAATATTTCTTCCCGACGGTGAACAATATTTTCCGACGGTGAATAATTTTTTCATCGGTGTACAGTAACTATGGTAGTGAACAGTAATTTTGACGGTGGACATATACATCGGTGCTGAATAGTAATTCATAAATTTCGGATTTGATCTACATTTCTATTCATCAATTTAGGGTTTAATCTATCAAAATTAAATTTTAACTGGGATGAGATTTAAAAGAGATGAATTTTCTTACTTGAACTCTGAAATTGAATTCCCTATCCGTTCATTCTCTTCGAATAACCAAATTCTCCACCCTCTTTTGGTTCTCTCTCTTCCCGTGAGTGAGAGGAGTGTGATGAGAGGTTTTTATAGAGATTTTTAGGAGAGTAGGTGGAATAGTGTAGGTAGGGTTAGGTGCAATATAAAATAATATAAATAATATTTTATATTATTTAAAAATAGGGTTTCAGTCTCCATTTTTAAAAAGCAACAGAAATTTACCCATAGTACCGTCTTAACATTCTAATATCAATGGCATAAACCTCACGTCTATTTAATCAATAGAAGAATTATTAAAAATATAAATGCGACAGATGTCAGTAGACTCGCGATACCGTCTCAACATAGGGTTTCAGTCTTCATTGTTAGAACGCAATGAAACTTTAACCACAACACCATCTCAGGATTCTAAGATCAATAGCACAAATCTCGCATCTATCTAGTCAACAGAAAAATTATTAAAAATATAAATATGATAGATTTTAGCAGACTCGCGATACCGAGACTGAAACTGTGAATCGATCTCAAATTAATTCCAATCTTATCCATTCATCCCCGAATGATCAATAATCATAATAAAACTCTGAATCGATCTCAAATTAATTCCAATCTTATCCATTCATCCCCGAATGATCAATAATCATAATAAAACTCATTTATTATTATTTAAAATTATTTCTCAAATCCATTCATCCCCGAATGATCAATAATCATAATAAAACTCATTTATTATTATTTAAAATTATTTCTCAAAATTTTAGGGTTTTACAAACATACACTTTCTGTATTAACTCTTTGAATGTAAGACTGATTTGACATCATCCAAAGAAAGTGTATCTCTACCGTATAATATGCTATTAACAAAATTCTCATAGGAAGGAGGTAATGAACATAACAAGATGAGGGATTCATCTTCTTCGTCGATTTTAACATCAATATTCTTAAAATCCATCAGAATAGTGTTAAGTTCATCTAAGTGGTCTTTAATTCGCATACCTTCCTTCATGCGAAGGGTGAAGAGACATTGCTTCAAATAGAGCTTGTTCGTTAGAGATTTTGTCATGTACAAGCTCTCCAACTTGAGCCATAAGCCGACGGCGATACCTTCATTTGCAACCTCCCGCAGTCATCGGCCAAACAGAGCTGTATGGCACTATACGCCTTCATCTCCAGCTCTTCTTTCTCATCATCGGGCATAGATTCTGGCAACTTATCCTTTCCGGACAAAACATTGAACAGTCCTTGTTGTACTAGGAGAGCCCTCATTTTACTCTCCACAAACTGAAGCTGTTTTTCCCATCGAATTTTTTCACTTTATATTTTACAGAAGACATCTTGAAGCCCAATACAACAGTAACTGTACTTGTGAACAATAACCGTACTAGTAACCGTACATATGAATAGTAGCAGTACTTATGAATAATAACATACACTTGAATAGTGCCTAGTGCTTTTAAAGAGTAAATGATAATCTAGCTTATTTTCTGATGTGGATGATCCACTTTTAGTGGCAGTCACAGAGCATACAATAAATAGATACACGTACTTTAAGCCAGGCTCGGATACCAGTTTGTTGCAGTGGAGAGACTTCACAGACACAGAAGATGTCTATACAAGAGTGGAGAATAACAAAACTAAATAACACAAATAAGACAAAGAGAACAACACACAAGGATTTAACGTGGATCGGTCAGTATTACCTACGTCCACGGGCGAGAACAACATAGAACTTCACTAATCACAAAAAAGAAGCTTACAAAAGAAGATCACTCTAATACCTTACCAAACTCACACAAAGAAGAGAACACTCAAAGAAACTCTATTTTTCTTTTCTCTTCAAATCTCTCTTTCTTCTCTCTGTTCTGAATCTTTGTTTTGTGTTCTAAGCTCTCTCTCCCACCCCTCTTTTATAACCTTTCAAATTAATAAAAAATTAATAAAATGATTAGTGTAATAGTAAATGAGTTGGTGGCACAGTAAAGGTTAGGTGGGAATTCAAAGTCAAAACAACAATATGGATCTATATGTGACCTTATATAACTTGCATCAAGATTATTTATCGCAGCTAGAAGAGAAACAAGCAGGAATCAAGAATACAAAGTTTATGAAATTGTAGCTTTAGGAGAGAAGAGGTAGAAGTTGGCCAATATATAAGGTGTACATTAGTAATATAGATTTGATTAGGAGTCCTCTACCTACTTGGTCTGAATAGAAATTTGACAAATTTGTTTATCGAAACAAAGTGATCGTTTGGATTTATCTGAAGATTTATATTATAATTTATATAGAGCAGTGGACATTGCCATTTTTATGACATACTTCTTCTGATATGATGCCTGCAATACTCGTTTCAAGAATATTATGTGCATGCACACCAAATTCCATGTGTTTATTTACCTATTTTTATTTTCAACAACTTTACGACTCCTTGGGATCTCAGGTGAATGTAACTGCAATAGGACTCCTCACAAAATACTTGCCAGAATCCCATACCAGTTGCCCTTCTGAAAGTTTGCCTTCTTTGGTCACAGTAAAATCTTGCTTTTCACCTTCATTAGTGAATGTAAGGGTAATAGGGGAAACATCCACATCCACTCCCTCTGGATTATCAACCTTCACAGTGTAAACCGAGTTAGCATCACCGACATTCGTCACCGTTCGATTCACAGTCTTCGATACCGATTTAGCCCCGAGTGACACCGAAATTGAAGGATAGTTCAATTGCTCAGGCTCAATAGCTTGAACTTGAGAACACACAATCGGGCTACCAGCAATTGTGGATACCTCAGAATCCGGAAGTTTCATCCCACAAAGGTATCGGATGTAATCGTGCGGGTCATTATCATATATCAGACCCGGATCATTAGCTGCCACCGGGTCCACATGACCCGATCCCATCGTGAAGGCTCCGGCATCTGTACCGTCATATTGATCTTTTATCGGATTACCATCTCGGTCTTTCGTGTAGGCTGTTGTCATGATGGCTGATTTAATCGCAGCGGGCGACCAATGTCGATGATTGTGCTTGAGGAGAGCCACGATCCCTGACACGTGAGGTGCAGCCATCGAAGTTCCACTTACCATGATAAACGTCTTATCCGTGCCTGTAGGATTCGGACCCACCTCAGTTGGCCAAGCTGCGAGAATGTCCGAACCGGGTGCAATAAAGTCTGGCTTTATTATGTTACCGTTAAAGAGGTTAGGCCCTCGATTGGAAAATGAGGACACTACAGGTGCGGGGCGGTATCCAAATTGTGTTCCGTTGAACTTTATCGCTGCGGTTGGGTTTGATGCTTGGTCGACGTACTTTATAATGTCCACTGTGTCGTTGTAGGTAACACGAGAAGCTGGATGGAGAAAAGCATCCGCGTCCGTTCGATTCCCCATCCCCGGCTGGTTCATGACTATAACGGCGACGCCACCGGCCTTTTTAACGAGATCGCTCACTTCCACATTCTTCGTAAAATCCAAGCTCGCTTCACACAACACAATCTTTTCCCTGACGTCGATCAAATTTAGAGAGTCGCCCTGGCATTTCTTCGAATCCTCCGATTTCAGGATGCCGTATGGATAAATCAAAGGAAACTGAGTGGGAGGGAATTTATCTGGCTGATAAGCCGATTCCCCATAGAATTCTCGACCGTCTCCGAGCTCTACTATCGATCTTACCCTTCTGTCCATGACGCTCGATCCGACCATTAGGATCCATGGAGCTCCGTCGACCATGTTCGGTAGAGGCCCCGCGTTCCCCCCTGCCTCAACAGGGACGATCCCCTTTGTAACGGCCGCAAAGGATCCAACTGCTACCGCGTCGCGATAAAGTTTCCTAGGCTTGGAATAGCCTATAGACATAGAGAGCACATGTACCTGATCATGGATAGCTTGGTCTATACCTTTAAGCAAATCTGTAGAAGTCCCAGGCGTGACTTTGTAGACTGCGAGATGAGCTCCGGGCGCTAACCCAGAAGCCGTGCCCTTTGCATAACCGACGACATTGGCATCATCAACGATGTTCCCGGCAGCTATGCTCGCCGTGGTTGTCCCGTGCCCTTCGGTGTCCAACGGCGAAACTAGCTGTCCTCGATGGAAACCGACAGCACCGATGATCTTCTTGTTGCATCCGCCTTGGCTCCAGTAGCATTTTCCTTTCCATATGGAAGGTGGGGGAGGCGGAGACATCTGCTGGTCGTCGAATGAAGGGTGGCTGTACTTGATTCCACTGTCCATCATACCGATTATTTGACCTGCACCGTAGTCTGAGTCAGGCCACAGTCCAGACCACCGGCTGAGGCCCAAGAACTTCGGGCTGTAGGTGGTTCGTAGCTTGCACTCGTGGTCAGGATGTGCACTCACTACTCCTTGTTTAGATTTCAGCGTTTGCAATTCGTCGGGAGTTAACATTGCCGCGAAGCCAGAGATTGCGTATCTATATGTGTAGATCATCCGAGGCTCACCGGAATCTAAGGTTGTGTTTGGCAAGAAAGACATGTACCAATTTCTCCGATCTCTGAAGGTGAGGAATTTGGTGTGTTTGGGCTTTTGTACGTGGACGATGTAGGCTTGAGGATCTGTTGTATTGCTTCCATGGATTTCAAAGAGGAAGGAAGAGAGTAAGAAGAACGAAAGAAAGGTTAGATGAGAGAAATAGATGGGTGTATGGATCTCCATTGAAGTGGATATAGACCAATGTGGAAGACTGTAGCATAGATCAGGTTATATAGAATCCATGACAAGCTCAGGCTCGTAGTTGCATCCAAGATTTACTTATTGCATTGTGTAGTATGATACGTAGGGAGCAGGGATCCAATGTACATGAAAATTTTGCTTTAGTAGAAAAGAGAAAAAAAAGCTGGAAATAATGTGTGCGTACATATACACAATAGGAGCAGTGTATGCCATGCTGGAGGAAGCATCCTATATGGCCATATGGGCGAATAAAGCACGAAAAAAATGACTGTAGCTCTACTTCTCTTTTCGTTACGTTTAGTGGGGTTATTGATTGGGACAAGTTGGGGCTAAGTGGGATAATTGTTCCAATAGAACAATTTTATCCCTTTGTGGGTTATTGATTGGGACAAGTTGGGGCTAAGTGGGATAATTGTTCCAATAGAACAATTTTATCCCTTTGGGATATTTTGAATGGTGTAAAGTGAAATAATTTAGGATAATGGGACAATTTAAAAATTTGATTTGACTATTCATGTGAGATAATTGATGACATGACTCCTTATTAAAATATAACATTTATAATAATCGTAATATACTATTAACATGTTCAATATTATTAACTACAAAATATTATTAAATAATATAATATATTACATTAATTATATATATAATCATACTTTAATATATAGTAATTTATTATAATTTTATAGTAATAATAAAATATTATTTAATATTTATATCATAAAAATAATACAATAATATTTTTATTCTAACTAATAAAATATATACTAAATAATAAAAAGTAATATAATAATAATATAATTCTAATATTATAATATATGAAATATTATTAACCAATATGTAATAATCATATATAATAATGTTATATTAGATAATATTATATAATATTTTATTATCTTATATTATAATAGAATTTTATAATATAATATAATTAAAATATATTATCTAATATAATACAATTAATATATATTAGATATTTAGTAAATTAGCACTTCAAAATTATCTCACTTTCCTCATGATTGTCCCAAAGTTAAGAATGATGTCATTTTTGGAGGTTGGGACAAAAAGTTTGTATAGAAGTGGGATAATTTTGGAAAAAGTGGGGTTAATTGTCCCAATCTCATTGTCCCAATAAATAACACCTTAAAGTAAAATCTCAATCCCATTGTCCCAATAAATAACACCATAAAGTAAAGTTTTAAAAATTATCCCACTTACCCCAAAATTACACCAACCAATATTGTTCATTAGAAACCAACTCATTAATTAGAAGCCTCCCATCATATACTTCTTCGGAAAAGTCTTTCATTGGTCAATATTACCTTTCACTTTTTTAAATATCTTATTAGATCTTAATCTATCATAATCATAATTAAATCTTATCTTAATCCCACGTGAATTACTTATAGCTCAATAATTTTAAAAAAATAAGATTAATAAGTTACATAAAATATTACAACAATAACAAAAAAAACCCCAAAAAGTTTCAAAATTGCACAAAATACACTCAAATATTCAAACTTACACAAAACACTCTCACATATCAAAACTTAAAATAAAAAACATGAAATTTAGAAATTAACAGTATCCTCTAAAGAATTTAAAACTTATAATTAATGCCCACAACATTACAAAAATTATAAAAACACATTCAAAAGTTTAATTTATAAAAAAACACCCTCAAAACTTGTGAATAACATAGATAAATTCTAGAGATTACCATCAAACTTGAACATAGATTCTCATTTCTCCATTATAAAAAGCTCTTTGTCGCATCAATTAAGCCTCAGGGATAATAGAGAAAGATAGTACATGAATTATTGTCAAAAAAGTAAAAGTTATAAAAATTACACAAAACACCCTCAATAATTTAAAATTACACAAAACATACTGACATTTCAAAGCTTAAAACAATAAACATAAAATCTGAAAATTAGTAGTAGCCCCCTAAAATTTAAAAATTACAATTAGCACCCTTAAAGTTTTAAAAATTGTAAAAACACCCTCAAAAGTTTAAAATTAAAAAACCATGAAATTTGAAAAATATATTGATAGATTAACATTTAATATCATTGTCTAAATAAAAATAATTTTATATAATTTTACTCATAAGTTGGAGTATCAAAAATACGGAGGTATCATTAATTGATAGAAAACTAAATCACTTAAAATTGATCAAAGACTGTAATATAATAGCTTAGCATTAATTGATTATATTTTATAAACATTATTCTATGATGTTAGTAATAATCACAAGGTAAAAAAATATTCTCTGATGTTAATAATACTAGTATTTAGACCCGTGCAAAGCACGGTTTCTACAAGATTTTTTACAAATATTGAACATGTGCAAAGTGAATCGAAGACGGGTACAATTTGCTCCTTCAAATATTGAACATGAATTTCCAAGTATTTAGTCCATCCCATATAGGCATTAGAAACAATTTGCTTCTTCAAATTTAAAAATAGATTATGTTTCTCAGAAAGTAATATTTCAACTTACTCCTAAGCTATAAGAACCAAATGTAAAAATAACAGCATTGGCCTCCTCAACCATCTGATCAGTATACCCTCTATGTCGAGTCAGTTGCTTCACCCACATTTTAACAATCTGAAATATTGCAAAATGTTTTAGTAATCTGAAATATTGCAAAATGTTTTAGTACCAAGAAGAAACAGACAGATAACACAGTATTTACATTCATCAGGAAACAACTGGAACAAAAGTAAGAAAACATAAATATGCACGGGTCTCAATATTTACAGAAAATCTGATATTCAATTAATCTATGAAAAATCTATGTTTGAACTACACAACTTTTTAAGGCATGCCAAAAAAATTAGTAATCGAGAGTGTACCAGGATCATACACCACTAAAACTTGAATATCGAATTCAAAATGCATGTCAATACATGTAATTATATCATAGAAAATCTAATGCTTAGAGCAACAGAATCGCTTGAGTCAATGCAAAAATGATTTGTATTACAAATAAATTATACCTGCTTTGCAAAGATCTACCTGCTTCACAAGAGCACAAGCACGATCAGGTGAGTTCAATGCAAAACAAAAATATACTTGCTTTGCAAGAGCACAAACCAAGTTTGATCAGATGAGTTGGAGACAACCCACAGCAATGTCCTATACATAAACAAGCTCATTTTTTAAGCTGATAATAGAAGTACTGCTAATCTTATGGGATAAAAAATAAACATAAAGCAGTTATTCTACATCCACCATACTGTCTGGAGTGCATAACACCCAAGAAAATCATGATGCACAATGATAACTCCACAACGTGAAGCAGATATATAGCTAAAGTTCGAATTCTTTGTCATTTATAAACATACAACATAAACAGTAAATTGTCACGAAAATACGAGAGAAAAACTTGGTTTAAAGAAGAAAGACATATTAGATAAATGGTGACAATGCATATAGATATAGATATGCTCCTTGAGAACATCAAATGAAGATGACCAATCCTAAGGTGGATGTTGAAGGAAGAGTTATATATGATAAAAAATAACAAATAAGATACATGGGTCAATTATGGGATGATAGATGGTCGATGACAGTAAAAGTAGGAATATCTTCGATATGTAGTAAACTACTGACCTGAGCAGATTTGTAGGCCAAGAGTGTGTTCTTAGCAGCCTCTTTCCTCTCAGCACCAGTTTTGAACTCAGCAAGGTACATGAAAATCATGTAAATAATTAGCAAAATTAACGCAGATAAAGTTGATAAGAGGCATATTCTCATGACTTTTTCCATATTCATATTCTGGAAAAAAAAAAACATGTACTGTGAAATGTGAGTCATAATACCATAATTCCGTAAACATTTATCACTATAATTACAAAGAAAAAGCATCATCCTAATTTTACCATAAAGAAAAAGCATCATCCTAATTTTACCATAAATCCCAAAGTTTTAAAATTCACTTGAAATAAAATTAAAAAATTTTAAAAATTCAAAATATCTCACATTACATGCCAAAGCTTTGCTTCGGGATCCACTATTAACTTAACCATCATCATAAATATCCATTAGAAGCAAAATTAAAGGGCAAAAAAAAGAAATTGTTAATTCTCAATTGTAAAATACCTTAATAAGATAAGGTCTTGGGCAACGTATTCATGAACTTTCTATGAATAACTACACATTCAAGAACTAAAAATTGAAATTGAGTCTCTGTAACAATTGTAAGTAAGCTTGTATTTAGTGTGAGAAAAGACGCAAGCATGCATATTTCTATACATTGCTGTAACAATTGTAAGTAAGCTTGTATTTAGTGTGAGAAAAGACGCAAGCATGCATATTTCTATACATTGTTATCAAATAGATAAATATTTAAAATGCAAGCATGCATATTTCTATACATTGTTATCAAATAGATAAATATTTAAAATAAAAAGATAAATAGTTAACATTCTATCAACCCAACAAATATTAGCACAAAATATACAAAAAAATACTTAAAATTACTTTATTGATTTGGGAACCTTCATTTGTGTTGTATTTGTCAGGCGACTCTGATTTTGGCCCTTGACGATCTAATTAACATCCAAACAAATATACCCAATTAGAGAAAATAATAAAAAATTAATAGAAACTTCTACTTAAACTTAAAAGACAAAAATTAGTTGCTTAGATCTCAACTAAACAGCAGAAAACCAAACATGGCAAAAATTTTAGAGAGGGGGAGAGAGAGAGAGAATGTTACCGATTGAAGAGGAGGCGGCGGCACTGGACTCGGTTGAGGACGGATGAGATTTGATAGTGAGGAAATAGAAAAAGAAGGTTTCCGCCATGGATCATCGAATATTTGACGATTTAGGGCAGAAACCCCTCTGCTTGAGATAGGCTCCTCTTCCGTCATGGATCGTCGAATATATTTGACGATTTAGGGCAGAAACCCCTCTGCTTGAGATAGGCTCCTCTTCCGTCATGGATCGTCGAATCTTTAACAATTTAGGGCAGAAAACTCTAGTTTTCCGCGAGAATTGAGAAGATAGGGGCATTGAAAAGTTAGATTTTTTTCTTGGGAAGAATTTGGAAGAAGAAAGGGGAGAGGAGAGGCTGGCTTTGGGTTTCGGTTTTAGGGGAAGGCGAGAGAAGACGTGGGAGTTTTTTTTAGGAGAACGTGAGAGTTTTTTTGGCAGTTTTTATTAGAGAACGTGGGAATTTTTTTTATTTTGTTGGTTGGTTATTCATTTTATTTTTTTCTTAGATCAGAACCTTAGGTTACTGTTCATTTTTCTTTTTTTTATTATTCTCCTTTAGTAATAAAGAAGTAGATTCTCGTATTCGACCTTGTGCTTCTCTGATTCTTCGAGAGGGACGTAGTATTTAACAAGCCGAGTCTTTTGTTGCCTATTTTGGAGCAAAATAAATCGAATCTGCAACAAAAAAATTTAAAATAATAAGAAATTAAAACCCAATGGAAATTGCACCTCCGATCTTCAAAAATGAGATCCTCTTCTTCTTTACCCTCCTACGCCGTCGTGGAAAGGCGACCAAGGTTGAGGATTTTCCTGGTAGAGGAGAGGGGGAGAGAGGGAGATCAAGGAAAGTTGAGGAGAGAGGAAAATAAAGATAAAGCAGAGAGAGATGTAGAAAGGAAAAGGAGAGGTAGTTTTATTTTTCTCCCCCCTTTCAAGTTGAGCCCTGTTCGTTTTTGAATTTTAAAAACAATTCAATGTTAATGAAAATTTTTACCCATATCCAAATTTAGATTTAAAAAGGACTCACCAGAGTTGGGCATTTAAGATTTTGTTGATGAAGGAGTTCATGATGCCCATGACCTTGCTCGATACGCTGACGTTGGGGTGGACATGCTTCAGGACCTTGAAGATGTAGATCTTGTACGTCTCCATGCTCCTCTTCACCCTCTTCTTCTTCTTCATCATCGTCTTGCTCTTGTCTACTCCTCCCGCTTCTTTTGATGGGATCCGCTTCACCGCCTTTGGCTTCTTGCCGACGCGAGATTTCTCCGCCTTGGGCTCCTCTTCGGCATCAACGGCGGCGGCGGGCTTTTTCTCCGCGGGCTTCTTCTCGGCCTTGGGCGCCATTTGGGGAGGGTTTTTAAAATTTGGGGATTTTTTTCATAGTCGGTGAAGGACGGAGAGAAGAGAGATGGGAGATCAAGGATAGGGGAGGAGAGAGTAAAATAAAGATCTCTCTGAGTATTTTTTCCCCTTTCAAGTTGAGAATAGGGGGTGTTTGGTTGTTGTTGGTAAAGTTGTGTATTTATGACACAACTTGGAAAGTTGTTGTCCATCTCATCAATTTCACTTTTATACTTTTCTTTGTTTGTTTTTGATTCCATTGGAATCATAAAACACTTGGTTTGCAAAATGAAACTTTAATTGTTTGTTTGGAAAGTATAAAAAGTGGTCCCTACTCAAATGATCATATTGGTTAGAATTATTTTTTATTATTTTTTCCTAACTTCAATGTTAGCTTTCTCCTAAAATCATGTCTTTTTTTCATGAAATCACTTTACAAGCCACATCAGCATATGAAATCACTTTACACTATTTTCACAACTACAAACAAACAATTGAAAGTGATGAAAGCTGACATTGGGACCCACTTTTTTACACTTTACATCCTTTTACATGGTAAAAACATACAACCAAACAGCCCCTAGGTGTTTGTTTTTGAATTTTGAAAATCAACCTTGAAACTAGTTAAACAATACTTGAATTTTATTTTATTTTTTTAAAAAAATTAAATAAAAGTGATTATAATATAGGGGTGAGAGGAGAGAGAATTATGTAGCATGAACAGTAATTATCTGATTCTCTCATTTGTATAAAAGAATAGATTAAAATTTCAAACTAATATTTTGATATCTCTAATAGGTTTCTTTTTCACCCACCTTGTTTATCACCTTAATCTTGATATAATATGAATATATCTTCTCAACTCACTCAACATCAAATCCAAATTCTATACAAATTTTTTTTTCCACTCTTAATAAGATCTTATTCATATTTCCTCAATCCAATATCATGTTCTCAAAATTAAATTCCAAGCACACGAGGGACAACTGGAGTAAGGGGTCGATGTTTTTGGGGCCATAGGGATTCCCAAAAATAAGATTGGTCAAGATTAGGATTGAAATAAGATCGGTCAAATTTAGGACTTGAGAATCAAGGTATTGGGAGTCAAAGGACATATTTCTGAAGAAGGAAAGAACCCTATTCTTACAAAAGTTGATGATAATTTGGGGTATTACACCCACCTTGACCCCGCCTTTTTCCCTCAGCCCTCTGTTCCTCCGCCTTCATGTTCTCTTAACCTACTGCCTTTGCTTCTTCTAAACCCTAGATCTTCAGTCACCTAACAACCAAACTCGACCCCCCACTTTCGAAACCCTCAATCCCACCTACCCAGCCTCCAGATCTGCCCCCTCCACCCCCGCCCTTCCCCTTAGATGACGCGCGCGGCACCCCTAGCCTCGCGACAGTAGCGTCACCTGGTTCAGCCACCGCCTCGCTCCCCCCGGTCAGGCGATCCGCCACCCAGCCGCCATGTCTCCATCCAAACAGACCATTAAAAGAACTTAGTGACAAATATAATATGTGGTCTCTGTTGAGTGCGCGGCGGAAGCCAAATAACTGATGTGCTTCGAGAAACCAAACCAATCGCCGAGAGAGAATTAGAGATTTGTTTGTGATATTAATTGGTGAGTCTGAGTGATTTGTAATCTCAGTTTGTATTCTTCTTCTCTATTAGTGAAAAACCATATCTCCTTTTTGCCCCGTGGGCGTAGGCAACTTGCCGAACCACGTTAAAATTGGTTGTTTGTGTTTGTGGCATTGATTTGGTTCGTTTGGCCTTCTCTCGATGTTCGTTTGATTTGATTTCTCGTAGCACGTTGGTTTGGTTGTTTAGCTTCCGCAGCTCTCAACAGTCTCATACATCTTTGCCCTTAGCTAGCAATTCTCTTTTATTTTCTTTAAACAAAAGGAAAAATAACTTATCCTGTAATCCATCTAGTCTTAATTTGTGCCCAACTGCAAATTGTTATGTTCAATTAAGAACACGAACCAAGTCAATATACTTTAATCATGTGCTTGGAGAATCCTGCCATGTGTTTGGCCCCCCTAAGTCCCTAACTTATGTGGGGAAAATATTGATTATATCCTTGTTGTTTCTTTGAAATATTAACATGGACTAACTAGCTAATCAACTTTCTTTAATCACTCCAATGATCAAAACTCAATAATGGAGGATACGTTGTTGTCTACTTTTGAGAGGACCGGTAATTAATTAAGTGCATTTTAAAGGAGCACCACGAAACTAAATTTTTTAGCCGTTTTAATTTGGCATTTGTTAGAACAATGTATCAACTTTGATAAGGTGATAATGAATCCAAGATATAAAAGGAAGCAGCAAGTGATGAACAAACATGCATGTAATATTGCTTTATCAAATATGATGAAGCAAGTTTCCTTCCGTTACTCTCAATCAAACTCACAAACAAGATATTATATTTTCATTTATTACGATTTCACTCCCAAACAAGATATTATATTTTCAGGTTATGATCTTTCATGGAGGTCACCAATCCCTCGAACCAAGTCACAAGGAGAATCACAGCCAAACACGCTGTAGGTGTTCGACGCGAGGCTTTAAGGAGAATCGCCGAAAAGAATCTCAACGCCCTACCTCTTGATGGGTTCGATTATGCCTCCATTCCCGGTAGGAATCTCAACGCCTGTCAGACTTTTGATGGTGTTGGATGATACGGCTTATGTTAACGTGAGTAATACACATACTCCTTTGTTGCTTTTTATCAATGGATGCCAAGGGGAGCTGCCAAGAGAATTAGAATGGCTGAAATAAGTGATATCCACTAGAGATAAGGAAGACGTATACAATGGATAAATTCTTATCCTATGAAAAAATGTGGAACAAATAAGAGTTCTCAAATTTCATAAGCAAATATATGAGATTAGCTGATATTTGGAGAAGGTTCACATATGAAAGAAACGAACATGGAATAGACAAAACAAGAATTATATTCTTCTATGTAAGGAAACAAGCTCAAACATGATATACCATTATCCTGTCAGGTTTTGGATGGGAGGACTTACTACGTGCTGATTGGGTTCGTCGCATTGCTTGTTGGCATCGAGGGCCCGCTGGTTTTGGATGGGAGGACTTACTACATGCTGATGGCCACAACCGAATGGTGTTTGGTTGCGAGCACGAACAGAGGGTGCAAGGTCATCGGGGAGCCAGGTGGGGCCCAGAGTGTTGTGCTGAGGGATGGGATGACTAGGGCCCTGGCGGTGAGGTTTGTGCTTTGTGTGCAAGGCCATCGGGGCGTCACGTGTCATGTTTTATTGTTCAATTGATTATACTATGTGTTCTTGTGGTTTGGTTGTACTTAGATGAAAATTTAATGAAATGTATTGTGTCTATTTAGTGATCAATTTTGGTGTAATTTATTATGATTGTATGTGAAATGTATTGTGTCTGTCATGTGAATATGTACAAGTTCATTCAAATAGAACTTGATGTGCATAATAAACTGAAGATTATATAGAATATGTACAAGTTCATTCAAATAGAACTTGATGTGCATAATAAACTGAAGATTATATATAAATTATGTGTATCAAAAAGTTCATTCAAATAGAACTTGATGTGCATAATAAACTGAAGATTATATATAAATTATGTGTATCAAAACCCGAACCTATATCTTATGTTAATTTTAACTGTTACATGTTAACTTTCATCCTAATATGTTAACTTTAACTGTTACATGTTAACTTTCATTATTATATGTCAACTCTCTTCGTAACATGTTAACTTTCAGCTAAATATGTTAACTTTCACTATTACATGTTAACTTTCTTCATAACAAGTTTTTTAAACTAAAATTCGATGTGTTTGAAAGACTGAAAGTCTCTCAAGATGATTTATATGGAGAGTTCTTATGCAAGCTATTGTTAATATAGAGAGTTCTATTTTTTAAAAATTCAGAAATTTCTAACATGTAAAAATGAGAAAGTTCTAAGATTGTAAGTCTAATTATTTCGCGTATTCAAGTAATATCAGCCATAAGAATGTAAGATTTTTATTATGGTGAACGTTAACATGTCATGAAGAAAGTTATCATATTATGGTGAAAGTTAACATGTAATAGTGAATGTTAACATATTATGATGAAAGTTAATATGTTCAGCAAACAGTTAACATGTTATAAAAAATAAACATATTATTATGAAAGTTAACATGTAATAGTAAAAGTTAACATATTATAATGAACGTTAACATGTTCAGCTAGAAAATTAACATGTTATGAGGAGAGTTAACATATAATGATAAAAGTTAACATGTAATAGTTAAAGTTAACATAGAAAACAGGTCATGTTCTTGCTAATCATGTTCATGTTCAAACATAATAACCTGAAGGATATTGTACAAACTATGTACAAGTGTATGAGATTTAATAGTGTATCATAACATGAAGATTATGTACATAATATGCATATATTATGTACACAATAGCCTCAATATTAAGTACATATTATGTACCATAATATTCAGGTTTTGATACACATAATTTATATATAATCTTCAGTTTATTATGCACATCAAGTTCTATTTGAATGAACTTGTACATATTCACATGACAATCAAAATACATTTCACATACAATCGCAAATAAATTACACCAAAATTGATCACTAAATAGACATAATACATTTCATTAAAATTTGATCCAAGTACAACCAAACCACAACAATACATAGTATAATCAGTTGAACAATGAAACATGGCACGTTACAAGCAATTTTGGATTGCACTCCATTTGCTACAATATCCACATACTTCGTGCTTGATGCTTGAACAGTCTTTTGCACTCCATTTGCTCCAGATGCATTAGTTCTGATTGCAACAATCTTTACACATGTTACCCAACCAATGACCAACATTATGTCATCCTATGTGCGTACATCCTTGTTAGCATCTATTGAAGAAGTAAAGCAATCTAATTAGAGAACAAGAATATACAACATCTTTAGGACCCTCTCAAGTAAATTATATCATTCCAGTCATAAAATTTATCATTAGGCTGGTCCATTTTAGTATAATAGAACAACTAAAAGAAAAGGAAGTACTTTTCCTCAAGGTTGGTTGAAGACAAAGACAACATTATATTATTATAGAGTAATTTACTCATAAAACATTCAATTATGTTGTATAGCATACAAGACTGATTTCGTAGATATACAATACCAACATGGATTTGCAGTAAGCTTTTGTAACTATTATTTACTCAAAAGTCATATCAACCTTGATAAAGTTAAAGAAATTACAAAATCCCTACAGAAATTCAATAACATACCACTTGCTAACTTGACGGAAAATATCAACCAGTTAGTTATTCTTTAAATTAGCAAATCATGTCCACCAATGAGCCCAACTTCCTTTTCTTCTCTTCAAATAATAGTGCACTTAAGCATCACTGCGTGAATCAGACCATGTCTCCCTATGCTTCCCCTCACTACAGAACCAATCACCAAGGGTGCTCAGTGTACAATACTAACTGAACGTTGTTATGAATTGGAGGGAAACCTAGAACTAGAAATATTAAACTGCTATTTCTCTAGTCAAGATAAGACATATAAATAGATCCATTTGTTGTAGCAAAAAGTGGGCTTCCCGTGATACTCAGTTAATTCAGTTGCATCAGCTGCTTAATGCAGAATGGTAAAAAAATTAAAACAAACGACCTGAACACACCTGCCGAACTAAATGAGGAAGCAGAAGTTCAGGACGTGGACTTCCCTGAAGCCTCTCAATGAATGTCATACGTGCATCATTCGCCATGCCATACGTCCATTTGACCGCATGTGTTGGACCTTCTCCATCATGTAATACCTGAGACAACAACATATTTATGATTGAAATTTAGAGCAGCAAATATTAAATTTTTTCCTTGTGTCAAGTCCACCAGATACCTGTTTAGAATAACCATTGCCAGGTTTTCGAATTCAAAAAAAGTTGACCAGTTAAACCACCAGCAACATATCTTCTTGATGATTTCCGTGAATAATCTGGGTCCAGAGCTAAAGTTTTCATTGGACGATAGCACTCAAATTTCAACTTTTCATCAGTAAAAAGGCTGCTAATAACCACACACCTTAAATCAATCGACTAGTAAATATAACAAACTCAAAAAGATAACCTTACTGAAGAAATGCTAAAAAGGAAACTCATTTGGGCATTTCATCAAACACCTACAACCCCCATCTTCCCCCTCCCATTCCCCTGAACTCCCCCAAAACCCCCATCAAGAACATGTCAATCTCGCCGTCGAGGTCGTCGTTGCTGTTGGTTCTTGACAGAGAGTTGAGGATGTTGGCGTAGAGGGAGAAGAGAGAAGAGAGCGAGAGAGGGGGTAGTTTTGGGTTTTCAAAAATTGTTTCTCTCTATGCTACATTGAAAATGTAAATAGGGGCTGAAAATAATGGCTTCATGTATTTGGAACTTTGGCACACACAAAAAATAATACGGGGAGCTGGTCCAACTGGGTCACATCCCCTTTATTTTTTGGGGCCTTGACACATTTTCCCCTTGATTATATGTTGCTTCCTTAGGAAATATCTACGGTACGTTTTTTTTTTCTTTTTCTTTTTTTCAAGGAATAGAGTCACAATTATATTTCATTGTTTGTTGGCAAGGAAGTAATAGTTGAGAAAAATAGAAGCAATGTGAAGAGACACCGTTATTTTTATATATCCAAGTACTAAATGAAATTGTGTCTTTGAGTTGAGTTTCTTGGAAATCAGGAAGGTTTGGGTTAACTCTTTTCTGTAAATTACAGGAGAAGCTAAGCAAATTAACTTAGTAAATCAAGGTATATAGCGCCTATAATGCTTATAGAGTGCATTCAAAATATTGGGAGTTCTATTACAAATTCGAGTGGTTAGTATTTGCTACTTCCTGAGGTGATTACATTTAATCATTGAATATTTCTAAGTTGCAGGATTTTTGGCATATTTGGTTGGGGATTGATCTTCAACCAAGGTACAACTATCTTTGAGCGAACTACCCCTAATAACTTTGCCTTCGGAGCCGGCAACGAAGCTCCCATGGACAGCAGCAGTGCTTAAAGATTAAAAAGAGTTATTGGTGCGTTACATCCTCATACTTACCAAAAATACAAAAATGTGAAACGGAAATGCTTAGCTTGTGCATGTATTCTTGGAGAAAGTATTCTTGGAGAAAAAGAAGTGTTTTAGGGCTCTGGCCTTTGTTATTACTGTAACTTATGATGCGATTTCTTGTGTATACTACGTTTTGTTCTTCTGCCCTTTTTTGTTATTTATTTATGTGGTTCTATCTGTCCTCTTTCTTTTGTATTATCTTGTTAATTTAGAAGTCATGTACTTGATAACAATAAATTCTGCGTGCATATTTTGCAGAAGGAAAATGCCGAATGTTAAGAGTAAACAGAGTTTTGTAGTCTTGCAAATACATGCTGGAAAATCTGTTCCAATTGTAAAAGGTGGGCAAATACATGCTGGAAAATCTGTTCCAATTGTAAAAGGTGGTGAGCAGACAAAGATGGAGGAGGGTGAATTTTTTGCAATTGAGACTTTTGGTTCAACAGTGGTGAGCAGACAAAGATGGAGGAGGGTGAATTTTTTGCAATTGAGACTTTTGGTTCAACAAGTATATTTACTGCTCAACCGTGTAATGTAATGTTTGTGTATATATATTATATAAGAAGGGGAATTTTTCTCATGTAACTGTTCATGTAGTTTATAATAACTAAGTTAATATGTCGAAGACAATGCATCCAAAGAATCATGTGACTTCAAACTCATTAATGCTATTACATCTTTCATTTTGTAGGCAAATGATATGTTAGAGAAGACCTTGAGCGCAGCCATTACATGAAGAACTTTGATGCTGACCATGTACCATTAAGGTTGCCTCGAGCTAAGCAACTACTTTTCGACTTTGGCCTGTTGCCGGCGTTACCTAGACCGCGTTGGAGAGACAAAGTACCTAATGGCGCTGAAGAACTTGTGCGATGCTGGCATTGTTCAGGTATGTATTGCTGCTTTTGTTTTCAATTATTCAGCCAAGAGTGTATATTTATTCCAACTATAGGAATTGTACCACATCATTGTCAAGAAGAGAGAAACCCCCTCCTTGACAAGAATACACATTAATCTCTAATTATAATATAATATAACTCATTAAATTACAATATAATATTATAATACATTATACAATAATATACCGCACTACATTTAATACTTATAATACTATAATATGTTAGTCTAAGTGTGTAGACCCGAAGCTGCAATCGAAAAGACGAAGAAAACAGTCAGAACACTGTGCGGTCGACCGCAGTGGCAGATCTGGTCGACCGCGTGCACTGCAGGAGACTGAGAAGGATTTTTCGCTCTGGTCGGTCGACTGGCGTGGCCGCTGCGGTCGACCGCAAATGTGCACAGGACACTGTAATGGATTTTTCTCTCTGGCCGGTCGACCGACCTTGGTACGACGGTCGACCGCGACGCTGGGTCGACCGCGACGCTGTTTCACTGTTTCCTATCCTGTTTAGGAATCCTGTTTGGCTGGGGTTTGTTATAAATACCCAAACGTTTTTAGGGTTTGTAAGACACGAAAAAGAGAGCCTTTTGACTGCAAAAAAGAGAGAGAATCTCAGAGAGATAAAACCCTAGTTTGAGAGCTTGTATTCTTCTTTAATTAATCAAAGAGATTGTGTGGTGTGGCTCCCGAGGACGTAGGCACGTTGCCGAACTGTAGGCATCGAAAATTGCCTATAGGTCTCCACGAACGGCTCAGTACTAAGAAAAGACGATGAACATCACTATCCAGTTTACAGAAGCTTGATTGACGTCGACAAACGCTTGAAGTGAATCGACGAACTACGTGAAGCACCGGAATTTCAGAATAACGAGGATACGAATTGATCGGGAGCCCCGCGTAGCCTACAAAAGGCGCTACGCCCCTCGTGTCCCAGTTGACTCCACAATGATCCAATCATCGGCGCTTGTAGATATCCTCGTCGGCTTTCCAACGCACTTTGAATCACTCAAATCCGAGTTCGGACGAAAAAGTTAAGGTGGAAACGGACGAACATACAAAAAGCGGCATCTCAGCCTGAGTTGAGACACCCCGAGGTGTCTCGGCCCAAACGAGACACCCCAAGGTGTCTCGGCCATGGCCGAGACACCCAAGGGTGTCTCCAGCCCGAATTCACCCCATGCCTATAAATAGAAGCCCCAGAGCCTCATTTTTTCAGATCTGGAATTTTGGAGATTAGGCGAAGCCCTGCCGGACTGAAGACTGAAGGTGCACGAATTTCAGAGAGGAGGAGGAGAGATCGGATTGAGTTCGTCGGCATAAAGAAGAGGAGCTCGTCAGATCTGCAGTTTCCCGGATCCATTCCTTAAGATTATCCCGTTGCGATAATCTTAAGAAGAGCAATTATCTCGCCGTTGTCGAGATAAGCGCTACGATTTCTTGATTCCTTTGCGAATCAACGAAGCTCTGCCTAATTTTTCAGCAATCAGATCTGATCGACGGTGGTCCACGGATAAACCCCGGCACAGGCAAAGATCCCATGCAAGCAGAAGACCGATAAACGATCTCTGTGTTTGTTTGATAAAGTTGTAAACTTTTTATTTTCATTGTGTAAGGAGATCTTATAAAAAGATCAACTTTTTATTTTATTCGAGTTTATTGTAACGACTAAAGTTATAATAGATTCGATAGCAATGAAGAAATCAACTTTCACCGCAAACAAACTGGCGACCACAGTGGGAGCCAACAGCTTCGCTGCCGAAGCTGTCGTGCCACAGCCGACGATCAAGATCCCGGTGCTCGAAGAGATCGAATACGAATTTGACCAGCAGAAATTCGAGGAATATATTTCCTCCTCCTCCTCCAGATATTCTTCTTGCAAACGCAGGAAAACCACTGCCGCGAAGAACGTGACTTCAGATCCAAAAACCAAGACTGATGATCTGAACCCGAATGCAGTGGAAGATTCCTCTCCTGCGTTCAAAGAAACCAGATCCAACGTTCGTGACAACTCCTCGAAAGTCAAGGAGTTGCCCGTTGAAAGTGCACCAGTGTTGACGAAGAGAGCTCGTCAAAGGCGTCGTCAACATCTCGCGCGTCAATTTGCCAAGGCTTTGGAGCCTGTTGACGGGATCTGCTATGATGCGGATCTGAAACGCAGAAGGCGCAAAGTGTTCCAGCAACAAGTTTTGGGAACCTCCTCCCAACCACCTACTAACGAATGAGTTCGTGTCAAACGAATGAGTTCGTGTCAAACGAACCCGTTCAACTCTTGAGGAGCGTATCCACAAGCGCCGCGCACTGCTAGCGCAGACGAGGATCCTTGTACGGAAGACACAGGAGTTGCAGAAGGAAAAAGTGGCCAAAAAGCTACCAAAATCTAACCAAGTTTGGATGCCAAAGGTCAAATCAGCGCCTAAGGAAAGAGCGTCCGAGGCTGCTCTCCGGCCTTTGTCAACTCCAGATCCCGCTCCTATCGCTCCCGCACCTCCGGTGAAGCTCTATGACAACGTGGATCTCCCCAAAGCTAGAGTCCCATTGAAGGATCGCATCGGTTCTCTACCCGAGGATCAAGGAAAAACGTCTGTTAAGGAAAGCTTGAGACCGTTGAAGGAGCTTCGAGCAAACATCCGGACTGGGGGTCGTACGCGACCTCCTAACAAATTAATTTCTACAACGGCCCGCTTGGGGGTGCGTGCAGATAACCAGGAGCCCGTTAAGGTTTCACCCTCACAAAAGTATGTTTCCAAACGTGTGACTCCTGCAGACGCCAACAAGGCAATGTTTACTCAGAGGAAAACGCGTCAGACAGACGAACGCGTTATACCTGAGAATTCATGTAAACAGCCGATAGGTTGCTCTGACTGCAACATCGATGAGTTGTACTATCGGGCTGGGGGTACGAATAAATCTCGAAAGAGAAGTATCTGGGAAGCGGACTCTCACTGTCCGTGTACCAAATTTATCAGGGCAGTATTATCAACATGTAGCTGCCCCAAGACCACTCCGCAGAGGGTCTCGGTATTCGAGAGTATCCCCGTAGAAGCATCAAAGCCCAAATCAAGGCGTTTTTGCAAAAGACGATCGGTTGTTCAAGATGACGAACTCCCATCAGTTACTATCAACATGGTCGATAAGGGAAAGTCTCCGATTAGTTTAAATAGCTCCAACCCTAATTTTTCTCCAGGAAGAAGGGTCAATTCGGGAATAACCCAACGAATATCTCAGCTTCAGCTAGAAGCCGTCGAACAAAACGATTACTCGGGAATCCATGAAGGAATCCATTCCGATGACGAACTCTCGGATTCTTATTCCGCACTCGCCTCCGACGATACAACGTCTAGCATGGGACAAGCTCAGGAAGTGTTTATGATCAACACCGAGCAAATAGCCAAAATCATTGAGGATGCTCTAGCCAAGCAGAAAGAAACACCGAGCAAATAGCCAAAATCATTGAGGATGCTCTAGCCAAGCAGAAAGAAACATTCAAAATCAAATGGAAATGGCTATGCAGGAGATGAGACAAATGCATGACCAACAAATCCGAGCTTTGTCGAATCAGCTAGTTGAATCCAGCCGTCGCACCCAGAACGCTGCAGTTGACAGCGATCCAGAAGTGGACGAAATCATCATGGCCGACGCACCACCCAAAAATACTGGGTATGGTTCAAACACTGGGGGTGGACCCACCAATGATGATAACACTGGGGGTGGCCGCATTATTCCTCTCGGAAATTGTTCAAAACAGGATATAGATGAGGACGAAAAGATGAAAGATCTCGAGAGCAAAATCGACGTTCTGATGTCTGCTCGAGAGGTGAAGAAGACCGGGATTCCGTGTCCTTACCCGAAAGAGTGGGATTCGATCCCGTATCCGGCGAAGTTCAACCTGATCAACTTCACGCCATTCGACGGAAGGGCTCGCCCACTCAGCATCTAATCTACTTCAAGTCCCACTTAGGCACTATCTCCGGCAATGAAGCCTTGATGGTTCGGTCATTCGTTGGCACCCTTCGCGGGTCTGCCTTCGATTGGTACCGCCGTCTCAAGCCCGGAAGCATCAACAGTTGGGAGGACCTGGAGAGCATGTTCCTCGCTCATTTCTTCGATGATGACGCCGAAGTGTTGATCAGGACACTCTTCGATGAGAAACAAAAAGATGGAGAGTCGGTGGATACCTTCGTCAAACGCTTCCGCAATCAGGCAATGAACTGTAAGGATCCCGTCACGGAGGAGTTCGTCTTGCAGACCTGTCATAACAATTTGTCCATTAACATCTTGGACGTTATGGGAGTAGAGCCGCTCAATACCTGGAAAGAGTTGAAGGTGCGCGGAGAGCAGGCCGAACGCTTTCTCAGAAGGAGGAAGGTCGAAAGAAGCCAACCGATGACTAACCCTCTGAATCCGAGTCTCGTTTCCCATGATGAAGAGAATGCACCTACAACAGTTGTTGACGTTAATCAGACGTCGCAATAGCAACCCCGAAGACAGCAGAAGACTTCGGATCCGAGACTCCAAAAAGAGTACTCATTCAAGGACGAAGATGTTCCAGCCATCTTCAAGACCCTTCTCGAAAACAATAAGATCAAGCTGCCACCCATCACGAATCAGGAGGAAGCTGACAATACTGCGGATCCGAAATACTGCGCGTACCACAGGAGGATCCTTCATCCCACCAAGGCTTTCTTTACTTTAAAGAATAGCATCCAAACCTTGGTTGAAGCCGGCGTCATAACGCTAGGATAAGCCAAATAAGAATGGCAACACTCCGATAAGTATACGAGTATAAACTGCTTCTTAATACTCCAATAGGTATATGAGTCTAAACTATTCCCACTCTTAACGGGAAGTTCCTGGAGAATTTTTACGTGTAATATTCTTAAGGATAACCCGATCATGCAATTGAATACAATGGTAAACCCAGCTTCACAAAGGAAGCTGGGGGTGGATAATTTATGTAACAGGAAGTTTCCAGAAGAATGTTAAATGTAATATTCTTAGGGATAACCTGATCATTATGAATAAAGTGATAAACACTAAACTCTTACTGTGATTTCCGAACACTCTTTTGCTGGGACGAGATTCGATCACTTCATTGGATCAATCTTCCCTCACAAAACTCCCATTGGTGTTCGACGACTCATAGTCTTCCACTATAAAATCCCTCACTGATCAAATTTATTGACAGTTGGTCCACTAAAATTCTTTCTGGTTTAATCCATTCAAACTTCCGTTATGTTCGTACACTCAACACTTTCATGGTTAGAGTCCGAATATAATGCTTGGAATTTTAATCAGTCCATCATTGACAAATTGTCAAACCCATTCGTGTTAAGTCACTATCACTTAACACCAGGAACCCCATTTGAGTGATTTGTACAAGTCAACACCCCCATTATAATTTGTACTCCCACTCCTATTTGGTCAAACATTCTTACAGTTAGGACCAAAACCAAAATCCCCTCTTGATTCCTCCAATGAACGAGAGGTCCACTTTCAAATCGAGTGATCAAACCTTCCTACCGCTAGGGTCATCTCAAACTCCCGCTTGGTCAAACCTTCCTACAGTTAGGATCAAAACCACAATTCACTCTCGATAAACGAAAAATTTATCTTTAGTTCGGTAATCAAACCTTCTGACAGTTAGGGTTATCTGAATCTTTTCGATTCTCGGAGTGGAGATCCCACTCCTAGTTTCACCTTTCCAGATTCTGGGGGTGGAGATCCCATCTCGAGTCTCCTTTCCAACTGGAGATAGAATATAAAATTCTTCCTCTTTAGTGTTGGGAGATAGAATATAAAATTTTTCCTCTCTCATTTCGGGTTCGTCTTTGCCCCAAGAGAAGACACCATTTTTTTAACTCCCAAAATCCGTGCCTTACAGGTACGGGGAATTTTATCCCGAATCCTAAGTAGGGATAAGTCAACGCCTAACACGCGTTGCCAGTTTAGTCTTTCACCGATTGAAGAAGACACCAGAATTCCAGTCTGGGAAATTTATCCTGAAACCTAAGTAGGGATAAGTCAGCGCCTAACACGCGTTGCCGGTTAGTCTTTGACCGTAAAAGGACAGAAGACCACATATTCAACATTGTGGCAGGTTGTTATTAATAACACCATAATCCGTGCCTCACACGCATGGGGAATTTTATCCCGAAGCCTAAGCAGGGATAAGACCGATTGAAGAAGACACCAGAATCCGAGTCTGGGGATTTTTATCCTGAATCCTAAGTAAGGATAAGTCAGCGCCTAACACGCGTTGCCGGGTAGCCTGTTCCTGTAACAATGGCGAAGTCTACGTATTCGAAGTCGTAGCATCAAGTCTAAGGGAGTTCATTCCTTCAGCACAACGTCACATTCGGAACGGATTTAAACAATCCGCTTGCTAGCCCGACTCAAACGGTAGTCGGTACGTCACATTCGGAACGGATTTAAACAATCCGCTTGCTAGCCCGACTCAAACGGTAGTCGGTAAAGGCACTCAAATCTGTTGATGGCTGAAGATTTGCCAAAAATCCTAAGTCTACGTCTAACACACGTTGCCGGGTAGTCTATTCCCGTGAGAAAGACAAAGTCTACGTATTCAATGTCGTAGCTCTAAAAGAGTTAACTCTTTTAGCACAACGTTATGTGCAGAACGGATCTAAACAATCTGCATGCTAGCCCGACTCAAACGGTAGTCGGTAAAGGCACATCAAACCCGTTGAAGGCTGAGAATTTGCCAAAAATTCTATAAATGCGAGTCATTGACGCACCAGCTCCATTAGTTGGTCTCGTGACTTGAGCATCCAACAACTTCAGGATAAGATCTATACATGCAGATGAATCAGCTTTAACAGTTGGTCCTGTAGCCCGATATTTAGGACCCCCACGTTCCAATACCTTAAGAGCTTAAACCGTGTAGACTCCAGCAAACGTACGAGTATAAACTGTGTTAACGCCGGTCAACGCGTAACCCTAGGTCAACGCCAGTCAACACGTTGCGACCAAAAGTCAACGTCAGGTGATCCGAAACCCTAGGTCAACGCCGGTCAACGCGTAACCCTAGGTCAACGCCAGTCAACGCGTTGCGACCAAAAGTCAACGTCGGGTGATCCGAAACCCTAGGTCAGCGGCGGTCAATGCGTAACCCTAGGTCAACGCCAGTCAACACGTTGCGATAAAAAAGTCAACGTACGATGATCTAAACCCTAAGGTCAATGCCGGTCAACGCGTAACCCTAGGTCAACGCCGGTCAACGCGTTGTGATAAAAAGTCAGCATATAGCGATCTGAAACCCTAAGTCAGCACGATACGATGGAGATAGTCAGTTCTAAGTCAACTCAATGACACGAGCCAAACTTAACTCATCAGTTTTAGATTTGAGACTTCGACGACGGCCAGACGATAAGCGCAGCGCCGAAAGGATTTCAGCTATTCGTCAAAGCATCGAATAGACTGAAAATCGAAGGAGTCAAGAATCGAAACTAACTACAGGTCCTTCACGCCGACTGAAGGCTGGACCAATCACATCCAAAGTATTCCAGCCTCTTCTACAAAAGAACCGAGTCTGGAACGCTTTGGAGGGGGTATCTGTAGGCATCGAAAATTGCCTATAGGTCTCCACGAATGGCTCAGTACTAAGAAAAGACGATGAATGTCACTATCCAGTTTACAGAAGCTTGATTGACGTTGACAAATGCTTGAAGTGAATCGACGAACTACGTGAAGCACCGGAATTTTAGAATAACGTGGATACGAATTTATCGGGAGCCCCGCATCGCCTACAAAAGGCGCTACGCCCCTCATGTCCTAGTTGACTCCACAATGATCCAATCATCGGAACTTGTAGATCTCCTCGTCGGCTTTCCAACGCACTTTGAATCACTCAAATCCGAGTTCGGACAAAGAAGTTAAGGTGGAAATGGACGAACATACAAAAAGCGGCGTCTCAGCCTGAGTTGAGACACCCCGAGGTGTCTCGGCCCAAACGAGACACCCTAGGGTGTCTCGGCCAAGGCCGAGACACCCAAGGGTGTCTCCAGCCCGAATTCACCCCATGCCTATAAATAGAAGCCCCAGAACCTCATTTTTTCAGATCTGGAATTTTGGAGATTAGGCGAAGCTCTGCCGGACTGAAGATTGAAGGTGCACGAATTTCAGAGAGGAGGAGGAGAGATCGGATTGAGTTCGTCGGCATAAAGAAGAGGAGCTCGTCAGATCTGCAGTTTCCCGGATCCGTTCCTTAAGATTATCCCGTTGCGATAATCTTAAGAAGAGCAATTATCTCGCCGTTGCCGAGATAAGCACTACAATTTCTTGATTCCTTCGCGAATCAACGAAGCTCTGCCCAATTTTTCAGCAATCAGATCTGATCGACAGTGGTCCACGGATAAACCCCGGCACATGCAAAGATCCCATGCAAGCAGAAGACCGATAAACGATCTCTGCATTTGTTTGATAAAGTTGTAAACTTTTTATTTTCATTGTGTAAGGAGATCTTATAAAAAGATCAACTTTTTATTTTATTCGAGTTTATTGTAACGACTAAAGTTATAATAGATTCGATAGCAATGAAGAAATCAACTTTCACCGCAAACACGAACCTCGTTAAATCTGTGTGTTCGTCTCCTTTACTATTTTTGCAAGGTTAGATCTTTATTTGTGGTATTATTCCTACTTTCCTACTTTAAACACAAGGTCCGGAAGGGCAAGGGTTCGATTGATTGTTTTGAATCCCCAACAACTAGTATCAGAGCTTCGTTCAGCAATTTGTGTGAAAGCCATGGTAGAGGAAAACAAATCAAAGATCGAGAATTTTGACTGTTCAGACTTCGCCTACTGGAAGTCGCAGATGGAGGACTATCTGTACCAGAAGGACTTGTATCGCCCGCTGATGGGCAAGGAAAAAGGGCAGAAGAAAGAGGAGTCAGATGGTGATTGGGAGGTGCTGGATAGGAAGGCTCTAGGGCAAATCCGGTTGTCGCTCGCCAAATCAGTAGCCCACAATATTCTGAAGGAGAAGACGACGGTGGGGCTTATGGAAGCGCTCGCGAAGATGTACGAGCAACCGTCGGCAGCAAACAATGTGCATCTAGTCAAAACTCTCTTCAACC
This sequence comes from Asparagus officinalis, assembly GCF_001876935.1. NCBI lineage: Eukaryota > Viridiplantae > Streptophyta > Magnoliopsida > Asparagales > Asparagaceae > Asparagus > Asparagus officinalis. The sequence continues at coordinate 6,052,930 of NC_033803.1, read as the reverse complement.
TCAAGATGGCTGAAGGACGGTCCTTCACGATGCACCTCAGCGAGCTCAACACGATTGTTGATCAACTTATCTCCATGGACATCATGTTCGATGACGAAGTGCAGGCCCTTCTACTACTATCGCAGTTGCCGGATAGTTGGGCGGGTTGTGTGACGGCAATCAGTAATTCGGCGGGGAAAGAGAAATTGAAGCTAAGTGAGGTTGTCAGCATGATTCTATCCGAGGAGGTTAGAAGGAAATCGTCCGAATCAGAAGGTTCAGGTTCAGTCCTAAGTTTCGAGCAGAGAGGCAGAAGCCAGAAGAAAGGAAACCAGAACAGGAATCGGTCAAAATCAGTAAAGAAGAGGTCAAACTCAAAGGTTAGAACCATCAAAGGGAAGTGTTGGAACTGTGGCCAGGAGGGCCATATGTCTTCGGTCTGTAAAGCACCAAAGAAGGATGCGGGTGAGCAGGATGCTCATATCGTGCAGGATGCCTTGATCCTTGCTATGGATAACGATTCTGATTCTTGGGTCATCGACTCAGGAGCTTCTTTCCACGCCACTACTAATAGGAAACTACTTCAGAACTATGTAGCAGGGGACTTTGGTAAAGTATATTTGGGGGACAATGAGCCTTGTAATATTGTTGGAAAGGGCGATGTTCAGATACAGATAAAGGGCTCTAAGTGGAACTTGAAGAACATGAGACACGTGCCGAAGCTGAAGATGAATCTTGTTTCGGTGGGACAGCTTGGAGCAGAAGGCTACGTTTCGACATTTACCGGGGATTCATGGAAAATCTCCAACGGTACGATGGTTGTTGCCCATGGTAATAAAACGGGAACTCTCTACCTCACTTCACATGCGAGTGACACCCTCGCAATTGTAGCTGGCAAGGAGAGTTAAGATCTGTGGCACAATAGGCTGGGACACATGAGCGAGAAGGGGATGAAAATCCTACATTCACAAGGAAAGCTAACCGGGATCGACGTCATTGAAGTCGGAGTTTGTGAAGACTGTATCTTTGGGAAGCAGAAGAGGGTTAGTTTTCAGAAGGGTGGAAGGCCACCTAAGGCTCAGAAGCTAGAGTTGATTCATACAGATGTATGGGGCCCAGCCAGTGTGTCTTCTTTTGGCGGTTCGAGATACTACGTCACCTTTATCGACGATCACTCGAGGAAGGTGTGGGTTTACTTCATGAAGCACAAGTCAGAGGTGTTCGAAATCTTCAAGAAGTGGAAGGCCATGGTCGAGAACGAGACAGATCTGAAGGTGAAGTGCTTGAGATCAGATAATGGTGGAGAATACGAGCTGGAGGAGTTCAAGAGGTTCTGTGCTACGAATGAGATTCGTTTAGAGAGAACTACTCCAGGGACACCGCAACAGAACGACATTGCGGAGAGAATGAACAAGACCTTAACTGAGCGTGCGCGGAGCATGCGATTACATGCAGGTCTGTCTAAGACATTTTGGGCGGATACGGTGCATACGGCAGCCTACCTGATTAATCACGGGCCATCAGTTCTATTAGATTTTGGGATTCCAGAGGAGGTTTGGAGTGAAAAGAAGATAAATCTCTCACACTTGCGGATATTTAGTTGCATGGCTTATGTTCATATCAGTGACCATGTCAGGGACAAGCTAGAAGCTAAGTCACAGAAGTGCACATTCATTGGATACGGCATTGATGAGTTCGGGTATCGCCTTTGGGATGAGAAGAACAGGAAGATCATCAGGAGCCGGGATGTGATATTCAATGAGGAGGTGATGTACAAGGACTGGGACAATGCCAAGGATAGCCAAAGTAGTGGGAGCAACACTACGGATACAGGTGGATCAGAGTACATGGATTTGGAGGAACTTCCAGATGGGGGCGACGATGTCAGTTCTGACCGTAGAACTGAGGAGACTACAGGTGCAGAAGCTACTACCCAGGGCGTGGAGCTTAGGAGGTCATCCAGGGTACCCAAACCAAATCCCAAATACCTCTCGTCACTTGATTATCTACTCTTAACAGATAGCGGAGAGCCGGAGTGTTATGAAGAGGCAGTGCAAGTGAGTGAATCTCAGCAGTGGGAGCATGCGATGCAGGAGGAGATGGATTCTCTACTCACTAATGAGACATGGGAGTTAGCCCAGCTACCTGCGCAGAAGAAAGCCTTGCATAATAAATGAGTCTACCGGGTCAAACAGGAGAGTGATGGAAGCAAGAGGTATAAGGCCAGGCTTGTTTTCGTCAAAAGTTGGTTTCGCTGTGGAATTCATTATATCTTCGGTCGATTACAACAAATTCAAAAGAAATAGCCTTTTTATAAGACTAGTGGACTACACGGAGATATTTTCGCCTGTTGTGAAGCTCACTACCATCAGAGTGGTGTTGAGCTTGGTAGCTATAGAAAATCTCTTTCTTGAGCAGTTGGATGTGAAGACTGTCTTTCTTCATGGTGACTTGGACGAAGAAATCTACATGAAGCAGCCTGTTGGCTTCATTGAAGAAGGAAAGGAAGAGATGGTGTGCAAGCTCAAGAAGAGCTTATATGGTTTGAAACATGCTCCGAGACAGTGGTATAAGAAGTTTGATAACTTCATGCAGAACAATGGCTACAGAAGATGCAATTCGGATCATTGCTGTTATTTCAAAAGGTTAAAGTCCAGCTTCATTATTTTGTTATTATATGTTGATGACATGTTGGTAGCAGGACCGTGTTTAGAAGAGATAAACAGTTTGAAGAAGCAGCTAGCAAAGGAATTTGCAATGAAGGATCTGGGCGTAGCGAAGCAGATTCTAGGGATGCGAATCAGTAGGGATGAAGCTGAAGGGATATTGAGATTGAGCCAAGCTGAATACATTGAGAAGGTACTTCAGAGGTTCAACATGCAGAATGCTAAAGTTGTTAGCACACCCCTTCGAAGTCAGTTCAAGCTATCTGAGGAGCAATCGCCTAAGACAGATGCAGATAGAGAGCATATGAGCAGGGTGCCATATTCTTCAGCCATTGGGAGTCTCATGTACGCGATGGTTTGCACAAGGCCGGACATCGCCCATGCAGTGGGAGTTGTGAGCAGATTTGCAAGCAATCCAGGAAAGCAGCATTGGGAGGCCGTAAAGTGGATAATGCGGTACTTGAGGGGAACAACGAACAAGCCACTATGTTTCAGGAGGAAGGAGTTGGTGCTGCAGGGATACGTGGATGCGGACTTCGCCGGTGATCATGATACGAGGCGAAGCACCACGGGGTATGTTTATACCTTAGCGTCGACAGCAGTGAGCTGGGTCTCACGTCTGCAGAAGATTATGACTTTATCTACAACCGAGGCTGAGTATGTCACGGTGACTGAAGCAAGCAAGGAGATGATCTGGTTGAACGGGTGCTTGGAAGAGTTGGATCTGAAGCAAGGGAGAGGAGTTCTTTATTGTGATAGCCAGAGCGCTATACATCTTGCCAAGAATCCAGTATATCATGCCAGAACGAAGCACATCGACGTCAAATACCATTTTATACGCTCGCTGATCGAGGACGGAAAGTTGCACTTAATGAAGATTTTGGGGAGTCAAAATCCGGCGGACATGTTGACGAAGGCAGTCACCATTGAGAAACTGGAGTTGTGCGCAACTTCAGTTGGCCTTCACGAATAGCGCCATCCGAGCCGTGCAGCACCCCCACTCGCCGCTCCTCCCTCCACCAGCTCGACGCCCCACCCTCGCTGCTCGCCTCCGGCCGTCCCCCTCTCTCCCCGCCGAGATCCCACAGCCTCGCCCAACGCCGCTGTCCGACCTCCATCACCGCTCCGCCACCCTTCTCCGACCATCCCCTTCGCCGCCCCACTCGTCTCCCTGTCGCCGGCAAGCCTGAGATCCGCCAACCCTCGTCCTCCCCTCGGCCACGCAAACAGCCCCCTCTACATCGTAGGCAACGAGCCCCAACAACCCGCTGCCCTTGCCGACCGAGCCGCTCCCCTCCACCGACCAGCAAACCGCCGGCCAAACCCCAGCAGTCACCCCCTCCGAGAGCTCCTCCAACCGTCGTGTCGTTGCCCTTCGTCGTCGCCGACGATCCCTCCCGCTGACGGTAGCCACGTAGCCGCGCCGAGATCCCCGCGCCGTCGACGTTGATTCCTTCGACGAACCCCGAGGCAAGATCCCTCTTGCCGTTGTCTTGTTAATTTCATTTTTATCTCTTATGAATTTATTATGTGTATGTGCGTAGATTAGTTTGTGTTGATATGATTTTAATTGCGTAGTTGTTGATGATATCGCGGTGGATATATGCTGTGAAATGATGCTATGAATGATGAATAAATATGTCAAAAATAATTTATGGTTAATTTTGTGTTGTTTGAAAGGAAGAATATATTTATAGAGTATTTTTAGAATTATTTATAATGAAGAAAATATTTTAAAAAGGAATTATTTCGAGAAAATAATTTATCTGGGATAAGGAGTACTTTTGAATAATTGTTATGACTGAAAGGATTTTATTTTAAGAAAAAGAGTATTTTAGATTATTTTATAAAATACCATAGAAATCATTTATGAAATTAAAAGTATTACTGTTTATAAAGAATAATAAAATATATTTTAAGAAGGTTATTCTAGAATTTTATAATGAGAAATAATTTTTAAAGGAGATTATTCTTGGAATTAATAAAGGAGATAAATTTTTAAAGTAAATTATCCTTGGAATTTTATAATGGTAGTTTCATCTTGCATTGTTAATAGTAGCTTTACTTTCGTATGTTTCTTGCATGTGATCACGACCCCCTGTTCACACTTTATGACTTTGACGCTTAGCGTAATTACGTTTATTATTCCATGTTAAGAATCATGAGAAGTACCTGACTATAGTGACCTGTATGACACAGTTATGATCTAGATCTCGTGTATAGTTAACTTTGAATTACGAGAATTAAGGTGAGAAGTCTTGGTCCACGTGAGCGGTTATGATTATTGATTGTTTTCCAGGCTCGCGCCAGTGCCTTGTTTCGGCCTGGGGTGGGTCTGAGGTATCGTGATATGTGATTGTTGATGTATTTTAGATGAGTGATGTGATAGTTAGTTACATGACATCGATTCTTGGCTAAGTATGATTCTTGTGAGATATAGGCCGGTTGTACTCTTTTTCATATATAGATCGGGATTAGTATTTAATTATCTATAATTTGAGACATATGGTATATACATGAGGGTTTCCTTGTTTGGATTATTTCGCTCGACGTACTACGCCTCTTGTTGTAGATTTTTAAATATTAATTCTATCTATTGTATGATCTTGTTGCTTGGATGATTTTTGATCGCTACCTACAGGATCTTGTTACTTGGTTGATTTTTAGATTCTTCTGATTATTAGTATTCCAGTTGCATGTCTCTATTGTTATTATTATCATCACATGTTCTATTTCTATTTCTGTTATCGCATTAACCACGCATATATTATCAATACTGTTATTGTATTTGTTTCTGCCTTGGGGGATCTTGCCGTGTGTTTCACACGCTGACGTACTCCTATTTTCTGGGTGTACGTCGGATTTAGGAGATGAGCAGCCTCAGTACGGAATCGTACAGGAGCCAGAAGATTCTTAGCAGGGGTGTCTTGCAGAAGGAGTAGAAGAACCATCTGAAGCATAGTGATTTTCTCCTGTAGTAGTAGTTGGACATTAGAACTCGTTTACCGTACTTTTCTTTAGTTTGATGATAGATTTAGTTATTTTATTTTCTTTTATTTTGGACTATGTATTTCTTATTTCCTAGTTGAACTGTTTTGTAATAAGGGCGTGTTTGACCCATATTTTTATGCTGTGATGATTTACTGTTGATGATATGTCTATTCCTTATTCTGAGTTGTCTTTATATTCTTGCTATTGTGATCGGGGACCTGTGACTTCGTATTGTACTTATTTCCAGACGCTTAGCGTATTGGATTGAGAAGAAAAGAAAAGAGAAAAAAAGTAGAGTATATTTCTTCTCAACCTAATACGTCGCGGGCTTGTTCACGTTCCGGTTCCCGTGTATTTTGGGAAGCGGGGCGTGACACTCATGTACGCGATGGTTTGCACGAGGCAGGACATTACCCATGCAGTGGGAGTTGTGAGCAGATTTGCAAGCAATCTAGGGAAGCAGCATTGGGAGGCCGTGAAGTGGATAATACGGTACTTGAGGGGGACAACAAACAAACCACTATGTTTCAGGAGGAAGGAGTTGGTACTGCAGGGATACGTGGATGCGGACTTCGCCGGTGATCATGATACGAGACGAAGCACCACGGGGTATGTTTATACCTTAGCGTCGACAACAGTGAGCTGGGTCTCACGTCTGCAGAAGATTATGACTTTGTCTACAACCGAGGCTGAGTATGTCGCGGTGACTGAAACAAGCAAGGAGATAATCTGGTTGAACGGGTGCTTGGAAGAGTTGGATCTAAAGCAAAGGAGAGGAGTACTTTATTGTGATAGCCAGAGCGTTATACATCTTGCCAAGAATCCAATATATCATGCCAGAACGAAGCATATCGATGTACGATACCATTTCATACGCTCGCTGATCGAGGACGGAAAGTTACACTTAATGAAAATTTTGGGGAGTCAAAATCTGGCGGACATGTTGACAAAGGCAGTCACCATTGAGAAACTGGAGTTGTGCGCAACTTCAGTTGGCCTTCACGAGTAGAAGACGAAGGCGGAGCCACACAACGAGGATCGGCGCGATCACCGTGATGTTGATTGAAGAAAGAATTTTTTCAGGGAAAAGATACATGCGAAGAAGGGGAGAGTTCGGGTGAGCTCGTTGATGGCGCTTTGGTCTCCAAGTGGGAGGTTGTTAGTCTAAGTGTGTAGACCCGAAGCTGCAATCGAAAAGACGAAGAAAACAGTCAGAAGACTGTGCGGTCGACCGTAGTGGCAGAGCCGGTCGACCGCGTGCACTGCAGGAGACTGAGAAGAAGTTTTCGCTCTGGTCGGTCGACCGGCGTGGCCGCTGCGGTCGACCGCAAATGTGCACAGGACCCTGTAAACATGGATTTTTCTCTCTGGCCGGTCGACCGACCTTGGTACGACGGTCGACCACGACGCTGTTTCCCTGTTTCCTATCCTGTTTGGCTGGGGTTTGTTATAAATACCCAAACGTTTTTAGGGTTTGTAAGACACGAAAAAGAGAGCTTTTTGACTGCAAAAAAGAGAGAGAATCTCAGAGAGATAAAACCCTAGTTTGAGAGCTTGTATTCTTTTTCAATTAATCAAAGAGATTGTGTGGTGTGGCTCCCGAGGACGTAGGCACGTTGCCGAACATCGTTAAATCTGTGTGTTCGTCTCCTTTACTATTTTTGCAAGGTTAGATCTTTATTTGTGGTATTATTCCTACTTTTCTACTTTCAACACAAGGTCCGGAAGGGCAAGGGTTCGATTGATTGTTTCGAATCCCCAACATAATAATGTAAACTAAATATTATAACATTTTATTTACAATATATTTTATTATAATTAATATATAATATATTAATATGTTTAATACTAATGTTATAATGAGTCAAACTAGTGTTGACCAAAAATACTTAACATTGTGTTTTGAAGACATTTTAAGGGAAAAACACAACACCATGGTGTTTTTTTACAAAAACACGATAAAAAAAACATCATGGTATCCAAACGAAGCCTCAATTAAATGTCCGTCCGGGATTCGATCAGATTGGGCTCTAGTATGAGTGAGTGTGTTAGATCAACCGTTGGTTTTGATTTGGTATGTGATGCGGATTAGGATTGAGCTTCGGACTCGACTTGGGTGGGATTTCTAACTTGGACGCTTCCGTTCGCCTCCTAAAGTTACTAGGGCATTGGGCCATTGGCACGTGCGATGCGGGTACAAATTTATTTAATTATATGATTAATTTTACATTTTCATGTAATAATAGTTTAATGATAATTTAATTTATGCAAGTTTATTATAGAGCTCTGCATAGAAAATGTATCTTAAACTGCTATTTAACAAATAAATTCATCCTTCAACCCGATTTTGTTGATTAGTTTTCAAATTGAAGATAATTTAATTAAAGTAAGTGATTAAAATAAAAAAAGAAAAATAAGGATATATATATATTACAAATTAATTTAATGTGTATTGTCATTTCATGATTTAGAATGTTCTAGAATTAGAAAGGATAGAAGACAAGAAATAAAGTAAATGTTTCTATTAGAAAAGAACAAAAATAATTATACGAGTTCTTATTCTCATGTCATAATTTATAATCTTTTAGAAATAATATATGAAAAGAAAGAAAAGAGGGGAAAATTTTCCCTTATAAACTTACCGTTTTACCCTCCAAGTTACAATATGAATGAGAAAAATGTCCACCGCTCATACAATTTTCGCTACCATCACTATGTTCATTATATGGTAGTATAGATATTAACATTTAGCGACATCAGTCAAAATATAAAACCTGGATTCTGAAATTGAAGAATCTTAACTTTAAATATGATCTACTTCTTTTAAAAATTGCATAATTTTTGTTACTCACGTGATGAATGTAAATCATTTGAAATATTATTTTAAGGTAGTTCATGCATATGAGGTCGCATATAACAGTTATAATTTCAATTTTAAAAATCAAAATTTTTATATTTGGATTAATATTATCCATTGTTTTGAATACTATGAATAATATCCTAGCTTAGCTCAGATACTTTCTCCACTTTAACTGATTTATTGCTTACATTTATTTGATAGATGATGGAAGTAAGTAGCTTTTAAAAATGAATTTTATGGTAATATTTTTGGATTATAGAGCGTAGAATCATCTTTTAACTTAGTTAATGATAGAATTTTGAACTTTACCAGTTTTAAAAATAAAGGTGATAATAAAACAACCTTCTGAATATAATGGAACTCTAATTGGATCCCTTCATATTCGGTTTCCTTTTTATATTAAACAATAAATAATATAGATGAGTCTATCTAATATTTGTTTCTTAACTTTCTTTTGATTCTTTTTTCCTCTTTAGGTATTATCCGTATTTTTTTTCTTTCAAATTCTACTGTTTTAGTAAAATATGAAAATAAATTATTTTGTAGTGTGCATGTTTCACAGTTTCGTATAATTGCATGAGATTTTGAAAATGTGTTATAACTTGTCGTTGCTGGACTGCTAGTGAATCTAGGGGTTAGCTTGTTTCCATGGACTCACAACCACAAGAACTCCACTGAAAAGGAGTGGATACTATAATAGTTACTTCAGCTTGTTTCCATGGACTCACAACCACAAGAACTCCACTGAAAAGGAGTGGATACTATAATAGTTACTTCGCCAATATGGGTGTGCAAACCGTCAGCACGGTCGGTATTGAATTTTTTTTTATTTTCAAATCGAACCGAACAGAATTAGATACAAAATCGAACAAAACCGAATCAAGTTGATTCAGTGTGGTCCGGTTTAGTTTGTTCGGTTTTGTCATAGATAGGAAAATTTTTCAAAACCAACCCCTTTAGGATTTTATTTGCAAAAAAAGACATCTTTTCATTTTATTTAGAGAAACCGACCTGGTTTCAGCGCTGTCGCTGAAACCAGGTCGGTTTTTTAAAAAAAATTTACGAAACTTCACAGGAGTTCAACTCCCGTGAAGTTTAGTACGCTGTTAAACTTCACGGGAGTTGAACTCCCGTGAAGATCATTTCGCTGCATACCTATTTAACTCATATATACAACTATTTACCTGTTGACAATAATTACTGCAATATATATATTATTTAAACACGCACGAATCAAACAATACGCAAAAAGATCACATATCGAGCTATAATTGATCCATAAAAGTATAGTATTTAAAAATTCATACAATTTACAAATTTTAACAAAATAAGTTCAAATACAACCCAATATAGCTCCTCTCCTTCCTCTCCCTCTCTTCCCCCTCCCCCTCGCTCTTCCCCGCCCCCCGCGCTGATGAGCCTCGACTATCTGAGTATCCGGCTGTGTATGAGGCTGAGAAGTGCCGGCTCCATCAGCATGTGAAGTGCCGGCTCCATCAGCATGTGAAGTGCCGGCTTCATCAGCATGTGAAGTTCCGGCTCCATCAGCATGCGAAGTGCCGGCTCCATCAGCATGCGAAGTGCCGCCGTCATCGTCACGTGGCCGTCGGCGCCGAGTGTACGCCTGCCCAAATGATCGAGACCTGTCCTCACGGCCTACGAACTCGTCGACGTGAGTCTTATGAAATACATGTGCTATGGTCTTCTTGATCCTGCTGAGGAGCTCTAACGCCACTTGATCCTGAATCTCAGGCACAGTCACATCAATATCAGCCCCAATGCTATCAAAAGAACGGACCTGTGAGGTAAATAATTTATTAAGTACCTACTCAAGAAAAAAATATTATAATTTAGCTTAGAAACTTACGTAATCTCTCTCGTTCATCCCACTAGGGATGTAACTGTCTGTCGGTGGCCGTGGCATGTGTCCAGCTAAGGGCTGTGGGTCACGTGTGATCCATCTACGTGTGATACCCCAATACCAACCCATATACGCGGTATAGTCAACAGCTGTGGGCCTTGTATCCTGGATGAAATCCTACCTGTGAGCCCACCTGTCTATGTAGGCCGCACGGACTACGGCCCAGTCGGTATGGTGCGAAGTAGGTCGCCGCCGACGATCGATCTGCTCGACAGGGTCTGGCACATGTTGAGAGAGCGTAAACTATCGTAGCATACGGTCAGGGACATGCATCTCCGCGATCTCCCAACAAATCAATAGAACTCTGGCTCTCCACAAGTCGGGACTATCTCGGCAGATGGGTGCAAGAGAATGCATATCAAGCTCCGGCGGTGTATAGGGTCTCCACTTGAACTGAAATAAAATAAAACATTTATCAGTATCAACAACAAAACTATAATATTCATAACGACTTGAGATTTATATTTACCTGTTCGTGTTGGAGGCCATCAAGCTTATTTCGGTAAAACTCACGATGGCGCGTCGCTGATCGGTACTTAGCGTACCGCACGTTATACCTATATGTAGAATAGAGAATATATAAGTACAAATTCAGTGCAAATAAAATTTGTGTGTATAATTATACCTGTACGCCAAAGGAAACTGCCCCTGTAGGTCACGGTGCACAAGTAAAGTAGAGCGTCCAATATGAATGCGCTCCCATGACCAAATCTGTATCAATGTGCAGCATCCCTTGAATTCTTTATTCTGCATCAGAGATACTCTACCTAGTTCTCGATACAAGTATGCCAACACCGCACTACCCCACGATCGTGCGCCGCATACGTCAAAATCCTCTAACAACGGCAGCCATCGTGCATGTACAAGAGTCTTGCTCGCATCAGGAAAAAGCACGCACCCTATCATATGCAATATGTAAGCACGAGCATGGAACTAAAGCTTCTCCATACTGGCATCGTCTGGTATGTCGCCCTGAAATGTCTGACGAAGCCATGATAGCTTCATCGCACCACTCCTCAAGTCAGGAACCTGTCCAAGAAGCCGGGCACATACCTCCGGCCAACTATGATCATCGATGCCCATAACTGCCGGCCCATCGATTCAGAGCCCAAGTATGACGACCACGTCCTGTAAAGTGATGGTGCACTTCCCTATATGCATGTGAAAGGTGTTGGTCTCTGGCCTCCACCTCTCAATCAGTGCAGTGATAAGCGGCCAATCAAGCCTGATATATCGAACCGTCAAACACTCCCGAAAACCGGCCTGAGAGATCAACGCTAGAACTCTCACATCCTCAATGACCCAAGCTGAATGGCTCTGGGAATGCTCGATTATGGTGATGTCTGGTACGGGCTGCACATCAAAAAGAATTGATTAAGTATAATGTAAAAAATTAAAATTAGTGCCAATGCTAACTAGCATATACAAAAGATGTTTTACCTATCCTGAGCCAATATGGTCTGAAACGTGGCTCGCCTGGAGGGTCAAAACATCGGGGCATATCGGTCCCGGATCCATAATGAATATAACTGAGAATAATATTAGAAGACAATGTACAATGGAATATAACTGAGAATAATATTAGAAGACAATGTACAATGTGTTAGATCTTTCTGTTAAAATACTCATCTAGTTATATATAAACAACTACAATGTGTTAGATCTTTCTGTTAAAATACTCATCTAGTTATATATAAACAACAAACGAATGCGCAACATAGTAACTTGAAACCAAACATTAAATTTATATAACATAGTACGAAACGATACAAATTACAATCACAAATGAGATACAGAAACAAACAACTCACGAAACCACTACAAATTACAATCACAAATGACATACGGAAGAAAACACAGATCGAAACCGCTACAAATTACAACATCAACGCCTAATCCTAACTGGACAATTATTTTTCTTATGGCCCGGTTGATCGCATCTACTACACTTATTTCTCCTCCTAACTCCTTCACGACCGTCATCCATACAATTTCTAATTCGTACGGAACGAGGGCGCCCCGCCGACCTTTTACACAAAGGAGGTAATATCAGTGGCCCGTCTTGTGTCCAATATCGACTATCATATGGTGGACGAAAACACTCTTTGTATGTTTGTCGATAGTTGTAAGTAGAATACCAGGCCTTGACGAACTCATAATGTGAAATCCTCGCACCACCTTGTAGACCAGAACAAGCCGCGACAACATGTGAACAAGGAATCCATTGTAATTGCGGTACATTGCAAGTGCACGTACACGAGTGATCCACTAACATGTTAACTTTGTAAGAGCGATTTTCTCTATGTGATATTTCCTCAATGACCTCCCATTCATTAAAACTGTATCTTACGACATGAAAGGATCGAGCTTGCACAATCCGAGCCGCTAACATTTCATCATTTTTCGGTGTGAGCTCCGAGCGGATATTTTCACCAAGTTCGCGACGTCGTAGAAAGAAGTTATTAAGTCTGTCGAATGTTTTAGCAACTAGTGACTGTATTGGCATACCGCATGCTCCCCTGAGCACGCCATTGAAACTCTCTAAAGCGTTCGTAGTCATCATACAGAACCGTCTCCCGCCATCTTCACATAAAGCCCACTTATCAACATTATGTTGTTCCAAACTAGTTTCGATCCAATCATGTGCAGCTCGGGAGATAAACTTAATCCTCTCTCGTATTTAGTCATAAACTAATTTTTCTGTTGCACAGCCGGCTTGCCAAAGAAGATCTTGAACCTGACCGTTTTCATATTTCTTCTTGAAGTTGTCCCTAATATGTCGCAAGCAATAACGATGTGCATGTGGTGACGGGAAATGACGTTGGAGTGCTCTTGGAATTCCTTTCATCCTATCAGATATGAATGTAATCGGCCGCGCCCCCACACTAGGGATATGATACCTAATGCATGCAAAAAACCATGCCCAATTCTCTGTGTTTTCAATATCAACCACTGCAAACGTCAAAGGAAACAAACAACCATCCGCATCAACTCCGGTGGCAACAAGCAAAACGCCTTTGTACTTGTCGTATAAGTGGGTGCCATCAATGCTAAGAAGAGGACGACAATATCGAAACCCCTCAATACAGGGCCCAAATGCCCAAAATACACTGGTGAACCGCCGTTCTTCGCCATCAACGGGGTCTGAAGATACTTCGTAGACAGTCCCCGAATTTTCTCTTTTGAGTGCTTCAAGATAATGAGGTAAGATCTCATACGATTTATCCCAATCACCGAATATTTTTATCATCGCCTTCCTCCTAGCATTCCAACACTTGTGATATGATACATCCAAGTTGGTGGCTTTTTGCACTAGAAGACGAATATCTTTCGGCCTTAGATCAAGATCCTCCCTCAGATGCGGTAAAATCAACAGATATATGAAGGAAGAGGATGCATTCTTGTTATTCATCTCTAATCGAGGATTGCTACAAGTGTGGAGTCCGTTGTATGCCGTGATTTTGAATTGCCCGCCTACTCTTACACCGGAGTGTGAATTAAGCTTCCACGAACATTTCGCATTGCCGTTGTGGTGTCCACCAATATCTTCATCATCGGCATCTTTGCGATAGAAACAAACCACATTATAGCTTGTAGTATTATTTTTGGTTGGCCTGAACTTCACATTTTTTGCAATGGAATATGTGTGAAGCGCATGGATCAATTTCTCCTTACTCTCGTAAAGATCTCCCTTTATGAATGAGAAGTCCTCGGCCTGTGTATTAACACCGATATTAGTGTCAATAGGAACACTTTCCATCACGGAGTTATCAATCCATTCATCTCCTTGTAGTTCATCGGGCGGCAGATCCTCTAATACGACATACTCATTATTATCATAACAGCTGTCGATATGTTGGTTTTCCCCGTCATCGCGATCTATCAAGGTCATGCTATTAATTTGTAATCCCTCCTCTTCATCATCATTCTCTGATTCGACACTTGCATTATCTTCTTGAATTCCCGTGTTAGTATCGAAAGCATTCGAAGTGCCCACGAACGAAGGACCGCTCATGTATTGTGATTGTGTCCAACATGGTTCTTGTTGAGGAGATAAAAAGCCTACGGAATCAACTTCAGGGTCCGCCAACATGCGGGAATACATTCCTTCGTAATTCAACGATTTGCCCAAATCCCTCTGATGTTTTTCAATGAACAATTCGATCGAACGCTTCTCGTCGTGTAAGACATGAATGAGACTCATATCGTAGTCACTTGATATTTGAATGCCACTTGTTCTGTTCCCCACAACAGGATAATTGCAAACCACACTGAGGTGATACTCACGTGAATTGGTTAATGTAAGTTTGTGTAATTCATTAACCAACTCATCGAAAGTACACGATTTTGTTATGAACAACGGTCTCGTCGCGCCGCCTTCAATATACGGGCATATTATTTTCGAGGTAATTAATATTCCCATCATAAGAACAGAGAATTACGATTCGATCGTTCATCGTTATCTCTGTAGAGTGAAAAATTCAAGATCAATATTACACGAAATTATTTAATTATTGATTGTTACTAATTTATACATTTTTGTAGTAACACTATTTTTCACATTAATTGATATTTTCACCTCTAATTGATATTACACGAAATTATTTTTCTTCACGAAATTATTTTATTTTGTAGTAACTCTATTTCGAGGAAATTATTGATTGTTACTAATTGATATTAAACGAAAATTTTTTATTTTTCTTCACAAAATTCATAAATAATTCACAATTAAATTCTAAAATCTAATTCATGTCATGCATATGTAGTAACACTCATTTCAACAATTATTGATAATTTCCCCACTAATTACACAATTTTTTTTAATTTTTTCTTCACAAATTTCATAAGTAAATACTAAAATCTAATTTTTTACATATAATCACCATGAAATACTGAGAGTATACAAAAAAAAATTAAGAATACAAATTTTTTAAGGAAGAATTTACCTTAAAAATGGAATGTCAGATCTAGATCGGTGGTCGGAGATCTGAGCGACGAGGCTGCATTTCCCAGAGAACAACTCTCTGGGAAATGTCGCCTGTAACTCCACGGGAGTTCAACTCCCGTGGAGTTTTAGCCCCAACTCCACGCGAACTTCACGTAACTATGGGCGTTGTGAGAGCGTCATAAATCTTCACAGGAGTTGAACTCCCGTGAAGATTTATGAACAAATTAAAGTTCACGGGAGTTCAACTCCCGTGATGTTTAAAAATGTACTAAACTTCACGGGAGTTGAACTCCCGTGAAGTTTCGTAAAAAATTTATAGAAACCGACCTGTTTTCAGCGCTGGGTTGAAAACAGGTCGGTTTTTATAATTTTTTTCAAAACCGGTCTTTTTTTACAAATAAAATCCTAAAGGGGTTGTTTTTGAAAATTTGTCCGTCATAGATATGTCAAGACAAAGAATTTTTAGCTAAAATACAACACTCTTACCATTTCAAATCTCTCGGCTATCTCATATCCCAAGTTGAAGAGCAATCTCGTCAAATCAACTACTCTTACCATTTCAAATCTCTCGGCTATCTCATATCCCAAGTTGAAGAGCAATCTCGTCAAATCAACTACTCTACTGTAAAACCCCGTAAAAATTTTTGATTAGTGAGTTTTTAAATATGAAAAATATCTTTTATGGATGCATGATTATGTTCACAATTGATTTGAGATCAATTAAGAGTATATATGCATTATACACTGATGCAATTCGAATCTGAAAAAATGACCAGTTAAGAGTATATATGCATTACACACCGATGCGGTTCGAATTTGGAAAAACTCAAAAGACAAAAGTTATAGATATCTTCCATAACTTTCTAACACATCTTAAATCACCTCATTCCAAGGTTGTATGAAAAGTTACAGCAAAAATACTGAAGTCAATTTTCTTAGTCTGACTGGGTTTCCTGTTTAGGTTTTGGGCTGTTTTGTTTCGGGTTTGGAGCTATATAAATATGTGTTTATACATGAAAAACATATCTTTTCATCGGTATTTCAAACCCTAGCAACCCCTCTCCTCCTCTCTCAACCCCTTGCCCTAGATTTGTGGTTTCAGGGAAGTCTTGTGAGGCGAGAAGCGAAGAGAAGACGAGATTTGCGGCTTTTGGCGACGGGGGATCGCTTCCTGATTTTTTCAGAGGGTTGTACACGTGATAAGGCAAGATAACCTCTATCCAAACTTTTCCCTTATTTTAAAAATAAAGTTTTTACGTGATATTAGCAATTAATCTCATGCTTAGGGTTAATCTTATGCGTTAGAACCTAATTTGTGATGTAGTATCTTAAACCCATGCATAGAACATTAGAGTAAGTCAGAAATTTTCATGTTTAGATGATCATGGTCATTAGAGTTAAACTTAATATGTTAATTACAGTTTAATTTTGGTTTATATGCACTAATTTGTCGAAATAAACATGAATTTAGTTAATTTGCATGTTAAACCTTAGATCCATGAGTTCATATTGGTTTCATCTTGTTTAAACAAACCCTTGGTTAAGTAGTCATGAGTATTGAATCAAGTTTTATTCATATAAGTTAATAAAAAGCCGAGCTTTGAAGAAAATCAAGTAAAAACCTGAATTTGTAAAATTTGGTCTGTTTAGTTGTTATGGGGTCTATCTATTCCACGAACATGCAATTTGATGAATCAGCATCTCGACTAGTCAGACGAGCCGACGCCCCAATGTCGACACGAGATGCGGTGTTAACTAATACGAGAAGTACTGACTTCCCAAGTGAGTCGACATCTCGCCGATGGAAGAGATTGTTAGAAATCAGCTAGCGGTCCAACTCAATCAATCAGATGAGTCGACGCTCCTCTATGCCGACCCGAAAGGCGGGACGAGTCTTCATTTCCTTTAGACAAGACGGTTCTCTTCGCGAATCCCATCATAAGGAACATTGCTTCTCAACGAAGCTAGAAGATAATTTCGCCAAAGCCTATCCATCCTGACGACAAGTCACATCACGTCTACTCATAGACCATGCATCATTACGCCGCCTATCAGCCCATAATCGCTCCTCAAATCGAGGCAGAAGGGATCTTCTTCCAGTCGTCAGCCGACACCTGTCGAGCAAGAAATGTCTTAACTTCCAGCTCACTCTTCGCCGCCCTCTAACTATGTATTCTTGAAGTGACTAATTTTCCCTAGACATCCTCTATAAATACAAGTACTATTCAAGCTAGAAACAGGTGGGCAATCTAAAAACTCCTAGAGGATACACTGCACAATGATAATAATAAATGGTTCTTCTTTAGTTCCACTCAAGTTCATCAATTGACTTGATCGTCGGAGGTACCACGGGGGACTTTAGCCCGGTCCTCTTACGACTCTTTCTATGCAGATTGCCCAGTCATCCTAATAGTAGAGCCAGGCATAAAGTCGAAGAAGGAAGCATCCCCCCTCCTTTTTCTACAAAATCCGTGATTTTAATTGGCTGTGTGATATTCGACATCAACATTAGTCGACTGATGTTGCCATCAGTCAACTGACGGGAGGTCATTAGTTGACTGATGGGCAACATCAGTTGACTGACGGGCTCAGCTGTGTGTGATTTGTGTGACCTCAGCTTATCAGTCGACCGAAGCTTTCGTCGGTCGACTGAAGAAGCTCAATATTGTGAGTTTGAACCTTTTACATGTGGGGTCGATGTGCGAGCGCGTAGTACAAGTCGTGTGATATTCTATACACGTATTTTGAGGAGTACACGTACAGAGATTGAGTACGCACAAATCCATTGTTCGGAATAGCCAAATAGTTTGCAATCGTTATGAGTAACGACTATTATAGTTAGCTTTTATTGAGGATGCTGAGTGGGGTTAGTTGGGGCCTGCAATGAGACCGTAGATGGACTACACTCTGAGTGCGTTAGTCAGAACCGTAATGAGACCACGATGGACTTCACTCCTTTATGTATTTTTGGTCCGTACGAGCGTGCGCATAGGTCGTTGAATCTATGATTTTGGTCCGCATGGTTTTGCGTAGAGGTTGATATACCTATTTATCGGTCCGTATGAGGTGCGATGAGTTGATATACTATTTATCGATCCGCACAGGGGTGCGACCAGAGGTTGATATACCTATTTTATCATGTTCATTTCATTATTACTTTCATTTGCCTATTTTGTACCTACATTTATTGTTTGATTCTACTAGAGAGATATTGTTGTGATGGTGAAACATATTATTGCACAGTGTAGGTGCATGGCAAGTTTGACATCATTGGTTTCATCTTGGACTGCAGCCTTGTATGAACCCGTGGGTGTTTGGTGGAAAAATTCGTAGTAAAAGAAATGAAAGAAATATATTTGTATTCTCTCGATCTCAATTACAATTGGATTTCCTGATTACAAAATAGAAGAGTTGATCTAGATTCTCCCCTTTGTTTAATTCTGGGTTCTTCACAGTGGGGATGGAGTGCCTCCCTCGAATGCTCGCGTCGAGTTTGCTCTCCGTTGACGTTCCGAACGTCCTGTTTCACTGGAACATGGTCTTCTCCTCACGATTTGACGTTATGGAGAACTTACAAAGCAAGTTTTAGAACTCTGAACAAGTTATAAAACTCTGAGTGAGTATAAACTCTTGTAAAAGAGTTGATTTGAACCGAAAGTCGGTTAATCAGCCAAGGCCGAAAACTCCAAGAACTTTGTTATTGCTGGAAGCTCGAAGATGATCTGCTACCGAGAAGATGATCCCAAGAAGCCAATCTCTAGATCTTCAAGATGCTCCAAGATTTCCCTCTTTACTGCCAAGTCCCCGATCCAAAAAGCCAGTCTAAACTCAATTGAGTTTCCCCACTATTTATAGGGGATTAAGGGGGTGTAACCTGTTGGCCTTCTTGTTTTGATGATGATTTACAAACAATTTACTACTAATGTTGTTTGTCTAGTGTTTGTGTATTCCTATGTATTGTAGACAAACAACGTAGTTGGAGGTTGGATGGATTGCGCTTCAACGATGATATCCAAAGGAGGTTGGCGGAATGTCGGGTTGAAGCCTATACAATTCAAGTTAAAGATCAAGTTCAAGCTTCATCCGCAAGTGTACCAAGTCAAGCTTAATTGAAGATCAAGATTGCTTGGGTAATGTAGTTTTAGATTTTATATTATGTGTGTTATATACTCTAAGCTCAATATCTATACACACACATTCATTGGTTTCTTCGTATATATATAGTTATATATATATACATAAGTTTTGGTTTCTATGCATATATATAGTTATATATATATACATACATGTGTTTTGAGTTTTTATGATTATATATATGAAATTATAAATTTCATATTTTCTATTGTGTTTTTGAAAACATTGCATAGATATATGCAATTTTGTGAAAATATTATTTTATTAGTTTATAGACTTCAATATCAGTTTATACATGTTTTACTAAGTCTATAGAAACATTTCACAAAGTTTCAAAAGTTGGTTTATGTCAAAACATCAAAATTCAAGTATCTCATATTTTCATGTTTTGGACTATTTTGTAAAATGATGATAGACCGGTCCGGTCGACCGAAATCTCCATCGGTCGACCGCACCGGTCGACCGACGATGGTCCAGAACAGTTCATAGGGTTTTTGCTCTCATCGGTCGACCGACGATGGTCCAGAACAGTTCATAGGGTTTTTGCTCTCATCGGTCGACCGACAAAATTTTCGGTCGACCGACAATAGATCCGTTAGACACTAACGACTATTTTTCTTAGCTGTCTTCTGGGGACTTTTCTGTCATCTGTTTTGGGGTTTTGGCTGAGTTTTTTTTAGAGGGTATAAATACCCCATTGCCTATCTCTTTTTTTTTACTAATGAAAAGAAGTTTTTAAACAAGGGTTTGAAAAAGGGTTTAAGCTTGTTTTAGGGTTTGGTTTAAAGCTGTTTTGGATTTCACAAGTGGAGGAGATTATCTTCTTGTTTGGGCTCATATCTCCATCTCTCCATCTTGATCTAGAGAAGTTTTCCTAAACTCAACTCTAGCTTTTATTTATGATTATTTGTTGATTATCATTTCTATTAAAGCTAGTTTTATATTGAGTTTAGATTTGATTTTAATCTCATTGTTACACACACCCACATGAGCTTATTGTATTTGCATACATAGTATATTAGGGTTGTGAGAGTTTATAACATTGAGTTGTGCTTAATTGAGTTCTCACCTTGTTAGAGAGAACAATCATTTGTTATATTGTGTTTATCGTGAGAATCACTTTGTAATACACTTGTACACCGAGTGAGGAGTGTGTGGTGAGAGTCGGGGATCGTCCCAAGAGGAGTGGCGTCGGTTGACGTGCCTAGGGAGAGGTTGTAACCGAGCACTTGAGGGAGACACGGCTAGGTCCAACACTTAGTGGGTGTAGAGTGGGATTACAAATAGTGTGTTTGTAGAGTTTTCGGTTAGCTAGAAAACCGAGTGTGTAGAAGAAGTTCCGGCTTCCAAACCGGATTGTGTTAGTGGATTTCTCCCCGGGAGTGGGGAGCGGAGACGTAGGACGGAAGGTCCGAACTCCGTGATCATATAGTGTGTTTGAGTATGCTTTGGCGTTCATTTATATTCATGCTCATATCTTATATCGCCATTGTCATTTACTCTTAGTTCATATTATCCACTATCTTGTTTATCTTATTTATGTTTATATCACCCTTAGTTTCATATCCTTGCATATAACTCATAGTATATCTCATTGCTAGGATATATCCCTTGTTCATATTGTTTATCCTAGCTCACACATCTTGTTGTATTTTATACTTGCTAGGATAACGTATTAATTAATTTTAATTGGCATTTAATCGGATTAGATTAGCATAAGACCCTAATCACCCCCCCTCTAGGGTCTAACAATTGGTATCAGAGCTTGGTGCTCTTTGATTTAAGGTCTAACCGCCTTGAGTTAAAGATCCAAGTTATCTTATTTGTGCTAATCTAGTTATGATTACATTAGTCTTGCTTGCATATTTTCACATATATATCTTGAATATGAATGTATTTTGTTTAGGCTATAAATCCAATGTTGCTCCTAAATTCATTAATTTTTCCTATGCACAATGGGCTTCTAGATTTAAACTATTTGTTGAATCTAGAAATATCGACTTATGGGAAGTTATTGATTATGCTTATATTGTGCCCACTTTGGAGATATCCAAGTGGAGCAATCATGATAAGAAAATGTTTTCAATGAACAAGCTTTTGTTAGAATATTTGCTTAATGCCTTTGACTCATCATTTTCTAACAAATTTGTTCATTTTGATAGTGCTTACAATTTATGGAAATTCATAGAAGCACATCAAGGCAACTTGGAGGAAATCCGACGTAGTTTGGAGGATTGTTCTTCAAGTGAGTGTGGAGCATCATCATGCACACGGCCACTAGGCGATAGCCCTAGTGTGGTAAGCGATTCGGAATCCGATAGTGATATATCCATCAATGAACTCGCTTGTGCATATGAGAAATTATTGCATGCCTATACAAAATTACAAAATAATTTTATTGATCTTAAAAGCAAGCATGTAGAATTGAAATCCGATCATGAGAAGCTAGTGTCCAAATTTGACATCATTGAAAATGAAAATATAATGCTTAAAGAAAACAATGATATGTTAAATTTGGAAAATGAAAAATTGATCTCATCCATTTCTAGCTTAACTCATGCAAATAATGCCATGCTAGAAGTAGAATGCATTAGAAATGAATTTGATTCTTTTAAGAATAACCATACATGCTCTACTTCTATTATCAATGATGTTGTATCTAATGATGAGTTGAATCATGTGAAAAACCGCATATCTTGTTTAGATTCAACCTTAAACACATGCATTGATAATCATAACAAGCTTATGGACTTGTGTGCAAAGTCTAATGCAAACTCTTCTAAGAAACCTACACACTATGCACACATGTATAACAAAGTCTATAAATGCACTAATTGCGGTCGTAAAGGCCACCTTGCTAGATTTTGTTATAATGCACAAAAACCCATCAAGATTAATCATGTTTGTGCATCCCATCAAGCTTCATCATCACACTCACATGTACACACACGTATAGATCATCATAAACATGCCCATATGTACAAATGTGAGTTTTGTGGTCGGTGCATCTCATGTAGCTTCTTCATCTTGTACACTTACACATTCACATGCTCATTCTCAAAGTTCATCATAAGCATGCTAGTGTGTTCAAGTGTGATCATTGTGGTCGTTTTGGTCATTTGGTCGAATATTGTTTTGATTTGAAAAAGAAATCTCATTTGCCAAATGCTTCTAGTAGACCACATGCTTTTAAATGTGATGTTTGTGGTAGGTTTGGACATCTTGCTAAATTTTGTTTTGATATACAAAAAGCTTCTAAATTGCAATATGTTCCAAATAGACCATTGTTTAAGAATGTTTCTCATTTGCAAAATAATTTTAAAAGAAAATCTTTATTTGCAAATGTTCCCGTGCACGAGCTAATGGTCCACAAAAACAAATGGATCTCTTTCATTGCACAAATTGCAATCGGAAGGGTCATTTGAATGAATATTGTTTTGACCATGTTAGTGCACCATATGTGCCTAAGAGGGTTCATAACCCTAAGGCTTTGAGCTTTAATGATAGGGGTCATGTCCCTAAATCTTTTGGTACCAAGAGTTCTTGGGTACCAAAACAAATTTAAATTTTAAACCAAGAATTTTAGTGTTCATACTTTTTCCTTTCTTGGTTTTAAAATTATGTCTTAAAATCTTTGGTCAAATTCTTTTGTTTTCATAATTCCTAGTTTTGATTTTGATGAGAGGTTTGTATTTATATAACCCTCCGGATTTTTTGGGTGTTTATTTCTAAATCATGTTTGCCGGATGCTAGAATGATTATATGGGTTAGAACAAGCTTAATAGCTTGATATATTATTGCCTCTCTTGAAATTATTTTATTAAAGATTTTGTTTTGAATTATTGCTTTGAATTCATTATATTTTACCTATATGATGATATTTATGTGTTTGTGCTTATGGATCATCTATTCGTGCCTTATAATGTATTCCATATGTAGTTTGATCAAATCCCACAAAGAAAATTGTCTTTATTGATCAAACATTGTTTTTGAATATAAACTTTGATTTATGATTTCTTTTGGTTGATTTGTTTTCATTTGAAAACTTTTTGCATGATTCTCATGTTCCTCTTAAAGTTGTTTTCATAAATCTATTCTTTTATATGGTTTTTATATTTTTTTTGTGTTAATGAGACACTATTTTCATATTGACATATTTATATGTGTTCTCATTATCTTTATGTATGTGAGTAAATTTTTAGCATATTCATGTATGCTTGCTCACATATGTTTTGCCATGATCTTCATTGCATATATTCTATATGGCTTTTTGATAGGGGAAGCAATCCCTATATATATTCTTTTTATACTCACCCATGCTTATTGATAGGGGGAGCTTTCGCTCTCTTCATACCTTTGTCCCCTTTTTGATGTTGTCAAAGGTGGAGAAATATTGTAAGTATATTCTTTCTTGTTTATATGCATGTGAATTGTAATTTATATATTCATTTCCTTTCATGCATATATCCTTTTTGTAAATTGTTTGTCATCATCAAAAAGGGGGAGATTGTTGGCCTTCTTGTTTTGATGATGATTTACAAACAATTTACTACTAATGTTGTTTGTCTAGTGTTTGTGCATTCCCATGTTTTGTAGACAAACAACGTAGTTGGAGGTTGGATGGATTGCGCTTCAGCGATGATATCCAAAGGAGGTTGGCGGAATGTCGGGTTGAAGCCTATACAATTCAAGTTAAAGATCAAGTTCAAGCTTCATCCGCAAGTTTACCAAGTCAAGCTTAATTGAAGATCAAGATTGCTTGGGTAATGTAGTTTTAGATTTTATATTATGTGTGTTATATACTCTAAGCTCAATATCTATACACACACATTCATTGGTTTCTTCGTATATATATAGTTATATATATATATACAAGTTTTGGTTTCTATGCATATATATAGTTATATATATATACATACATGTGTTTTGAGTTTTTATGATTATATATATGAAATTATAAATTTCATATTTTCTATTGTGTTTTTGAAAACATTGCATAGAATATGCAATTTTGTGAAAATATTGTATTCTTAGTTTATAGACTTCAATATCAGTTTATACATGTTTTACTAAGTCTATAAAAACATTTCACAAAGTTTCAAAAGTTGGTTTATGTCAAAACATCAAAATTCAAGTATCTCATATTTTCATGTTTTGGACTATTTTGCAAAATGATGATATTTCTCATTTGGGAAGTCTTCTTAGAAAACCAGTTTTTGTAGCATGTGTATTATCATGTCTACAATCATTCCCCAAAGTTTTACATTTTTTGGAATTTATTTGTTATTTTTAAACAGTGTTTCAAAATCAGATAAACAGTTTTCAGAAGTATCTGTATTCGGTCGACCGCACCGGTCGACCGCTCGTTTGTTCTTTCGTTTGTAGCATGTGTATTATCATGTCTACAATCATTCCCCAAAGTTTTACATTTTTTGAAATTTATTTGATATTTTTAAACAGGGTTTTAAAATCAGCTCTAAAACCGAATTTTCTAGAATGTCAGTTTTCGGTCGACGCCCGACAATATGACCGTTGTCTTTTAACGGCTCTTTCTCTGAGCTGTTTGCTGGGGTTTTTGGTCATTTTGTTTTGGGGTTTTTGCTGAGATTTCTAGTAGGTATATATACCCCATTGCTGATGTCTTTTCATTTTGATTAAGAGAGTTCAAAAACAAGTTTAAGAGAGTTTTTAAAAACAAGTTTAAGAAAGTTTTAAACAAGGGTTTGAGTTTGTTTAGTTTGTTTTTGGGGTTTGCTGTTACAAAGAGGAGTTTGCATCACCAGTTGAGGATTTCATCCTCAAAATCTTCCCATCCTCTCTTTGTGTTTATAGAGAAGTTTTCTAACTCTTTTCCCTAGCAATTTCATTATTGATTTATCATATATTAATTATTGCTAGTTTGCTATTTGAGTTAGATTTCATTTTACTCATTGTTACACACACCCACATTGAGCTTTTAGTATTTACATACATAGTATAGTTGGGTGGTGAGAGTTTGTAACTTTGAGATTGTGCTTTCATTGTGTTCTCATCTATTGTAGAGAACAAATTTATATTTGTTACATTGTGAGTGTTGTAAGGTTTTCGGTGAGCTAGAAACCGAGTGTGTAGTGAGGTTTTCGGTGAGCTAGAAACCGAGTGTGAGGAGTGACGTTGATCGGTGAGCGTTGAAAACCGATACTGTGAGGTGTAAACGTTATTCGGGTGAACGTAGAAAACCCGGTTGATAGTGGATTTCTCCCCGGGAGTGGGGAGCGGAGACGTAGGACGGAAGGTCCGAACTCCGTGATCATATCTTGTGTTTGAGTGTGCTTTGGCGTTTATTTATACTTGTGTTTATAATTCTTGTTGCCATTGTCATTAGCTCATCATTTATATGATCCACTATCTAGTTCATATTGTTTACCCTTGTGTTAGTTTATATATCCTTACATATATATATAT
>NC_033803.1:6014586-6025987 GCF_001876935.1 Asparagus officinalis | reverse complement strand
CCCCGCCCCTATGCGGGTCGTGGGATGTGCCCGACCCTATGTTTGTCGTGGGTCAGGCTGGGTCCAATCCCAGACCTGTACCAGATAAGTAGGTCTAGCCCACTTTGACTTGGGCGGGCCCAGGTCAGAGTCAACCCGACCTTGAACCCGGCGGGCCGAGTCATAGGCCTGAATCGGCCTCGCCCACACCCACCCCTAAGTCTCAGGGGCTATTTAGTTCAAGCAAATTTTTTGTATTTTGTGTGGATTATAAATTTTGGGATCAAAAAGTGAGTTTTTTGTGTTTTGGGATTCCATATTTTATGTTTGTTTTAAGAAAATTTTTAGAATGTTAAATTCCAAAAATGCAAAAACTACTTAATTTTTAAAATTCCAAATCCTCTCAATTAGAGAGGATTTGGCAAATCCTATAATGTGTATGCCTCTTCTTTTATATCCTTATATTTATTTTTTGGGAGGTAACTTCATCAAGATAAGTATATTCACCTCTTCTTCTTTTCAAGAACTTGTTATTCTATAATTTGGGTTTGAACCAAACAAGCTATTATAATTTTTAGGATTTTCTTTCCTATAATAATGTTGAAGCAAACAAAATATTAGATGTCGCGTGTATAAAACCCTATGGATTTGAAATTCTCCATGAGATTACAAGTCCTAAATTTTTGGCATTTGAACCAAACTATCGCATTTACGATACAGCACTATTAGACCCCCCCCCCGGGTGGAGTCTTTCTAAACTGGCATGCCTAGGGTGATGGGGGGCATGATGGTAATATTCATGACCCCCTCTATAGTGCAGATCACCCCTCACAATAGGGTGTTCTGATAGAATGGCTACTCATTTAATTTTGGCGATAATCAGAGCAAAATTGATCTAGTGGATTTAGGTCTGAAATAAACTAGAGCAAGAATCAATCTAGGGAGTGTTGTTCTGAAATGCACCAGGTTTTATGCCAACTCTAAAAAATATTGTGAGAAAAAAAGAAAAATATCCATATTTAATTTAACTCAAACTTTAATCAAATATAACATAGCCAAATTTTAGTTCTAAACCTTTCAATTGAAAATAACCAAAGTAAATATAATTTAAAACTAGTTTTATGAAAATCTTTAGTTTACAAATTACCAAACTGACCTATTCGCAGACTCTCCTTGGTTGTTGAAAAAATACCAACATAAATTCTCTCTCTTATAGGAGAAAGAATCCATTCGACTCGGTCTAGTGTTATAAAACATATGAAAATTGTGGGTTCAATTTATTAGTCATATGTCATCTTATTTTAAGTCAATCCAAATGTTCTCATCTCTTTAATTGTCACTTGCCTAACTGATCACTATCTCACCACTTATAGACGTGGACGTCTTGATAAATTTTTCAAAGAAGTATTATATTAGAGGGGGGGATTGGGATCCTCTACTAAGCCATAGTGTCTCCTAATATCTCCTAATGCATCTCCACCTTTCATTTTGTGCATAAGCACAAATACGAGAATGTACTATGCAATGAAAGGTGGAGATGCATTAGGAGATATTAGGAGGTACTATGTTTTAGTAGAGGATCTCAATCCGGGGGGAATAACAACAACAGCAAAATGAAAAAGTAGGGGTTAGTTTTAGAAAACCCCCTTCAACTATAGGGATTGTCTCAGGCCTTTCAACTATTTTAACTCTAGAAAACTCATCCCCTCAGTTGCTGTAGATAACCCCCTCAACTTTCAAAATATGATTTATCCCTTCTTAACTTTTCTCACTTAAACTCCTAAACTAATATAATTAAAATCTAAAGGAAAAAATAATTTTAAATGATCATACTATCCCTAAGACGTTAAAAATTTTACCATAGTGTTTCTTTTTAACTTCTTTGGTGAAAATTAACTTTCATTTTATTTCCCCCATCTTCTCATTCCTCTGTCTTTGTTGCTAGGTTCACATGCAATCTTTTTTTTTTCCTTTCTTTCTTTTTTGAAATGCTAAACTTCTTTTATGTTTTGCTTATCCATTAATTCCTGTAATGTTGAAACTTTTGAATTTTTCTTTAAAGATTAGTTTCCTCATCGAAACCCATCAAATTAAAGTCTAATATTTTTATAGGGTTTGGTTTTTAAGCTCACATGATTTCTTTTAACCAAGGGTATTTTTAGACATTGCATTTTTACATTAATAATATTAGGGGGTTTATTTAAAAAAAACTAGAAAGATAAAGGTCGTTTCTAGAGACACACCATAGTTAGGGGAGGTTTAGACTTTAGTCATACCTTGAAAGTCGAGGGGGTTATCTACAGCACCTTTAAATTTAAGGGGTTTTTCTAAAGTTAAAATAGCTGAAGAGGGCGTTCTAAGACAAGCGCCATGGTTGAGAGGGGCTTTCAAAAATTAACCCAAAAACTAAACCTGATAATTTCAACCAGGGCTACAACAATCAATTACAATTGTTTCAAGTAAAAATACGTAACCAATAAAAGTCCCAGCCCAACTAGGTACCTAAAGGTGACCAAATTAAAAGACTAGGCCAATTCAAACGAAGGCCCAGCCCAATTTAGAAGAACATTGTTCCCAAAAAAAAATCGCAAGGGGATCACGTTTTCATCGGCGCTTTCGCCCACTCATCAATGGCAGCTCTCCTCCTCACCTCCCCCCCTACTTTCCTCCCCCCGATTCTTTCCTCCAAAAAATCGCCGATCAATTCATTCTCACCGGCGACTAAATCCTCGCCCTCTCCATCTTCTTCTTGTTCTCGGATCTTATCCCCCCTCTTCGCATCCACTACTACCCCTTCTGTACACGCGTTGAGATGCCGGGTTCGTTATCGGGTCGGGTCCTGGAGATGCGGGGCTCTAGGAGAAGGATCCGAAAGGGCCTTTAACGATGAGAAAACTGTATATAGTGGAGTTTACGGCCCATGGACGGTAGAGCCTTCTGATGTCCGCGAGGTACAATATTTTTCCTTTCTTTTCTTTTTTGTTTTTTTTTTTCTTGGTTTGTATTTTTCACTGATACATATTATTATGCTTGTTGGTGTTAGTTTGCAATTCATGAATAAATTTTTGTGTTATTTTGAGAACTGTGAAATAGGAATAAGTGAACAATCTTATTCCGCCATTAGAGGAGAAAGAATTTGATCTCTTCCAGTGAAGTGCACGGGACTACTATACATTAATGATCAAATCATACTATAATTATATATAATATACATTAGAAATATATATATAAGTATATACAAGTATATATTAATGATAATGTACACATAAAAATATATATATAACTATACATTAATGACTATATCATACTATAGTTATATATAAAAATATAATATGTATATTATTAAAAATCGGGTCAGGCCTAGCTCGGGTCGGGCTTCACCACCTCGGCCCAGACCCTGGCCCGGAGCCCGACCGGGCCGGATTTTTCGGGCTTTACCCTTGCCCGGGCAGGGTACAGGCCGGGTCCGGGCCCAATGCCCATTTGGACACCTCTAACTACGGGTGATTTGGATAGTTGAAAGGTGGGTTTTATATGAGATAAATGGTAAATTACACTATATTACAGACACTGTTTTAAAAAACCTCCGCCTAGTCCGCTTAGACGTACCCCTAGGTCTAGGCGGTATCTAGGTCGCCTAACTAGCGCCTAGCGTCTAGGCGGTATTTAGGCTGCCCACCTAGATTATACGAGCGTTTACGGGAGCATTGTCTGCTTACGTGGATTGTACCCTGTAGGTCTTGGTTGTGATTTTATGTGTTGTAGCCTACACGTCCTCCAAACTTCATTAACCTCCAAATATGAATATCTTCACTACCTCCTCCGACCTTCAGCAAAACCTCATCGACCATCACTTAAATGAAGAAAGAAATCCGCCTAGACACCAGTCCGGCATCTATGCTTTCTATAACATTGACATTCACTATTAATTATTATAATTAAAAATAAAAAAAGAAAACATCTTAGACTCTAGCCTTGTTAATTATTATTTTGGCTATTTAGTATCTAAGTATGCATGATTTATTGTGAAAATAAGATTGCTATCTTGTTTTGAAAATTTATATAAATTTAGTACATATTTTTATCAATTATTATAATTAAAAAATTTAAAAATAGTCAAACGTCTAGGCGCTGCCTAGGCATACGCCTAGAGGTCTAGGCGTTAGGCGCTCGCTCAAACGCCTAGTATGCCTAGCGTCTTCTGTAACATTACGGAGCTTCCCCGATCTCTGTAATACTAACAAGGTAATGAGTATTTCTTAAATATCTATTTAAGTTAGTTAACAACAATAACTTAAACTTAAGAAGTGTAAGTTAACAGTAAACTTAAGTTTAAGTTTAAGTTTAAGTTAAACTTAAGTTTAAGCTAACAACAAACTTAAGTTTAAGTTAATATTAAGTTTTTTGTTGATGGTATACTTAAGTTTAAGTTTATTTTTAACTTAAACTTAACAGTAACTTATAAGTTAACAGTAATTTAAGTTGAGAATGAGTTTTTTACTGTTGAGATGAACTTATAATTTGAGTTGAGAAGTATAAACATACAAAGAGCTATTGAGATGAACTTATAATTTGAGTTGAGAAGTATAAACATACAAAGAGCTATTGTAATTGGTAAACCAAACAATTTAGTTAAAACATACAAAGAGCTATTGTAATTGGTAAACCAAACAATTTAGTTAATAGTGTTGGTATTTTAGTATTAATGCATCTTTGATTGAGTATATATATATTTATCTTCAAGTATCACAATTAAAAAAATAAAAAACGCCCAAAAACCGCTTAGGCGCTCGCCTGGGAGACTAAGCGTTGGGCGCTAAGTCAAACGCCTAGAAGCGTCCAGCATTTAATGTAACATTGACTACAGGAACTTTTAGTGTTTTGCAGTAAACCCTCAATAACATTCAAAATCGCACTAGACATCCAATAATTTACTGACATTGCAGAAGACCTCCAATAACTTTCTGCATTTTGCAAATAATCCCCCATAAGTTAGATTTAAAAGCAACATAAAAAGGCATTTTGAAAGCTAGGGTTACTAAATGCGCATGGTATGCACGAAGAATACAAATCTAATGAGAACCACCCCTAGAAATGGGGTACTTCGAGCCATAAATACAAGTTACAATTTCCAAGATAACCTCTACATTCTTGTGAATGGTTTAGATCACCCTATTGTATGCTAGTGTTCTGATAAGATTTGTACTTTTGTTCGAGAGTCTTTACGAAATTTTAAAAATAGTAGGAATTAAAGCTAGCAATAGTTACATGCATACATGTTGTATATCGTTTACTAATATAGATTAATATTCCAAAAGTTACCACGACGTTTTGGTAGAGAAAATCGATTGGGGTAGTCTGATTAGAGAACTTCACTGGAAACAATTAAGAAGGGCATAGCAGTGCTTAAGTTAGTGGAGGAGATAACTCTTAACAGAATTGAGCAGAAGAATAGGATTCAAATGGGGCAGACCTAAAACTTTTATAAGTAGAGTATGAAATGATAGAAACGAGATGCACAAAGTTTGGTATGATTTGGGAGATGGAGTGCCCTATGATGAATGCCAAGTCGTGGTTTCTTGCCTTCAATCCTACAAAAACAAATCAGTTAAGGTCTGATCTAGAACCATTAAAAGTGTGAAATAATAGAAATGAGGTGCACATAGAGTAAGTAATAGCAGGGGGCCACAGGTTACCTTGAGAGTCCCTGTGGTTTGAGTTAAGGCGTATATTCACATCATGACTATCTATCACAACTTGCACCAAATTTTGTGAAATTTCCATTTCTTCTATGAGTATCAATAGAGTCTTACTCGATGATTTCCTTCTTTTTCATAAGTTTTTATAATGATCCCATAAATCATACATAGGAGAAGTCTATAAAAGGAATATTATTTGAACTAACATTGGGGTGTGCCATTTTGTGTTTGTATTATTAAAAAGAAAAGGGGATGTAAGGGTTATGATCCGGTTTGTATTATACATTTGGTTAAGCATTGAAATTCAACCTGTATGGGAATCGTTTGGTTTTTTATTTTTTTATTTTTTTATTTTTTATAATCAAAGATAGAATGCAAATGTTAGTGCATAACATTTGGATATGTACTATTAATCTGCAAATATTTTAGCTGCATTGGTTCTGGCATTCATAAGGATCACATTATCAGTATGATGCTTATCGTCCCTTGTCACTTATTTTTGTGCAACTTTGAGTGTATGTGATGACTTTAAACTTCAGGTCATCTTGTATAGATGCGGGTTGGTGACTGCTGCTGCTTCATTCGTACTAGCGTCTTCTGCTGCTTTCTTGCCTGAAGGCAACGCTTTGGGTGACATACTCAAGCAAGACATTGACTTCTTATATCTTCTTGGAGCTAGTGGACTAGGTTTATCATTGTTTTTAATTCATATTTATGTGACTCCAATTAAACGTTTCCTCCAAGCATTATGGGCGGTTGGTGTTGCTGGGTCCATTGCAACATATCTGAACCTTGCTCGACCTCTTGAAGAGAGCTTGATACAATATGTCATAGATAACCCAATTGCTATATGGTTTGTTGGTCCTCTCTTTGCTGCATTGACTGGTCTCGTCTTTAAAGAAGGTAAATCGTACATTTGTGATCTGCGAACTGTTTATATTCTTCTATACGAGCGATCTATTCCATTCATGTTTATTTAAGGGTTAATTGCAGACAGACCCCCTGCACTATCTCCCAATTGCGTATAGGCCTCCTGTAGTTATATACTTGCATATAGACCACAGATGAATTTTTTATTTGATTCTTTTACCCTTAGAGGAAGATTAAAAAATATTTTTTTGACAAATAGACCTCATGAGGATAAAAGAGAAAAAAATTCATTTAGGGGGACTATTTGCAACAATTGAACTACAGGGGTCTATCCGCAATTGGGCGATGCTCTAAGCGGTCTCTTTGTAATTCACTGTTTAATTAATTTGCAATTATCATCTATCCAACCACATAATATTCTTGGTTAGCAACATAGCATTATATGCCTTGTTTGGTTTCTTCAAGTTTCATTATCCAACAACTTCTAAAATGGAGATAAAACACATAATTTCTGGGTGGATGGATCATGTACCCTTCTTTTGTGAGATCCCATCAATGCAAATTTACTTGATTTCCTTGAAACGTGATAAAATCTATGTACATTAAAAACCTAATCCTAATTATTTTGCATGCATACTGAGTCTCATATCTATGGTGAAATTTTGTTCATTGACTATCTAACGTGAGAGATCATACATTACCAAGGGCTTAACTAAGGACAGGATTGGTTTTAGTGCACTTGCCCTTATAGAGGCAATGAAAAGGTAAATTAACTCTAAATTCATAAAACAGGCATGGCACTTCACTTCCTGTCTGTGACTTGTGTTCTTCGATTTCATTATCAGTTCTCAGT
Organism: Asparagus officinalis; assembly: GCF_001876935.1. Taxonomy (NCBI): domain Eukaryota; kingdom Viridiplantae; phylum Streptophyta; class Magnoliopsida; order Asparagales; family Asparagaceae; genus Asparagus; species Asparagus officinalis. The sequence continues at coordinate 6,018,586 of NC_033803.1, read as the reverse complement.
TCTGCATACTGAGTGTGTATGTTTGGTTGGTATATGTAGTTTGTCTTGCATTCGGTCTATTTATCTTTAGAAGTTCGCTTTTGTCATATATTCAAAATATATAAAATTTTAAGCGGTTTAGGTCATGTTCCATATAGGTTTTGGCAGTTGTTTATGTTCCAAGTAATCATGAATTTTGTTACCGTTCATTATGCTTAACCGCACAGATCTAGCCCAAACCTCATGCTGTGCCTTATCTATCCTGGCATTTCTAACACCTCTGTAAATCCATAGTTGTCATGAAGAAGATTACTTGGTTTTTTGTACATTTTATTAATGGCTACTTGCATCACACAGGTCTTTGTTATGGGAAGTTGGAAGCTGGCATTCTGACATTCATCATCCCAGGCCTCCTCCTTGGGCATCTGGTATGTGTCAATACATTGTACATTAGCTTATCATGTAAAGATTTCACATGCCTAATTCTAAGTACTAAATATTACTGTAAGTAAGACAGTGCCAACTTTAAATTAGCAGGATGCCAATAAACTTTTTTATTTACTTCCTAGTTCCTACTTGAGCTTCTTAACGTGAACTCTGATCATCATCCTCTGCCAGGGAGAAGTTCAGCTTTTCCCCAGTTACACAAGGGAACCTCTAAGACTTTGATTGAATTTCGTAATAACCCATATATTACATTGACAGGAGTATATTTTATCCTTGCGATTTCCACTTGATTTACCACTATTTCTGATTCCTATTGTTGGTGCTCATTTGATATACAAGTAGTAATCAGGTTTGAAGTAAAGCATCATAGTGCAAACAAATTTGTCAATATGATGAGCTCATCTTCTTGCTAAATAACATATATTACTCTCCTTCATAAATTGACACGAGATATTCCAGATAGAACCTGATAAATTTGTTCTGTACTTTTACTTGCATTTCGTGAAGTTATATTTGGAATGTGCAGACAGGATTAATGGACAACGGCACAAAACTTAGTCTATTGGGCATCTGGATGGCTCTCTTTGTAGTATTTGCAGCTAGGAAGTTTCAGCAGCCAATTAAGGTACGTTTTTATAGTGATTTCACGGAATATGGAGGAATATTATCTGAAAGTAACTTAGACTGTGTGCTTATATGTTCACTTTTTTAATCATCCATTAAAGGATGACATAGGCGACAAATCCGTGTTCATGTTCAATGCTCTTCCAGAAGAAGAAAAGAAAGCCTTAGTCCAGAAACTCGAGCAGCAAAGTTATCAGGAGCTCGACTGATAATTTTGTACTGAGCAAGATCTTCTTGATATATGAAGGGGGATGCATATGATGAGTTTCAGGAGCTCAATACACCAGAAGCTGCATTTATCTGCAGCTTCATAAAAGTTGCCCCTGAAAGTATAAGCTGTGAACTGAGGGTTGACTGGTTTATTAGCATGATTCAGATGTGCTCACCGTTTTGTTTCGGACTGTAACACAGCTGTATAGTCACTTCATATATACCTCTAGGTGTTATTATATATTTGCATAGTTTTGAAGTAGATGATTAAATTGTCAGAGGATGTCAATAGAATTTTCAGAGTTTTATATGATGTCATAAGTTTGCCGGTTAATGAAACAGGCAAGGATAAGATTACACCTTAAATTTGTTAGTCCATGAATTATAAGGCTTTTATGGCATATTATTGCTTTTGAGAGTATATCATCATATTGCTGGTCTTTGCCCATCAAAGATGTCGAGTCTGCAAAGCTCCTCCGATCAAAGATCGTTAAACTTTTGGTCTGCAGAAGAGCAGCCTGTAATCCAACAAATCACAAGGAAAACCTAGAACTCGTACGCTAAATAATCATCGTTACGACTTGAAGCCTAAATATCAACTTCTAAAATGTTGCATGATTTATGAGACAAATGACAATCACCAGGGAAACTTCCTTAAGGCTGGTGCTTGAACACTGGCTTTCTTTAAATAAAGGATTGGTGCTTGAACACTGGCTTTCTTTAAATAAAGGATCGTACCGTTGTAAGGAAAAGGAAGTCTGTCTGCCCTATATTACTGTGAATTTAAATTGTTAAACTGTGAGCATGCAATTCTTTGAGATAAAAATGCTTAGCACAACATTTTCAAAATAACAATAGGAGAGCTGGAGGGCTCAAAGCAGCACCAATATCCAAGTTCGGGACTGTAATTACCAGGCATACTGAAAAAAATCCCATGCTTTACAATTCGCCTTTAAGTTTCATTTGCTGGGTAACTCTTCGATTCTGGTTGCTGGGAGAAAGATGACTTGATCCATTTGCTTGATTCTGATTCTTCCACTTTTGATCACCTCCAGAATCAACACTGCCAACATCCTCATTCTTCTTCGCTTTCTTACCAAATCTTTTAGTGCTAGTTATTTGTTTCCTCTTTCGAGTAGCCTGGGTGTTGGTTTTCTTTGCTGGACTCTGACAGTCCTCTCCACTTTCATCCATTTCTGAATTCGCAGCATGAATCTCAGAATCACCATTTGCAGGCTCAAGTTTCTTCTCCTTAGCAACAACACCATCACTTCCTTCTTCTATCAACTTATCATCACTTCCAGTCTCGTCTTCTTTCACATCACCACTTCCAATCTCCTCCTTGTCATTAGTTTCGACCTCATCCTTCTCCACATCACTGTCATCCCCCCCAGATTTCTGTACAACATCACTACCTTCCTCGGTTGAACCTTCAATATTCTCGTCTTCGTTCTTTTTCTGGAGAGATTCAATCAAATCCATAACCTCCCTGTTAACCTGGAATGAGAAAAAATAAACCAGGTTTATTCAATAAATAATATAGTCTAGTGTAAGGTAATGCCAAGTCTTTTTAAATGAAAAGCAATCGTTGTACATCCAATACTTGGGCTAACTAAATAGGAGGAAGAAATTCACTGTTTCAGAGCTTAGCATCACGACACTTTGATGCCAAAGAGAGGAATGTGGTTCAAATATTGGGTTCATATCCCAAAAAGAATCATGCAGCCATTAAGAGCAAGAAGTTTCTCATTTACAAACCCCAGTTAGAATTTCTAGAGACAGCACGTATGTTTGTCATGAGTACACTGTGCGCATACAGGAAATAACCTTTATCGTCCACTAGTTCAGTCGTTCCTGAAGAAAATTACATGTGCTTTATGGAAAGATTCATGATATCTCGATATCTTTCAATACGATACTAACAAATATTGACATCTTGGATTCATAACAATTTATACCCTGATCAATGTATGAAGTAATGATTGCAGTAGGACTTTTCACAGGTGACAGATGCATCCTTAACGTAACAAAAGGCAAGCCATGGTGGAGATATGCATGGGTCATAAAGCACATTAGCATAGTCAATTTCTCTACAGCCACACGCACATGTATATTTGTAGTAAGTCTAAACTTCCAAATGCGCTGCCACATCAACATTTGTTGATGCATGCATGCCCCTCACAAACATATCTTTAATAAAGATTGACAAAGGAACTAGTATATACACAGCACTGTGAAGGCTTTGATCTGTTGATAATAGATCGATAAATTGCAGTATTTAGCATAAATCAAGTAACATTTCGTGAAGTTTTGGAACATTTCATGAATGCCGGGGACCGATTCCAAGAGTTTGTATTTACAGGAAAAAGAAAAAAAAATCATACCTATAACTGCATATTAGTACCACAAGAAATTTTCTTTCCTGAATCCCCAGTTAAGAAAGGATGCATGTTACGTTGAAAATCAAATAGCTACTTAGAATGTTATTTCTTTCATAAAATTTCATCATCTTACACCACTAATCTCTTAGTCGAATCAGCTTTGGGACAAACCCTTCTCTTGTTTTCAGGATCTTACTCTCTTATTTCTTTCTTAGTTTACTTCCTTTCAGCTTAGAGACAAACCAGAATCTTGTTCAAAAATTTGTCAGCCAGGAATCACAACGATGAAATCGGGTAGTCAGTTCAACATAAAATATGGTCATATTCAAGTACCCATTAGGCATTGTGGTCATTGGAGG
>NC_033803.1:5993879-6013789 GCF_001876935.1 Asparagus officinalis | reverse complement strand
TCCAGTATTCCTAAAATCTAGCTACTTTGGTAATAACCGATTCAAAATATGCCAATGGGTACATACCTGAGGATTTTGCAAAAAATCTGATATGTCGTTAGGACATGATGGACATTTCTTCACAACCTTTTGTGTCCGAAGGGTTCGACCTCCATGTGTTCTCTCACGTAAAAAAGATTGATCAGCATATGAATCAAGGAGACATGGCTTACAAAAGTTGTGCGCACAGGGCGTTGTAAGAGGAAGACTCATAACTTTGCAGCAAATAAGACAGCTGAATTCTGTGACATTAACCAGTACTTTCTTTTGTTATTTATGTAAACATAAACAAGAATAGGAAGGAAATATGAATTTTGCCAAAGAATTGTACAACTGCAAATTTAGGAGAGGAACATACCTTTCAGAAGTTTTTCCTTAATGGTACTTGGACCATTTCTTCTTCTTTTTCTTTCTCCTGTACTTTCAGTGGTTGAAATCTTTCTACTTGATGGCGGGGGTCTAGTCCATTTCCAGCGACATCCCTCCTGACAAAAGAAGAAGTTTTAATCTCGCACAAAATGAGGCTTTAAAACTGTGTAGTTCAGCATAAAGGCCTATCATATCAATTTGAGTACAAATACAAATCATTAATAGTGGTGGTTTTTTGAAATTTCTAGGTACAATGGATGATTATGCTGTCTATTAGGCTACTATAAACAAAACTCACAAATTTACACTAATTTACTAGTTATAGTAATATTTAATGGCTTTCATGGCCAAGTTTACATTATTAACAATGACTTTTGGCTTGTTCTAGTTTGGTTTTGGCTTAATCATTTATCAAAGAAAAATGTGATTTCAATAGCACATCTTGGTACCTAGTCTCCTCATATAGAATCCAAGAACACATTTTTAATAAGAATATATATTCGCTAATTATCCTTTGCATTTCTGCCCCTTGACCACTAGAAAGAACACAATTGCTCATTAATAAACCTGTGTAATTCTTTCGCAGAGCAGAGCCCAGACACTGGATATTAAAGAAAATAGAATATCATGGGACTCAGTTACAGTGTGGTAAAAGAAAAAATACCATCTTACTTGAAGTATCGCATAGCAGAGGAATTAACTGTGTGCATACCTCATAGTCCCATGCTGCTTTTCCCTTTCTCATTGTAATATCAGTAGCTTGCTTCAGTTCCTTAATTGCAGGCAAAGGTCTAGGGCGATCCCCTTGTTCGTCACTGTAAGAAATTGATAAGGGAAGAAATCTTGAGTGATGCAAGCCTTTTACAAGGTTAGTTAATGCAATGCTAAACAGGAAAAGAAATGTGGCAGATAAATGCCATTAATGACAAGCAAAAAGTTCCAAGATCTTTAATGCATTAGCAATTGAAACAAGATACATCCGAAGATAAAAGCTTAGTAAGAAGCATGAAAGGTTCAAACAAGTACTTCATATTGTACCACAATATCTACAAAGACTTGTCCAGAAAGAATTGATTTTCACATCCTTAAAATTGCGTACAAGATACCAAGATTGAATAGGCAAAGCTAGCAGTACCAAGTAATTTACAGATCTAAACTACATGATAGATTCCATTTTCCTTGATTCATTCTTTAGTAGCCAAAATTTGACTTGCCAAAGTTTACCCAAAATTGAGCAGTATGCTCATAGCCTCATAATTTTGTCAAAATTTCCATCATTGGTCACCTGATGTTTAGTTTTCGTCTTTATTTATCTACCTTACTCTAATAACTGCTCAGCATAGAATTATTTTTGGAAGTCTCAAAGCTTTTTGGTGGTCATACCATACCAACACTCTCAAAAAGTGTCATGCATGATCAAAGAAAAACACATAATTTGTTCACGCCTATGAGTGAGACGTCTTTCTTCCACCCCGCTCAAGATAAATCCAATAGGTAACAATGAAGTTTTTTCCTCTATCCATCCTATTTATAATTTAACATTTTTTTCAAGTTTTCATCAAAACCCTCTCATGCCATTAAACTAGTGTTGGATAAAAACATATCTAAATTCAAACTAAATTTTGGTTCAATATATATCAAATATCTTCATTGAGATAAAGCAGTAATTTACATCTGAAAAGAGTTTGAGAACAGATATGATAGGAGTCAGTTCCTAATGAAAATTAAAGGAAGCTAGAGAGCAAACCTTGTCCAAGGTGCTGGCTCGTTATCACATCGAACAAAAAGATACCTGCAAACCTTGAAACCCTACAGAACCCAAATACTTGCGTGATGCACATGCATTCATTTTAATGAAGAAGAAAATATGCAATACACCCAGTTATGAACTGAAGAGCATACTTGAATCCCAACTTTTCTCCAGCATTTCTCAATCCTGTAAATTCCATCATATCGCACCCCAGTTTCAGGTGCATAAGAAGAACGCTTCTCTTTGTGGGATCTGCTCAGAGAATGGAACAAATAAAGCTATTAAGGGGCATTATTCTAACAATAAAGAAACTTTCAAAACATACAGGATTAAAAAGCAACCCAAATCAGATCCTATTACCCCTTAAGCACCACTACAGAATCAACAGCTCCTGAACAGAAACTTTTAATGGCAGCTTAGATTTAAAGATAGCATGAATCAGATACTCGGATGAAAAACAGCAAGCTGTCTCATGGTACAGAGCAAAAAAATATAGCATGTACGCTGCTGATATCAAAGCATCATGGCCATGACTAATGGCGTAGAGACCCTATAACTTAATTCACTGGACGTAATGTATATCATTTAATGTAATGTGCAAATGTAACTGTATACAATCCAACATATGGAAAATATGAAAGTTCTTATTCATTTATCTACATTCATGGGTATCTACATTGATGTCATTTGACGCGGAAAAATAGCCAGTGTAACATATGTTTACTATTTTAAATAACCATTCATCACACCTCACTACTCTGACAGGGTAACCATTTTTGCAGCTAATACGCAATGCTTCGTTGAGCTTCACAAACTTTTGGTCAAAGGACTGATCCTTATTAGTTCGTTTATTCCCGCTAAGATCTCGTCCACCACTGTTCATTTAAAAAAATGCATAATGATCAGATAATAATAAGGTAAGAAAAAAGAAGTAAGCAAGCAAAGTAAGATTTTGGAAAGAAATATATAACAATAATGATATGTCAAAAAAGATCAAACTTTTAACAGATTGGCTTTAAAAGCTGAGTTACCTTCCAGTATACAAGAACCACTCCCCATGATCTTCATCATCTTGGTATCCTCCAGAAAGGGCAACAGACTGAGCCCCATAAGTAGACTGTCCTGCAATCCCTGCAACATGTGGAAAATGTGCTCCCCATTGCCTGCATTCCATTCTGTCCTCCCACGACTCCCCTACCAATACTCCCCTTTTCCTCTTGGGGTCATGCTCTGCAAGGATTGGACCAAAATGATCTGGAGCAATGGTGACAAATATTTGACCACTGCAAGCATTAGCCTTGCCAGCCTTCTTAGCTCGCTCAGTAGTGAATGCAGTCTCAGGCCTGTTCTCATTGCCAATAAAATGATATGCAGGTGTTGAGCCACATTGTGAAGCTGGCTTTTGTGTCTTTGCCATACGAATAGCAACAACGAGGGCGGAGTTAATTCTTGGTTGGGATGCCATTTTTTGAGGAATAGGAGCACGGCATTGTGCACAAGTGCGCTTACCCTGCCCAATCCATTTCTGAAAGCACTTCAAACAAAAATTGTGACCACAGGGCGTCTGCAAGAAAAGAAACAGCAACAAGGATTGAATACTTAAAACTGATGCAGAAGATGATATGAAATAATACTACATATGTGCATATCATGCAACTGCCTTAATACTGGGAAATGGAATATAATGATTATTCTAGGGAAAAGGAAATCCACATAAGTGTATATCATGCAACTGCCCCAATCCTAGGAAATGGAATATAGTGATTATTTGAAATAATTTCTGCAAAATCAATTATATTTTAATCATTAAACATCACTAACATAGTTTTCTTCCTTCACATGTTGATTGCTAGAGACTACTAGATTCGTTAAGAAAACTGATGATATATCGTTGAATACGTAAATATATGTCCAGTAAAAAATTAAATTTACATAAGTTAGGCTTATTGAATAGTCTCATGTCAGATCATTTTGAAGTAAGATACATTGTATGTGATATAGGTCCAAATCGTGGAAAGTATTTGCTAAAACAACAAGCATGAGTGTAACAATGTTCTGAGCGTAAATGAAAAAAGTATTCTAACATGTATCCAAATCCTTATTTATGCTTTAAAAGATATGGATATGTAAAATCCTTCCGTTGAAAATATTGGGATGGGCACCAATTATGTGGCTATCCAAATAGATAGTTAAATATCCAAATTTATTTCCAACTATCAAGTGATCTTTAGGAGATGGATTAGAATGCGTACTATTTCATTATTCAACATCATAATCAGATTGATATCACTTCTTTTCTATTTAACTTAAAAACAGACTGATATTGCAGGTTGACTCATTATTCTTTCATATATTAAACATATTCAATGTATAATGTACAATATCCAAAACCAATCAGAGTCTTACTCAAAATAGACGCTGATATGAAGGTTGACTTATTTTTCTTTCGTACATTGATCACATTTAATATATCAGGTTCAATATTTATATTCGATCTGATTCTGACTTAAAAACAGGACTGACAGTGAAGGTTCGATAGTTATCTTTCATATATTAACCATATTCAGTGTATCGGTTAAATTAATCGGTTGGTTAAACGCATAAACCATAGAAAATGAATTGAAACCTGAGAGCATGTTCCTATGACAACTTGTCGCTTTTAATAGTTGGACTTAGAGAAAGGCCAGAATCTGATATTTGCTTATACATAGCAGCAATTTTAGTCGGTACTCACATTTCATTATCCTTTCATGATGAAAGGGTGTGCGCTGTGCGGTTGCAAATTATTAATGCTACAATGGTGGTTTCTGGCAATGATTTCCTCATTATCCATTTAATACATAATGGTTATTTACTTTTTACAAATAAGATTGATAATAACACTAAAATTGCCAAGAGCAGACGTATTAAAGTTACAGTTTTTACACTAGTGACTAGACATCCATATTCAGAACCCAACTTCAATGGATGCGCATCATAAGGAGTCGTTACCAGCCAGTCTAAAAAATATCAAAAAGAAAACAAGAAAAAGAGCACTGCGTTTCAAAACATAAATTTCTTATTGTCCATTAAATTAACTTAAAAGGACAAAGTTGCTATTTTTACTTAAACTAACTAATCACAAACATCAACTTACAAAAATACCAACAAAGGTAAAATTGCAGACTCTAATTAACAGATTGCCAAATGAAATGCCTAGACTAGAACTACCAATAACAGCAAAATTCAAGCTTTGCCATAAATTTCAACAGATCTCAAGAGCAATAACACAACCATAAACTCGTCTATTAATTCCAACTTGAACAATTACTAAATTTACTAAAAAAATTATCATCTTTCAACCTACATAAAATCAAAACCACCAAATTATTGTCAAATTTTACTAAAAAGTGTGAGAAGTACTCACAGTCACAGGTCTCTCAGGCAACTGCATACAAAATGAGCACTTAAACTTCGCGTCGAAAAGCCCCATCACATCACCACCCTTCTCCTTCTCCTTCCTCTCACCGTCTCCCTCTTCCTCAACCTCGGCCGCCCAACTTCCCGGCTCATCAGCTCTTGCTCTTCCTCGCCTTCCCCCTTCTCCGTCCAGCGATCTCGATCCCGCTCGTGCCGATTTGCCGCGATCAGCCGTCGCCGCCGGATCACCGCCGGATTCGTCGCCGTCTATTGGGAGGTCGCTCGCCGTCGCCATTTTAGAGAGAGAGAGAGAGAGAGATTTGGGGGTTTGTAGAGAGAGAAAGGGTTTGGGGGGGTTTTTAGAAGGAGAGGGGAGAAAAAAGAGGCGGGGAAATGAAAAGAGAGGACCCGGTTTGAATTTTCACGCTGGCTCTGATTCGTTCGCTGGCGCGCTTCGTTAATTTTTCTTTGGAAGATGAAGGATTTGTAAAAAGGGATTTTAGGTGGGGGTGGAAATTGCAGAATGAAAATTTCCTTTGATGACCTCAGCTTTTTGTAATTTTCAGGGATATATAATTGCACTTCGGTTTTGACTTTTATGTCCCAAACTTTTTTTTTTTTTTGCCAAGACGCTTAAATGCTATAAATTGTACATCTTTCACTTGGACACGCGGTATGTTTTGATGAGGTCCAAGGGGTAGTCAAGGATAAAGGAAGGGAAGTTAACATTTTGATTCTGTTTGGGAGTTTTTTCAAGAAATGTAAAGAATGGTGGGGAAAATAAAATTGTCATTAAAAAGTTGTGCTTTTGTTTCCCATGAAACAGGGTGTATAAAAGAGTAGGAAAAGTAAACTTAAAAGATTTAATATTTGGCTCTCTATCACTATGAATGAACAGCTGACATTTCATTATAAATCATTGTTTCCTTTATATTCCCTTAGTTAGAACTTCTAAACATGATGAACTAAGTTCCTCTCTATTCCCCTCACTAAACTCTGAAAAAATATATTATATTTGTTCTTCCTTTCCCTATTATTGTACCTTTCTTTCCTTCCCCCACTGAACTCCCAAACACAGAGCGTCAGCGTACCAAAGTTAAAATTGTGTAAATTTTGGAGTACCAAATTAAAAGGGGTGTAAACTTTGAGATTTCATAGTGTAACTAAAAATACCAAATTGCAAATTAACCCCGCTTTCCATCATTTATGATGTAGGATAATAGCGCACAAATTCATGGAGCATAGGACTATCACAAGCCAAACACGGATGGCTATGTTGCTGACTTGGACACGAAGAAAAGAAAATATCTCTTAAACCGGAAGACAAAATCAATCATATTGTATATAAAATTTGCCTATCTTGACCGATTCCCAAAATCACATCAATATCACCGACTTTTGTCAAAAAATCTAAAAATAATTAGCATTTAGTTTATTTTTGTATGGTGTTTTTAATCATCAAAGTGCAATCATTTGCCAGCAACGGACAGGTGTACTTCTATATGCAATGTCCCAATCAAATTGGCAGCCAATAGTACCAAGGATCTCGACTTAGCCGACCCGTCGAGTCGACATCCCCTTAGGACGACTCAAAGGGTGATACTTGTCGGTCCTCTTATCAAAAACGATTCGCTACGAGCCCACTCGACCAATTACTCGATACTTTGCGGGGTCGGCTCGAGAGGCGTTACTTTTCGGCCAAGCCAAAGGACGACCTCGACCTCGAGCCTCTCCCACTGACTGAAATTACACTAGAGGGGGGTGAATAGGGTATATGCTAATCTCATCCGATATTAATGCCAAATTAAAACTTATTAACAATATCCTAGCAAGTATGATATACAATGAGATATATGCAAAGATAACAAGTAAACAAAGGGCGATATAAACTATGAGACAATGGCGATATAGAAATATGATAAGCAATGAGCACAAGAATAATACGCCAAGTCAAACACAAACATATAATATGATCACGGAGTTCGGTCACCCTCAACCTACGTCTCCTCTCCTCACTCACGAGGAGAATATCCACTATCACAATCGGTTTTCAATATTCACCGAAAGCGTTTACAATCCACACAATCTGTTTTCTAGCTCACCGAAAACTTTTATAACTCACACAAATACAATCACACAATACACCCTCAAGTGTTGGCCTCTCGCGTATCGCCTTCCTCAAGTGCTCGGTTTACCCCTCTCCCTAGGCTTTACTACTGACGCCGCTCCTCTTGGAATTGACTATGTCTCTCACCACACACTCCTCTCGGTGTACTTATGTATTACAATGTAATCTCACAATGAAGATCAAAGTATAAGTTTGTTCTCTACAATGGATGAGAACTCAATGATGCTCACTCTCAATACTACAAACCCCACAACTCAAATATACACTACGTGAAAATACCAAAAGCTCAAGTGAGTTATGTGTGTAAGCAATGAGTATAATAAAATGCAAACTCAATATAAAATCTAACTTAATAAAAATAATAATAAATAAATAATATAAATATAAAACCAGCACTGAGTTTAGCAAAACTTCTCTAAAAATCAAGAGTGAGAGAGATTGAGATTGAAGCCCAAAAACGAAAGTAATGATCTCCTCCTCTTCTGAAAACTTCTCCACATAAACACTTGTAAAACAAACTCAAAAACACCCTTAAAACCTTTATAAAATTGTTTAAAACTTTTTTAGATCTATCTAAGTGTTGAGGGCTGGCGGATATTTATATGTTCTCAATACAATAGCCCAAAGCCAAAGAACAACATAAAAAACAAGGCAAAAAACCCCAAAAAATGAGATTTGGAAAAAAAACTAGCCGTTATGCAATGGCTCTCTAGTCGATCGACTGAATTTCAAGTGTCGGTCGACCGAACTTAGGTCTCTGGTTGACTGGATGAAGTGTGTCAGTCGACCGAAATCATGCACACGCAGATTTGACAGATCCTGAATTTTTTGCGTAGCTGGCTTTACAAAATCAATTAAAAATACCAAATCAACTCCAAAAATTGTAAAATTTTGAGAAAAGTTTCTACACATGTAGATACACATTTTAGAGGGAAAAAATTCTATAATACCTATTGTACGTAGTAGAATCGAAGGACACGAACAAGATAGAAGAATAACTCAACAACCAAACACAAGCACCACACAACAAGATACCAAATTTTACGTGGTTCGGCAATGTGCCTACGTCCACGAGGCAATGAGGGGGAAGATTTCACTAATAGAGAGAGTACAAATAGGGTTTACAATCACTTAATAATCTCACAAAAATAACCCTCAAACAAAACTCTTAAATCCCTCACAAATTCTCCCTTTCTAAGTGCTCAAAACAATGCTCAAATCTCAACTCCCTTAACCCTAGAAATGTCGTGTTCCTATTTATATCAAATAGGAATACAAAACAGGTCAGGAAATGAACAGGGCCCAAAACTGCTACGTGGTCTACCGGGCATGAGCATCTGGTCGACCGGCTAGAAGCCCAAACTCTCACCCTGTAACTCAGCATACCTTCGGTTGACCGCACATACATGATCGATTGACTGGCCAGACGTAGCAATCCAAACCTGTAATTGTGCACCTTTTCGGTCAACCGAACATGTATGTTCGATCGACTGGCCAGCGACAGGGTTTCTCACCCTGTAATTTCACAGTATGTCGGTCGATCGACCTATGCACTTCGGTCGACTGACCCGTGACTAGTCCTGTGCACTCCAAATTTCATGATCTTCTTTGCCATTTCTACAATACCACTTCCTATTTGTGAGAAATCACTATTTTAAAATAGATGTTCCAGATTCTAAAAACTGCTGAAATACTTGAGTTTGTAAAATTGATTTAACATAGTAAATCAACTCTAAAAATTGTAAAACTTGGAGAAATGTTTGTAAACATGATATTGAATATGTTAGACAAAGAATTTTTAAATTATATTTCCTATTTGTGAAAACTCAAGTATTTTGCAAACAGTTTAAAAATGTGAAAATGTTAAAACTTGATTTTGATAAAATTTCTTCAAACAAGTTTTAAAACACTTTTAAATAGATTTACAGACTTGAGAAAAGATATAAAATCATACTGTTAAGTCTATAATCCAAAAACATAATATTTTCTCAAAATTGTGTACGTGTATGAATTTTGAGCTCTAAGTATAAACACACAAAGTATAAACCTAAAACACTATACCCAAACAATTTGATCTTCAATAAAGCTTGTATTGGTTGCGGATGAATCTTGGAAGTGTAATTTGACTTTGAATTGTAAGACTTCATTCTGATATTCCGCCAACCTCCGTTGAATGTCATCGTTAAGGCACAATCCATCCAACCTCCAACTTCGAAACTTTGTGTAAGATACCTAACAATCAAATGCAAACACTTGACAAACATTGTTAGGAATTATTTGTTAATCATCAAAACTAGATTAGATAGTAGACTCATAAACATGAGACCTAACACTGACAACGTGTCAGCATCGTATTTAATGCTTGTCAGGCGTCATCCTGCCTCTAGCCCTGATAACCTTCATGACTCATCGGACTACGTCGGTACCGCCATGCCCCCGATCACTTCTCATTTAATACTAAGGTGATTTTTCCTCTACTCGCCGAGCGACACTTATAAAGTAGGTGCTGACGCAGCCGCCAACCCATACCTACTTACCACTATCCTGTGCTCAGTCGAAATGACAGTTCTACCCATATACCACCAGTATAAATAGAGATACTATTCTAACATAAGAAGTACTTGAAACATGACACTTCCTTAAGTTAATTAGTCCTCTAAATCACTGTTGTCATTTAGTAATAAAGAATTAGGGAGATTAAATATCACAACCTATGACTTAATTACGCGCTTATGATGTATCAACTGTTTAGATCAACTAATTATCATCTTAGTAGTATTTGTACTCCAAATGATATTAAAGATGTGGTGATATCATGAAAGACAGTAATATATTATTTTTCTTGTTTTTCTATGATGGTAACAACCAAATTCCTCTCTTAAAATTTTTGATAATATTCATATTGTTTGACAACTCTAAGTTTAATGCTATTTAAAATATTGTATAGCTAAAGGGATTATGTAAGTCTATTTTTTCTGTAAATGCATATGATTTATATAGTTGATAACTGCGTGTGTAACATAGTTGTGGGTATTGTAGATGGATGGTGACGGAGTTGATGAGGAAACGGTTATGACAATGGTCTCAGGGGTTGCATTTTCTGTTATGGTGATAGTATTTACTTTTTTAAGGAGAATGCAAAGTAGACGTAGAAGTATATATAGGGGTCCTGGTGAAGAAAAAAATAAAGCAAAACAAGCAAAGAATTGAATACTTAAACCATATCTATAATAGTTTTAGTGACAGCTGTTAAAACTATATTAGAATGCGTCGTGATGCCTTTTATGAAGCTTGTGAAGATCATGAGGGGGAAAAGTTTATTACAAGACTCTCTCGGTACGTTACAATAGATGAGCAACTTACTACGACTTTGAATATTTTAGGACATAAAACTAAAAATCATATTCTAAGGTCTTAGTTTACAAGATCCAATGAGACTGTTAGTAGGTACTTCAACAAAGTTCTAGAAGCCATTTCTCATTTGCATGGACGATATATGAAACAAGCTCCTAGCGAAGTGGCACAAGAGATTCTTAATAATCCTAATCACTAGCCATATTTAAAGGTATATCGTCTATCCTTACAAGTACTTAGTTTAGTTACATTATTAAAATTATATGTTTTAACTTAAAAAATTTTATTTACTTTATAGGATTGCATTGGTGTGATAGATGGTACTCATATTGATGTTACAAGTACTTAGTTTAGTTACATTTTGAGGATGTAAAGGTGTTACACAGAATGTTCTTGCAGCTTGTACACCTAACATGCTTTTCTCTTATGCATTAACCGGGTGGGAGATTCTGCTAATGATTATAGGGTCCTATAAGATGCATTATCTAGGCCACAACCTCATGGTTATAACAATTAAAAATATTGCATGCTTTAAAAAAACTAAAATTTAATCCATTGTGCAGGATAAGAACAACTGCAGGCTTAAAGATTACATCAACAAGCCTTTAAAATACTATCAAGAACTTTCCATCATCATTGGTGATGATCAAGCTAGAGGTGACGATGACAAGGATGTGGCAGGCAAGATTAGTAGTTCTTCTGGAGCTATTAATCTTGATGACAAGGATGATAATGATCCAAAAGTTGAGGACCTAGATGACTATGAAACTCGGTCTCAAGGTAAGGAGAATTCTCATTCTACCAACTTTCAATCATCTTCTAGTGTGGCCAATGTTAACAATCCCACCAAAAATTTGAACAAAGGCAAGGGTCAAAAAACTAGCATGGATATTGAGCTTATGAAACAAATGGTTGAAGAGGTGAAGGGGTTCTCAGCTTCTATAAAAACAATTAATATGAATTGGACAGAGAAACTATCTCATTATGTCTTTGTATATAAAGATCAATATCCTATTGCTACTCTCGAGATGTTCTTTGACAAGCTCTTTCGAGTGTGAAAGTTCTGCCAGGCACTTTAATTACAAGAGTGAGTATGGACAAAGGGCTCTAACTAATGATTTCATGAAAGAACATCTACAAAGCTTTGATCCTGACATAAGAAGGGTTTATAGTTCATTGACCTCTTTTTTAGGAGCAATAATTACCATGATTTATCGAGATCTGTTAAGCTGGTAATATTTTATTTGACAATTATGTACTATAATGACTGTATTGCCTTTGCTTTTGTTTGACGATTTTACCTTCTGGTTGGCACTTCTGAAGTTCATTTTAGCACTTGTTGTTAGATTATACCAATAATTGTGTTGTGGCGATATTCTTAATTGTAGATACCTTTTAAGAACATGCTTTTGGAAATGAGGAACTTATTGAGATGATCATATTTCCAGATTTGCAACTAGCAATGGTAATATTGCAGGGGTATGGCAATTCATGTTTTTTCTATTGACTATTTCCAGAGCATGTTTTTCCAAAAAAAAAATAAAACTATATATTATGTATTGCTATGATGATTGTCATAATCTGATACATGCAGCTATGAGTTGTTGATTATTGCGTAGGCGTGACAATAATGTTGAAACATTCCATTTTTTCCTTCTGTTGACCGGATACCATTACTGATACTGATCCATAAATTAGTAAATTATTTCCTTCACTGTGTCCCAGATAATCTTCTAGCATGAGAATTTTAACTTAGCTAATTTCTATATTATGATTTAGTTAACGAAGTTATAGCATGCTTATAAATTTAGCATATAAACCTAAACCAACCATGCTATAAACTTTGGTTAGAGATAACCCAATTATTAAATACCTAATTTGAAACCCTCTAATTAACATAGCTATTTAAATAGTTCAGCCATGATAGTGGATGAAATTTTACACAAAAATCCTCAGCTTTGGCCAAATTGAAGAGTTCTCTTCACATGGGCTTATATATATGTGCCCTCCACCTCTCATTTTACCATTTTAAGAAGAAAAATCTCTTTAAAACCTCCTCCCTCTCCTATGAACATGCCCAACACCTCTCCTCATATATATATAAATAATAATAATAATAATAATATATGGCATAAGCCTTTATCTCTCAAGCTCTAAACATTGAAGAAGAAGGAGTTGAAAAAAAAAAGGTAGCTGAGGACTTTGGTGAAGGAAGTGGGGCAAAGTCAAAACCCTAGGTAAAATTCTCTGTTGCATATTGTTATTAAGGATGTTAGAACTGAATTATATAATTTAATTTGGATTAAGTCTTGAATGTAACATTTTAGGGCATGCATGTTAATTTATCTTGAAATAAAATTTCGTGCAAAAATTCTAGCAAGATACACTATTAGTAAAAATATCATAAAGTTATTTCTGTTATAGAAATTAAACTTTCGTGGCTTTCATTTGAGATCCTGTTTGTTTAATTCTAAAATCATTTACTAGTTTGAAAATATGGTTTAACTTAGTGCATGTGTCTGAAATTGTCTGCCTGAGTTATGTCCTTTGTAAAGAGAATATATCTCAACATATATCATACATGCATGAAATTATTTCTATTCTAGAAACTACACTTTTGTGACTTTCATTTGAGACCCTAATTGTTTAATTCTAAAATCATTTACTAGTTTGAAAATATGGTTTAACTGAATGCATGTGTCTAAAACTGTCTGCCTGAGTTATGTCCTTTGTAAAAAGCATATATCTCAACATATACTATACATGCATGAAATTATTTCTTTTCTAGAAACTAAACTTTCGTGCCTTTCATTGGAGACCTTATTTGTTTAATTCTAAAATTATTTACTAGTTTGAAAATTTGGTTTAACCCAATGCATATGTCTGAAACTGTCTGCCTGAGTTATGACCTTTGTAAAGACCATATATCTCAACATATAACATACATGCATGAAATTCTTTCTGTTCTAGAACTAGACTCAATTGTCCTTATGTTGATGTGAGTTTGAATTAATTCGAATAACGTTTGGTAAGTCTAAACCTAGTTCTAATAGCTAGTATATGTACTGGCAATTCCAGTCTATCCCCTGTGTTGTTTTGCATGTAACATGCATTATAAAAATGAAAATTTAATGAAACTAATGGGACTTGGAATCTAATCCATCATATCACTTATATACTAAATTTGAGCTTATTTGCATAGTGTTAAGTACCCGAGATAAATCATTCATTCCAGATAGTAATCTCTGTTTTTCTGCTACAGTTTTGATAGGTATAGTTTGCTGAGAGCATAATACTTACTATACACCATGTATTGATGTAATATTTTTTTATTATAAAACTAGACTCATAATGGAGTCATTCAGAACTAGTTTTATGTAATTTAGATATCAATCGTTATACCATCCATTCACCTAAATCTGCTGCATGTACACTACTGGTGCTGTTGTGCATGTTAGAGATATTGGATATAATCATCTAGAGTGTAGCTTATAGCATAAAATAAGTTTTAAGTTAGAAAATTATAAAAGACATAGTGTTTAGAATCTCATGTGGGTATACATGTATATAGGACAGAGAATCTTGGATTCATTCGTTGGCCGAGAGGATCCCGACATAATTGGTAGGTAACCTTTCATTGTTTCCTCTCAAGTCTTTGAGAGTTTGGTTGATTACTTTCTTGAAATTCTTGTGAGTTAGTTTCCCATGCTAATTTGATATCTTATCACTTCCGTAATATTCCTATTTGATTCACTTCATATGTTGGCTCTTTGTGATTGCTTAGACATTGTTATCCTAATGTTGTTTTGTCACGCCCCGTTTCCCAAAATACTAGGGAATCGGGACGCGAGCAAGCTCGCGACGTATTAGATTGAGGAGAAATAAGTACTAGACCCCTTCTGCTCAATCTAATACGCTAAGCGTCAAGCAAATATAAAGCGAATGCACAGGTCCCCGGTCACAGTAGCGAGAATATAATAAACAACTCAGAACAAAATAATATACATATCACAACTAAAATATCATCCGAGACACAAAGTTTGGGTCAAACATGCCCTTATTACAAACAGTCCAACTAAAATAAGAAAATACATAGTCCAACAAAATAAGAAGGAAGTACTGCAAAAATAACTAAGTCCCTCGAAACACTAAAGGATAAGGTACTACATAAGTAATCTAGTGTCCATCAGTGATTACGTAAAAGAAAAGGCTAAGCTTTCGTCTGTTCTTCTGTTCCACCTGGAAGACACTCCGGCTGGGCATACTCCTACTCTAATGCATCATCATACTGGACCTGTCTGTCCTCTAAATCTGACGTACACCAGAGAAAACAGGTGTACGTCAGCGTGTATGGCACACGACAAGATCCCACAAGGAAAGTAGAAACGGTCGAACGACCAATGTAAGAACAATAATAATAATAATAGTAATAATCTAAATAAAATCCACCACTAGAATATAGTAATCAGAAGAATCCAAAAATCGATCAGGTAACGAGGTCATGTAACTAGTCATCCTATAACAGGTCACTTGTACACATCTCACACAGAGTTAATATTCATATTCTCGGATATATGATTGTTACACAAATCCCCTACGTGCTTCCAATAGGACTCCACGCAAACTGATTCGGCCTAGTTCAAACTCCAGCCGACTCGGGTGAATATCACATTCACGAACCAAAGTGACGCAACAAACATTCACTGTGGTCCATCAAACCAACCCCAGTTTGAAACAAACCTAACTGGTGCGAGTCTGAAAGATAAATCAACAGCCATATCCGATCACATGAACCATGACTTTCCCCATCCCAACTCTTTTGTTTATCTAGGTCAACATACACACAAGTTTCTAAGTCTTAAACAGGACACACCAGACCACAATAGTCATGAATTTCTAACGGTTCTCAAACGTAACAAAGAGTAATAAATACAACTAATCATATTCAACAATATCATAACATATCACATAATTAAAATTAAGAAACATAAATCATGAATAATTCATAATAATCCCTTTTCTAAAATAAATCTTTTAAAAATATTTATAAATGTTCTAAAACAATTCCTTTTATAAAACTTTCTTAAATTATTAAAATTATTCTAAATTGATACTTATTCTAAAATAAATTCTTTTAAATTATTTACAATTATTCTAAAATAATCCTTTTATCAAATAAATTCTATTAGTTTATTATAATTACTCTAAAATGATTTTTCACCAAAATAGTAATTATTGATTATTTTGTCAATAAAATTCTTTAAAATTATAAATTAATCTAAAATAATTTTATTTTATTTTATCTTTACAGTATCTATTATCACAATATTATTTTTAATATCATTCGTCAAATAAATCCATGTAGGTCATCACAGTATATGTATTACAATGTGAATGGTCATACGTTATTGTCCACAGTCCATTTCGTTCACAACAGTTCTATACGTTATAGTTCTCAGTTCAATATGTTCACGACAGTTCTATATTTATAACGAGTAATTATTCGAGTAACGAGTTCGTATGCATAATTAATCTGTGATCAATCTAAAATTGTACTGAGCAAGAATAGTGATCTTTCCTCGGGATTTTGTCGAACGATTCGACGTCGACGGGCGAGTCCGCGGGTCTGAACTGAGCACGGGTGGAACACAGCGGCGAACTCGGGTCGACGTCGGGCAGCGGCGTGACGGGGCAGCGGCTCGCTGCTGGGCAGAGGCGGCTGCTCGACGACGAGCGGCGACGAAACGAGGTAGGTCGCGTCGCTGTCGGCGGCTGGTGGCCGCGACAGGCGGAGGAGGAGCTCGGTGGAGAGGCTCGGAGGGGCGCTGCAGGAGTTGAGCGGCGGCTCAGGGCGGCGGTGAGGCTGGAGGCAGTGAGGAGGGGTTGTCGGTGGAGAGGGGCTGGTCCAGAGAGGAAGATGGGGCTGCGGGCAGGGGCTTTGGCGATGGCTGTGGGGTCTGAGCGTGGTCAGGCGGCGGCCTGGGTCGAGGAGGCGGCGAACGGCGGGTCGGGCAGCGGTGAAGGGCTGGTCGGTAGATCTGGGGAGTTGGGTGGAGTTGTGCTGCGCTTGTGGGGATGTCGACTTCGAGCGGGGTGAGAGGCGGCGGCTCAGGTGTGCGGTCGGAGATCGGTTCCGAGGTATGAGGGAGGCGGAGCTTGCGAGGTCGGAGGAGAGCGCGGGCGGAAGCTTGCGAGAGAGAGAGAGAGAGAGAGAGCTGCGTTGAGGTTTTGGGAAATGGAGGAGAGAGAGAGGGAGAGAGTGGGTGAGCACGAGAGGAGATTGGGTGAGAGTTTAAATAAAAAATTTAATGATAAAAATTAAGATATGATTGATGATGAGCTTTTTAGTCTAATTTTACGGTGCGCGTGGACAGCAGTTTTCTTGGAAAAGTGAGGAGAGAAAACGTGATGAGAGGGATGGTTGTTGGGGGTTTGACGGGGAGCAACAGCTTTGGATTATTTTCAAATGGGTTCAGGTATTTAAACGAAAATAATTAAATAAATAGTTATGGGTATTAAAAAAATTAAACCAATTACGGAATAATTATCTACAAATAAAAACGTACATGTTGTGCTAATACAACAGTTGATACGAAATAGTCAAAATATACACATATTGTATAATTAAACGAGAATAAATAATAATAAAAATATATTTACTTACATTTAAAATCAAATAATTATGTGACAATTATCTACACGATAAAACGTACCAGTTATGCTAATACGACAGCTGATACGTAATAATTAAAATAATACAATAATTTACACAAATAATAAGTAATTAATTATTAAACAAAATACAAGAATTAATACTTAATAGTAATAATAATATGATGTATTATTTAAAATAATACGTAATAGTATCAGTAACGTAACGGATAAATCACAGAAATTTTCATTACACTAAATTAATTTATAAATATCAAAACCATTTAAATAAATATAAAACTTAGACTTTAAATCATAGAAAATTTCTAGAAAATCGAGAAAAATACAAATACTCTTTTAAAATTTATAATTAAATATTTTAAAATACCAAAAATTTATTTTAACTAGTATCACAATTTTACGGTCATTACATTCTACCCCCCTTAAAACAAATTTCGTCCTCGGAATTCAAAATACGTGTGACGCACAAAGAACCCAAGGACAGGAATATGGAAATGAGGTCATAGCACGTAATGACAAATGTGTGAACAATGTTGAATGAGGAAATGGATGTGTATATTATAAGTTATACAAGACACAATAGAGAATAATTCATGAGAATCAAAAGTGAATAGTCAATACAAATATATAAAGCAAATCAAGGTCAGGAAAATTTGATTTGTATTCCTTTAATCTCAGTTACAATTGGATTTCCTGATTACAAAAGAGAAGAGAATGATCTAGATTCTCCCCTTTGTTTAATTCTGGGTTCTTCACGGTGGCGATGAGATGCCTCCCTCGAATGCTCGCGTCGAGTTTGCTTCTCGTTGACGATCCGATGTCTTGTTTCACTGGAATGTGGTCTTCTCCTCACGATTTGATGTTGTGGAGAACTCTGAACGAGTTTAAAACTCTATGAAAGAGTTGATTTAACCGAAAGTCGGTTATAAGCCAAGGATAAAGAAGATCTTGTTGCCGATCTCCAAAGCTCCAGAAATGCTCTAAGGATCTCTTCTGTTAAGGAGAAGGATCCAAAAGCCAGCCCGAGATCTCTTCTTTGCTGCCCAAAAAGAAGGATCTAAACTAAGTTGATTTCTTAGTTATTTATAGGGGATTAAGGGGTGTAACCGCCCCCTTAATTCGCTCCTAAGTGGGGCTAATGGGATGTAACCGCCCCTTAAATCACTCCTGAGTGGAGTTGTGATCCCCTCAGATCGTGGGAAACGGTTTTGGAACCGTTCAGCTCGTGTTTGAACGAGTCAAACGCAGGCCCGCGTTCTGACGTGAATTCTGCATTCAAACGCAGTGTCTGGAAGCTTGAACGCAGCATTTGGAAGCTGCGTCTGAGCTGCATTAAAGCTGCGTTTGGCAGCGGTATAGAGCTGCGTTGGGCAGCCCTTGGAGCTGCGTTGAGTAGCGTCGGGCGGCGAATAGAGCTGCGTTGTGCAGCGATATTGAGCTGCGTTGTGCAGCGATGTTGAGCTGCGTCGGGCAGCGAATAGAGCTGCGTCCAGTGGCGATTTAAGCTGCGTTTGCAACTTTTGGAGCTGCATTTGAGCTGCGTTCGTGGCTATGAACGCGGCGCATCTTGATGCTGGTACGCGGGGAGGACTTCCACGTCTTGATTTGAAGAGACCGTCAATTTGTAGTCTCTTTCTGTCGAAGCGTTGCAAAGATCGTCATTTTGTAATCTTTACTTTAGCTCTTTGATATGCAAGAGTCGTCAGATTGTAACTCTCGATGTTGATGGTGAAGGCTGTTAAACTAGAGCTCTCATCGGTTGTCGTGAAGGTCGTCAGATTGTAACCTTCAGCGATCTACGTGAAAGTCTTCAAATTGTAGCCTTCTGGAAGTCGTCAGATTGTAACTTCCATCATCGGTGTTTTGATGGGGATCAGCTATCTATTGTGATTTTTAGACAGCCTACAGAACCCCCTCCAAAGTTTTCGAAAGTTCGCGGTTGACTGGGACGAATTTTCGGAATACTTTGGATCTCAACTCTGATCTTGGAGCTGTTGATTCCTTGTGGTAAAGGATTTGTTCTCTGCACTTGCTTCGAAGGCATCTTGGTTGAAGGGATTTGCACGTAGGACCTGTGTGAAGGTATGCGCCATAATCCTGCTTCTGGAATGTGGGGGTGGACCCTGCATTTTGAACTTGAGACACGGGTGTGACCTCGGCGTTTGGTTTTTGCATCGCGGGTCTGACCTAAGCGTTTGG
>NC_033803.1:5929087-5990260 GCF_001876935.1 Asparagus officinalis | reverse complement strand
ACGTATCCTCTTGCCCAAGGAATCAAGCCGAACGTAGTTCACCCAAATGGCCGCTGTTTGGTGGAAAATTTGCAGTAAAAGAAACGAAGGAAAATTGATTTGTATTCCTTTAATCTCAGTTACAATTGGATTTCCGATTACAAAAGAGAAGAGAATGAATTTGATTCTCCCCTTTGTTTAATTCTGGGTTCTTCACGGTGGCGATGAGATGCCTCCCTCGAATGCTCGCGTCGAGTTTGCTTCTCGTTGACGATCCGATGTCTTGTTTCACTGGAATGTGGTCTTCTCCTCACGATTTGACGTTGTGGAGAACTCTGAACGAGTTTAAAACTCTATGAAAGAGTTGATTTAACCGAAAGTCGGTTATAAGCCAAGGATGAAGAAGATCTTGTTGCCGATCTCCAAAGCTCCAACCGAAGGATGAAGGATCCTCTTTTTGCTGCCAAGAAGTTCCAACAGACCGACTCGAAAGATCCCGCCCTGATCTGATTATCCAAAATCCGATCCTTAACTCTGTTGAGTTTGTTGTTATTTATAGGGGATTAAGGGGTGTAACCACCTCCTTAATTCGCTCCTAAGTGGGGCTAATGGGATGTAACCACCCCTTAAATCACTCCTGAGTGGAGTTGTGATCCCCTCAGATCGTGGGAAACGGTTTTGAAACTGTTCAGCTCGTGTTTGAACGAGTCAAACGCAAAATCCACGTTCTGGCATGAATTCTGCATTCAAACGCAGTGTCTGGAAGCTCGGACGCAGCGATTGGAAGCTCGGACGCAGCGATTGGAAGCTCGGACGCAGCGATTGGAAGCTCGGACGCAGCGATTGGAAGCTCGGACGCAGCGTCTTATTGGAAGCTGCGTTTGGCGGCTTGAAAGCTGCGTTTGGCAGCAGATGGCAGCTGCGTTTGGCAGCGCTTGGAGCTGTGTTGAGCAGCAGATGGCAGCTGCGTTGAGCAGCAGATGGCAGCTGCGTTTGGCAGCGCTTGGAGCTGTGTTGAGCAGCAGATGAAAGCTGCGTTTGGCAGCAGATGGCAGCTGCGTTTGGCAGCGCTTGGAGCTGTGTTGAGCAGCAGATGGCAGCTGCGTTGAGCAGCAGATGGCAGCTGCGTTTGGCAGCGCTTGGAGCTGCGTTGAGCTATGTTTGCGCTGCGTTCATGGCTATGAACACGGTGCGTCTTGATGCTGGTGTGCGGGGAGGACTTCCGCAGTTTGATTTGAAGAGACCGTCGATTTGTAGTCTCTTTCTGTTGAAGCGTTGCAGCGGGGAGGACTTCCGCAGTTTGATTTGAAGAGACCGTCGATTTGTAGTCTCTTTCTGTTGAAGCGTTGCAAAGATCGTCATTTTGTAATCTTTGCTTTAGCTCTCTGATATGTGAGAGTCGTCAGATTGTAACTCCCGATGTTGATTATGAAGGCTGTTTGATTAGAGCTTCCATCAGTTGTCGTGAAGGTCGTCAGATTGTAACCTTTAGCGATCTACGTGAAAGTCTTCAAATTGTAGCCATCTGGAAGTCGTCAGATTGTAACTTCCATCATCGGTGTTTTGATGGGGATCAGCTATCTATTGTGATTTTTAGACAGCCTACAGGTCATAAGAAAGTCTAATATGTAGTATAAATAATAAGAATGATGTAAGTATAACATATAGAGGGTGAACACATAATTGAAAGAGATTGCTTAAGCATGTATATTGTAAATAAATAATTAATACAAATAATTAATATGTATCAAATTATAATATAACACAACATCTAGACATAAGCAAAAATATAAATATAAGTCAACATAGTTTAATAACAAAGAAGTCAACAGCAAATATACAATTATAAAAATACAACATCAACACGATATTATTGATATAATATCCTAAGATGACACATCACGATGTTAAAACATAATCAATAACACATAATTGGTAAAATACAACAAATATAACAAATATATAGTATAAAAATATGATATGAAATATAAATACATAATTCAACCACTTGTCAATCACTAGAATATATGATAAAGCGTATCAACTCTACAATATAAATAACAAAGAAGGTAAAAGATAAAATCTTAACAAAGTATAAATAATCATTCGTAAGCAGATGATAAACATGATAAATCACAAAAACATAAATATACAATATAAATAACAGATGAATCATATACAAGCAAAATCAAAAGAAACAATTGAAGATTAGGTAAGCAAAATAAAATAGCAAGGAATCAAACGTATATATATATTAGATAAACATAATGTATAACATAAGAGACATGAAAATAATAATAAACATATCAAATCACAATAAAAATATTATACAATCAGTTAGTATAATAGATATTCAAACATACAAAATATAGTTACAAACAAAACACATGACTATAATTAACAAATCATATTCAACCAAATAAGACATATAAGACAACTTCCAAAAATAAAAATTTGTAATTATGTTAAAAAGTTCAAATATAATATTACAGCAACATATAGCAACATATGGTTAAAATAGTCAAAACATAAATGCACGTAAAGAAGCATAGATAAAAATAATAAAATATAGCAAATAGTAAAGATAGAAACACATCAATATATATATATAGACAAACAAACAGAGGCAATCATAATAATAATCAATAGCATAATGAAGCGATACAAAATAATTATTAGCATACAACAGTTATATATCACAGAGGAAATAATGCAAAATCATAAACAGATTCGAAGAAACACAATTAAAATCAAAGCATAAAAATAAAATATATCAAAGCAAAATATAAACAAGATTCAGAACCATATGATGTGTATAGCAAATATAATCATCATGTATAATAATCGTTAAAATGAAAACATAAGCATATAAAAGTTTGAATACTCATAGTTTAATAATGCTAACAAGATAAACTATGATGGAAATAGTCACAAAATATTATATGATAAAATAGACATAATAACAAATAAGTAATACAAAATAAACATATTGTATACAACATAATAAGAAAGACTTAATTATATATGTTCCGACAAACAATATAATAAATCAAATTATTAGAAATATTCATATGGTAAATAATAAATATAAAAAAAGATACAACAATAATAATCATTATCGTATAAAATCAATTCAAATGTAGCAATATATGGCATAGTAATCAAAATCACATAAATACAATCGGCATAAATATACATAAACAATGATGTATAATACATAAAACATAAACTATAAAAGATAAAATAGATATATAAACAAATGAAAACATAAGAAGGGCATATATTCGTATAATAAAAACAGCGATAAATTTTAGATAAACATATCATGAATGATTAATGAACATGTGAACATAAATACTAATAATAAATAAAACAGAACATGATCAGACAAGGTTGATACTAGAATGATTAAGGACTATAAGTCAATAAAAAGTATACACCGTAAATATAATAATATACGTGAATACACTTATAATAAAAAAATAGTAAGTCTAAAAGAATGAAAAGTAAAACACAACTCAAGTAAAGGAAAATGAATAGAGAATGGACAACAACCAATGACACAATACAAGGACATAAAAATCTAAAAATAACATAAATATTAAAAAATAACATATACAATGTAGCTATGAAAAGTATATTCGAACACAAGAAAATAATCTGAATATCAGACATGTTAGGTAAGGTATGTGGGAAGTCTAGAACAATGTGAAACACTTAATGAACATGATCTGAACATTTAAAAATTTATAACAACATAGTCAAATGAAAACATATACAATATAACAATTATGACAATATAAGCAATATATAAACAATACTAACAAAATCATAACAAAATATATGAATGGTGTTAATAGTCAATCACTAAGCACATATCACCTACCAATATGTAACAATAAATGTATCAAGAAGAATAATGATTGAATAAGAAAATAACTAACTAATATAATACACTTCAATAATACACATTAATCGCATATATACTGAAGCTATTGTACGTATGATAAAATAAATACAATATGCATGTAATTACGAGAGTGAAATTTAAAAATCTGATTATACTATAATAACATATTAAGATAAATGATATTTGATGCTAACTGAGATAATATAACAATAGTAATAAGAAAATATTGACCACCAAAAGAAATAATAAGATGTAAATGTTAAAAATATGAATGAGTATATAAAAAACAGACATATACAAAATATTATGAAACTGTGAATAGTTATAGTAACTGACATGCAAAATAAATAAATATTACTAACAAATGAACGAAACATGATTGATGTATGACATACTATATATTGATTTTTTTTTCATGAAAATTTACAACATAATGATAGAATATATGACTAAATGAATATTATAACAAACACACATATGAATACATATCATGTAATTAACCAATGCTAATATATACTAATATCATATGTCAACTAGAATATTCACCATATATAAGTACACCATTAGAATGATGCAATTCATAAATAATATTTTATTAAACTGAAATAGCTAATATACTAATGAAATGACTAATAGTGTGAATAAAATACTACAATAATATGTGACATTATCAGCACGAGGAAAGAGAAGTTATAGGAAGAGAGGGTAGTCGGAAAGTGACGAGACAAGAAACAGTGGGAAGTTCCAGAGTCAAAAGTGATAAGGTAGGGACTAATACAAGATTGGTCAAGATACTAGGATAAGGGCTAAGGTATAGTCTTACGGATAAAATATGATATGCGTCCAAATTATCCATTATATTCTCACTAGTGAGGACTCGGGACCGTGATCGGGACAGTGACCTGGACCGTGACCTGCATGGACCACCACTAAAACCTGTCACGCCCCATTTCCCAAAATACCAGGGAATCGGGATGCGAGCAAGCCCGCGACGTATTAGATTGAGGAGAAATAAGTATTAGACCCCTTCTGCTCAATCTAATACGCTAAGCGTCAAGCAAATATAAAGCGAAGACACAGGTCCCCGATCACAGTAGCGAGAATATAATAAACAACTCAGAACAAAATAATATACATATCACAACTAAAATATCATCCGAGACACAAAGTTTGGGTCAAACATGCCCTTATTATAAATAGTCCAACTAAAATAAGAAAATACATAGTCCAACAAAATAAGAAGGAAGTACTGCAAAAATAACTAAGTCCCTCGAAACACTAAAGGATAAGGTACTACATAAGTAATCTAGTGTCCATCAGTGATTACGTAAAAGAAAAGTCTAAGCTTCCGTCTGTTCTTCTATTCCACCTGGAAGACACTCCGGCTGGGCATACTCCTGCTCTAATGCATCATCATATTGGACCTGTCCGTCCTCTAAATCTGACATACACCAGAGAAAACAGGTGTACGTCAGCGTGTATGGCACACGATAAGATCCTACAAGGAAAGTAGAAATGGTCGAACGACCAATGCAAGAACAATAATAATAATAATAGTAATAATCTAAATAAAATCCACCACTAGAATATAGTAATCAGAAGAATCCAAAAATCGATCAGGTAACGAGGTCATGTAACTAGTCATCCTATAACAGGTCACTGGTACACATCTCACACAGAGTCAATATTCATATTCTCGGATATATGACTGTTACACAAATCCCCTACGTACTTCCAATAGGACTCCACGCAAACCGATTCGGCCTAGTTCGAACTCTAGCCGACTCGGGTGAATATCACATTCACGAACCAAAGTGACACAACAAACCTTCGATGTGGTCCATCAAACCAACCCTAGTTCGAAACAAACCTAACTGGTGCGAGTCTGGAAGATAAATCAACAGTCATATCCGATCACATGAACCATGACTTTCCCCATCCCAACTCTTTTGTTTATCTAGGTCAACATACACACAAGTTTTTAAGTCTTAAACAGGACACACAAGACCACAATAGTCATGAATTTCTAACGGTTCTCAAACGTAACAAAGAGTAATAAATGCAACTAATCATATTCAACAATATCATAGTATATCACATAATTAAAATTAAGAAACATAAATCATGAATAATTCATAATAATCCCTTTTCTAAAATAAATCTTTTAAAAATATTTATAAATGTTCTAAAATAATTCCTTTTATAAAACTTTCTTAAATTATTAAAATTATTCTAAATTGATACTTATTCTAAAATAAATTCTTTTAAATTATTTACAATTATTCTAAAATAATTCTTTTATCAAATAAATTCTTTTAATTTATTATAATTACTCTAAAATGATTTTTCACCAAAATAGTAATTATTGATTATTTTGTTAATAAAATTCTTTAAAATTATAAATTAATCTAAAATAATTTTATTTTATTTTATCTTTATAGTATCTATTATCACAATATTATTTTTAATATCATTCGTCAAATAAATCCGTGTAGGTCATCACAGTATATGTATTACAATGTGAATAGTCATACGTTATTGTCCACAGTCCATTTCGTTCACAACAGTTCTATACGTTATAGTTCTCAGTTCAATATGTTCACGACAGTTCTATATTTGTAACGAGTAATTATTCGGGTAACGAGTTCTTATGCATAATTAATCTGTGATCAATCTAAAATTGTACTGAGCAAGAATAATGATCTGCCTTCGGGGATTTTGTGAACGCAGTCGACGTCGATCGGCGAGTCTGCGGTTGAAGAGCGTCGTCGGAGTTGTTGGGGGTTGGCACGGACAGAGGTTTCGATGTTGGATGGAGATGAAGCGGTTGGGCCGGCGGGAGCTGCAGAGTCGACGGTAACGTCGCTTGGTCGGCAGCTGGTGCCGCGACAGGGAGAGATCGGCAGAAGAGCAAACGCTGCAGAGTTATGAGCGCGCTCAGCGGTGAGGCTCTCGCGGTGAGAGGCGGTTGTCGGTGGAGAGGCTGTGGGAGAGAGGCTCGGACTGGGCTTTGGCGACGGCTCGGGTCTGAGCGTGCTCAGCGCGGCCTGGGTCGAGCGAGCGGCGACGGCGGGTCGGGCAGCGGTGAAGGGCTAAGTAGAGATCTGGAGCTTGGGCGAGTTGGCTGGGGTTTGGTAGGAGGCCGACTTCGAGACGGGTGAGAGGCGGAGTGCCTCAAGCGACGGTCCGAGATCGGTGTCCGAGGTTGAGGGAAGGCGAGCCGTCAGGTCGGAGGAGAGCGCGGCGAGCTCCGAGCTCGAGAGAGAGCGAGAGAGAGAGAGAGAGAGCTGCGTTGAGGTTTTGGGAAATGGAGGAGAGAGAGAGAGAGGGAGAGAGTGGGTGAGCACGAGAGGAGATTGGGTGAGGGTTTAAATAAAAAATTTAATAATAAAAATTAAGATATGATTGATGATGAGCTTTTTAGTCTAATTTTACGGTGCGCGTGGACAGTCGTTTTCTTGGAAAAGTGAGGAGAGAAAACGTGATGAGAGGGATGGTTGTTGGGGGTTTGACGAGGAGCAACATCTTTGGATTATTTTCAAATGGGTTCATGTATTTAAACGAAAATAATTAAATAAATAGTTACGAGTATTAAAAAAATTAAAACAATTACGGAATAATTATCTACAAATAAAAACGTACATGTTGTGCTAATACAACAGTTGATACGAAATAGTCGAAATATATACATATTGTATAATTAAACAAGAATAAATAATAATAAAAATATATTTACTTATATTTAAAATCAAATAATCATGTGACAATTATCTACACGATAAAACATACCAGTTATGCTAATACGACAGCTGATACGTAATAATTAAAATAATACAATAATTTACACAAATAATAAGTAATTAATAATTAAACAAAATACAAGAATTAATACGTAATAGTAATAATAATACGATGTGTTATTTAAAATAATACATAATAGTATCAGTAACACAACGGATAAATCACAGAAATTTTCAATGCACTAAATTAATTTATAAATATCAAAACCATTTAAATAAATATAAAACTTAGACTTTAAATCATAGAAAATCAAGAAAAATACAAATACTCTTTTAAAAATCACAATTAAATATTTTAAAATACTAAAAATTTATTTTAACTAGTATCAAAATTTTACGGTCATTACATGTTTATATCAGTGTTATATCTTTCATATCCTCAAAAGATTATATTGTAATATTTCGACTTGCTTCGATGATTCGACTATTGATAATGATAATATTCCATTCTTTGTTGATAATTGATAGTCTATATTCACGAATTATGCCCTGTGTGAAGTAAGCTTCATCGGTGAGTAGTAATAGTAATGTGTCCCGGTGAGGATAATGCCCTGTGTGAGGATGCTCACCGGTGGGTGTATAAAGGTATGCGTAGTTTATTGATTATCCCATGATTGGAGAGTTTGGAATCCTAAATATTAGACCTTGATTATTCATCTTTACATGTTATTTCATTTCAGTCAATGATTATGATATAAGAATGACAACTTAATGTTGAGATCCCTTTGTTTAAGTTTGATATCTACGTCTATCATTTTCATTCGTTCCTTTGTGTTGTACCCGAGATTTTTATGGTTACCTATTGGGCCTTAGGCTCACTCCTATTGTTTCTGAATCCATTCGCAGGTTTTTTGAGTTATAAAACATGTACTAATGTTGTAGCCACTGCTATTATTGTAATATTTTGTACTTCTCTTTAGTGTTCTTCTATTTTGGTATTCTATAGACTTTGCTGTCAACCTCGTGATCCCGAGTATTTCATATACATCTCCACTACCTTATTTTTCGCCCTTTAGTATATCTATATTATGATGTGCATAAAGATTTAGCAGGTCGACCATTCTTATTACAGATAGGTCATGCCTAAATTTTTATCTACCTCCCCGAGGGGCGTTATAAAATGGTATCAGAGCATAGGTTGACACTTTAAGAGTCATACATAAAATACCAAGGGGACATAGGGATGATTCGAGTCGGTGTCAAACACCAGTTATGGAGGGATTATCTTTCCATGATATTCTTGTAATATCTAGATTTTTATTAGATTAGTGTTTTCGTCGAAAGTTGTTTTCATTGTAGATTCCATTAAAACTTAATTTGTTTACAGAGAATTACAACGAAAAATAAGCAAATTACAACTCACTTGGAAAATAACACAAAAATCGTCTATCGATTCTTGTTTTTGTGGGACTTTGCCTGTGCCGTTAGCGCTTTAACTCGTGGACCGCCGAATCACAGATCGTGAAGGGGGCTTTATGATTCTTCCTTCGTTTATCGAAGTGAGAATTTGAAACGAAGATCTTATCAAAGTAAGACGATCGTTCTTTTTATGATTAAGTCAAAGCTTAAATCTCAAGGAATCACACCAAACTCAAGTCTGCTCTCTCTCTGCTCTAGTTTGCTCGAAAATATGCTCGATCCTCGTCAGAAATGATCATAGGGGGGTATTTATAGCCTCAGGGAAATAACTGCAAAAAAAAAAAAAACTCAACAAAATAAGGCCGCGAGACAGTGTTTACCGTCTCGTCGGCGGGCGAGACAGTGTTTGCTGTCTCAGCCCGCGAGATAATAAATACTGTCTCGGAAAAGGCATATTCCTGGCAGTTTTCGTTGTAACTGCCTTCCCACGTTTCAAACTCCGTTATTTTGGCAGTTATTCACGTGATTTTCGCCCACGATGTTTTCCACGTCCTTGGCAGTTAATGGACACGTGTACGTCAGTTATCAAGGTGGTTTTTGACTATTTCAACATTGTCTCGCTGGCGAGACAGTAAACACTATCTCACTGCGAGACAACAAATATTGTCTTGCTGGCGAGACAGCGAATACTGTCTCGCTGGCGAGACAGCAAATACTGTCTCGCTGCGAGACAACATACACTGTCTCGCTGCGAGACAGCAAACACTGTCTTGCTGGCGAGACAGTAAACATTATCTCGCTGGCGAGACAGTTCGTATCTGTCTTGATTTCTCTCCTAAGACAGTATGAGGTGAATTTTTGATGATCTTCTCTATGTTTGGATATCTATTAGCATTTTTTAACGCTTACAGATACCCCCTCCAAAGTATTCCAGACGCATTCTTTTATAGAAGAGCCCGGGATACTTTGGATAAGATAGATTTTACTTACGATCCCTTCAATGCTTGGTTGAGTAGATCGTGTGGAAGGACTTGCAAATGGCTTCAACCCTTGATCTCTTCTTCTTTTAGTCTATTCAGTTCTTTGTAGAATAGCTAATGTTCTCCCGGCATCGCGTTTATCGCTTGACCGTTGTCGAGATCTTGAATCGAAGCTGGTATTTGTTCTTGTGGGATCAGTTTTATCACTGAATTGATACATCCATTGAGAGCTCACCAGGTTATCCTTAAGAATATTCAGATTAATATTCTCCACTGCTTCACAGTTAGCAGGGTGGCCATAGATACTTCTGTGTCATCATCGAAGAATCTGGCCATGAAGAGTCTTTCCATATCCTTCCAGCAGGCGATGGACCCGGGCTTCAATCTGTGAAACCATTCAAAAGCGACCCCCTTGAGGGTACCAATGAACAGTCGAGTCATAATGGGATCGTTTCCCACTATGTGTCCAGTTTGCGCCTGGAAGTAGTAGATGTGCTGGGTAGGAGAACCCTTGCCATTGAACTGTAGGAGGTCCAGCGGCTCGAACTTTGCCGGGTAGGAGACCGCATCCCATTCAATTGGATACGGTCTGACAACCCCCTCTCGCAGTGCAAGACAGTATATGCTGTCTCGCGGTGCGAGACAGTGTATGCTGTCTCGCTGTGTGAGATAGTATATACTGTCTCGCACAGCGAGACAGTAAAAGCTGTCTCGCTCGTCGAAGTCGGGACTATAAAACCCCGACTTAGGTTTTTTTTAGGGTTTTTCACGTCGATTTCTGGGCGATTCTTGGGTGATTTCTTGGCGATTTTCGACCAGTTTTCTGTCTCTTCTATTCCTCTTCATTTCTGATTTGTGTGGTGCCTTTGTTTGGGAAGATCCCACTCGGATCTGATAGGTTTGTTCACCCCCTTTCTTTATAATCTCAATTTTCTTTAACTGTGACCTTGCATGCACTGTTTCGGCGATATTTCATGATATTTTGTTCAATTTCACGTTCAAAACTTTAACTTTCCCCTTGGGTATCAATGTAGCTTGTGCACTCATCATGTCACCGCGACGATCCCGCGCTTCCCGAGGCCGTTCGACTGTCTAGTCTCCTGAAGAGGCTGGTCCTGCTGCCGTTTCACATGGGGGTATATTTCTTTTGCCCTCTCACAAATTTATATACTGTATTTTGTCCACTTTATGTGTATATATCTGTGTTTGAATGCGGATCCTCGTTTGTATCCTTTGAGATACCTTCGAGAAGAGCCGGTATCCTCCTTTGAGGGGATCAACGCTTAAAAGTGTTTGTTTTGCTTGGACAAAACACACTTCAGTACATACAGGGGCGATTTCATATCATCCCACGTGTGTTGAAAGGTTTCGATATGCCGTTATAATGCCCATGCATAGTAACACATATCTCTTTTATACATGTGGTAGATAGAAAATCGTCGCACCTGTTATGGGGTGGCGATCATATCTTATGGAGTAAGATATATTGCCTTCTCTCAAAATTTTAGGACTATTCTTACACAATTTATGTGTATGTTTTTTTTATCAGTCCAATTTCCTTCTACCATCTTTACTGCTGATGCGGTTACGAGCCAAAGTAGCGCTACTCACTCTTATTATGAGGGGTTACCGCTAATCGAATCCGCTCCCCAATTTAAGCCAGATTATAGCGAAGGAGCCAGAGAACTGATTCAACGAGGGAGTTGTCGTATCCTACAACGGTTAATCACGGACACCACTTTGATTTCGGAGCAAGACTCGAATCAATGTATAAGGAAGCCAGACTTCTTATTTGGTGACTCCGTAAAGGATCCGGAGATCATTTCTTGTAGACCTGCACAGTGGTTACATGAGAATGGTTCGTTATTCCTGTATTTGCCCTGGATTCCTCGGGAGCATTCACTCTTGAAGTTTAGAAACCTGTCTGTTGGACGTGAAATGTTCTGGAGGTTAACTGAAAACCACGAACGTATTCACTGTGGTTTCATTGGGAAGGAAGCCACCCCAGGTTCCAGTGAAAGATCCTCTGTGCGGGGACTTCATCCAGGCATCTTAGGTCAGGACAATATTCCACAGAATGAGACGACAGCACAGGCAAACATCGTGAAGCACCATTTAGCTGCAGTGAAGAAGAAACTATCCAACCAGAACTTCAGATGCTATGGATGAGTCTATTATTTTGGAGACAAGTGGTGAACCAGAATGACTTGATATGTGTTGAACCGTTGGGGACGAGAATTAGCAGAACTAGGGTTGTCAGTCCCGATCCGGGCTACAATGTATGGTCTGCAGATCAGCGTGGGTCATTTCCTCTGTTTATTCAATATTTATAATCCTGACACCAACACATTCTTCACCAAGAATGGAGAGCTCGGATTACCATTACACAAAATGATGAAGGTTTCCGGTTTACCCATAGGTGATGTCCCGTATCAAGAATTCTTCCCCACTGCCAGTCAGTTGAATAAGATGAAAGATCGATCAACTGTGACTCATGACACTCTATGGGAACTGACTTGTCATTATCACATAGCTATGGCTGAGATGTAGACTAAAGCTAGGAAGAAATCTCCCCAGATCAGCTTAAAACAATTCGCCGATTACCTGTTCAAGAACTTGGATGATCGATCAGAAGAGGTACACGGATTGTCTCCTTTGAGTCCGGGTGAAATCAATCGGCTGTTAGGGAAAACAAACGCACAATCTTACACCTCTCATTCAGAAGACAAGTTTTCGCATGGTACTAAATTCCGCTCTTATCTGTGGCAAGCTGGTGTCCCGATTCATTCTACCACCCTGTTGGCTGGCTTTCTGGCCTTATGGTTGAAGAGGTGTGTAGTTCCCCACCAGTCCTCTGATGCTATGCCAATGGAAGTGTTGTATCCAGCCGTTCAGTTGGCTACAGGTCGCAAATTATCCTTGCTTCCTGCTATGGTGGCGGCTATTCACAGTGGATTACGGCAATTAGTTTTCGTATTCACATAAGAGAAAAAGAAACCTTCCGCCAGTATATCCGCTCCGAAGCTAGAATTACCCTACACTTATTTGATGACAAGAAACCTTCCGCCAGTATATCCGCTCCGAAGCTAGAATTACCCTACACTTATTTGATGACATGGTTGATTCTTATTCGGCCAGATTTAATGGAGGCTCCTGAGACGGTGGATCCTAGTCTTCCTCTTTTACAGACCCTTGAGGGTTGCAAATGGGTCAAACATCGATGGCCGGATATAACGAGGCAGTTCAAAATTCACAAGTGTTGGGAATTCTTCCCCTGCTTCCCTCGATTCTCTGGTACGTACAATACGACTTTATTAGATGCTGAAGACCCAAGGCAGAATCGTACCATCTTGGACGTCGGGTGTTTCCGATGGTTGATGAATATTCGACCTGGATATCTATTATTCAGGGTAAAATATGTTTGTCACATTGAGCCCTATCTTCCATGTCGATTTGCTCGTCAATTCGGCTATGACCAAATATATATTGGCAACCCGAATCATCACCTTAGCTTTCGAGGTGGACTTATTGACGGGGCGAGAGCTTGGTTTGGGAGCATTGCCGGCTGCACAAATGCTGAATTTGATCTCCCTTTAGAAGTGGCACCTTTACGGATGACCTTCCTATATTGCAAGTGGTTGATAGCTGCCAATATCGTCACTCGACGTAGGAGAATATCAGACTCAGAGGAAGAGGTAGATCCACGGCAAGCAACAGAAGTGACCCGTGAAGCTGTAATGTCGCCCCAAGGAAAAGAGGCTGCTGAATCTTCAAGAAAAGGAAAGGAACCGGCCCTCCCAACTGGTAGCGAA
This sequence comes from Asparagus officinalis, assembly GCF_001876935.1. Classification (NCBI taxonomy): domain Eukaryota; kingdom Viridiplantae; phylum Streptophyta; class Magnoliopsida; order Asparagales; family Asparagaceae; genus Asparagus; species Asparagus officinalis. Next base: position 5,976,420 of record NC_033803.1, on the reverse strand, counting down.
GAAGAGTTTGATTCTGAGGAAACAGAAACCTCTGAGGAGGAGGGTGAAACTGGTTCAAGTTCCGAGGATGCAACTGGTCTTCCTCATTCTTTCTTTGAAAGAGGACTTGTACGCCCTTCTGCTGCGCCCACCCAATCACATAATGCTCCGAAAAGAAGGAGGGAGAGAGTCGTTATGACTTATCCCAACCGGATGACGGTAGAGGTTCACAGTGGGGATGAAGAGGATGAAGAGGATGAAGTGCCTCTTGCTCGTCGGCAAAGGTCGCGACCTTCCACTCAAGCTCAAACCCAAGCCCTTCCCGGAGTTGAATTGCGCACCAAGCATCGTCACGAAGGATCTGGAGTTCAGGATGAGGTGCGTCCATTAAAAAGACGGAAGAAGGCTATCTCTAAGCCATGTGTTCGTTTTCCTGCTTTAGAGGAGACATCTGCTCACAGCGCTTCTTCAGATGAACAATGTAACAATTTATCTTTATTGCTCTCAAACTTCTTAACGCTCGAACTTATTCCATATTCGATTTCTGTAGGGAGTCAAGAAGAGGGAGAATATCGAGCTGACGCTGCTTCTCCTGGCGGGATGGAGGTTGAGGAGCCCAGCTTTGTCCAACAAATGCAGGATGCTCTGAAAGATGAAACAGCTGGTGTTGACTTGAGGACTTGGGCATTCAGATCTGGCTCTCGATGAGCATCCACGTCACAAAAGGCAGGAGTTCGAGAGAGAGAAATCAGATCTGAGATCTACACGAAGTAATACTCCGGATCAAAGCTTGGCCTTTGATCCCGAGAACTAAGGGCGATTATTTCCTTGGTGAATTAATCCCCCCCGGCTATTATTTCCTTCATAAAATAATACCCGTCAAATCGTGTAGATCCGACCGGATCTAGATCACGCGGTGGTCCACGGATTAACCCCGGCGTTGGCAAAGAACCCACACAAGCGAGCGACCGCAAAATAGGAGCTCGTGATTCGTTCGAAAGGAAAGTTGTAATCTTTTTCTTTTTCTTTGATTTCGTTATAACCGGATCTAAAAAAGACCGGATCTTTTGTAACCAAAAAGCAATTACTTGAGATAATAATGAATTCAATGAAGGCAATTTTCACCGCGAACAAGGTGAACAAGGTAACAACTCGTCTTTATTGCTCTCAAACTTCTTAACACTCGAACTTACTCCATACTCGACTTCTGTAGGGAGTCAAGAAGAGGGAGAATATCGAGCTGACGCTGCTTCTCCTGGTGGGATGGAGGCTGAGGAGTCCAGCTTCGTCCAACAAATGCAGGATGCTATGAAAGACGAAACAGCTATTGTTCCACCAATTTCTGATATTGATCCATCGGCTTCAGACACAGGTACTGATCTTTCCCCATTCGGAAGGCAATTCTGAAAAATGAATGAGTCGGACCGTGTGCCTCCTCTAATGACTTGTGCGCTTTGTCTCCTTTTAGTCAAACTAAAAGAAGCGGGTGCAGATAGTGGAGCTCTCGAATCCGTCCCGGTTGACAAAGGTAAAATTAATCTTCATTTTGGGCATATTCATCTAAATTCATATGTTATTTATGACTCAACACGTTCTGTAGATGCTATAATGAAGGAATCTGTTGGAGGAGAAACCACACATGCAACAGAGGTTGAGGATTTTAATGAGCATCACCTCGATCTCGATCTTTCAGAAGGCGACCATCAGTATATCTCCGATTTATTATCGGGGAAAACTCCTGGTGCAGCCACAGACTCAACCGTTAGAGTCGGTTTAATAGAAGCGGGTCCTTCCGAGAGTAAAGCCTCTATTCTGTAAACTCCGTATATATTATATATATATATATATATACTTTTTTTTAATTTGATTAATCATATAAGTGTTCGAATTATAGGACTAGTTGCCAGAACTGATGCAACTATAATCACTGGGATTCATGATCAACCTGAGGGTCGTGACCACTCGTCATGAGCGGGAACCGAAGTTGATCTTCAATCATTCATTCCCGAATCCCAACCTACTACTCCCATGGATCCCATGATGATAGAAGTCACTGTCACCCCTCAAATTAGTCCGGTCACAATAAAAGCGAGACCAACTGAAGAAGTTGGTACGTCGGCTGATGTTGTGCCTAGAGTTGGTGAGTTTTACCCAAAAGCGAGACCAACTGAAGAAGTTGGTACGTCGGCTGATGTTGTGCCTAGAGTTGGTGAGTTTTACCCCTCATTTGTTTCAAATTTCTGCTTACCATTCCATCATACTCATTGCGATTCTCTTGTTTGCAGAATATTCTCCCAAGGAACCTCTTAACTTGGACTAGAAGTTCTCTGAGGTTGAAGTTGAAAAATCTTCTGATGTAGTAGGTACGTCAAAGGCTGTCATTCTTGAACCAACTTTGGTTGTTCATGAGGCCGGACTACCACTATTGGGTGAACAAAGTCATGCTGAAGGCTCTTCTGTTAAACTTGGTATGCTTCAACTCACCGTTATGCATGAACCCATATATTTTGTACTAACATATTTGTCCTCATCGCATCTCCTTCCTCAGCATTATTAAGTCAAATACAGGCCTTATTGGCAGACGAGGACCCAGATAAGGCTGTCATTTGCTCTGATCTTCAAGGCTTCATCTCCCTTTTAAATGCTATGGTCGATCGCATTCTCGTCAAAGGATCGTGTTTTGAGAATTTTAAGAGACCCCTTGATCATTACATATTGGAAATCCGAGAGGAAGGATATAATGAGTTAGCCGATTCGATCAACACTTATTTGGTCGACTTGAAGCAACATGTTGAACTTCTGAAGGGTCTTCGCACCAAAAGCGTACCTTCCTATATTGCTTCTCACATGGACTCCAAGTTGCAAGCGTGGCGTGATTCTCAAAAATCAGATAACCTCGAACTCCAAAAGCTAAGAGCCCGCAGCAATCAACTTAGGGTGAATGTTGGCAGGAGAACACAAGCCAAGGTTAACCTACGCCGGGACTTAGAGTCGAGTCGAGCGGAAATAGCTCGTTTAGAAGAGCAACTTGTAAATGCTAAGGATGCTCATGAAATTTTGGAGTCTGAGTTGACGAAGGTAACTCAAGCTGAAGAAGACCTGTTTCAGCAACTGAATCTTCAGGATAAGATACTTGCCGAAAAGGAACAAGAGGTTACCGAGCTTCAAAGTGTTGACGAAGAAGCTTTCAAAATTAAATTGGCAGCTGAGCTTGAACAGGCTTATGCATTAGAGCTTTCGCAGCTTGAAGATCAGATTCGTCAATATAAACTCTTGTAATTGGAGAACATATATTTTTGTAGCTTTGTTTGAGCACTCTTGGTCAATATATTAAATCTTTTTGCTCATTAAGATGTTATTATGATTACTCATTCCTGTTTAGAATAAATAACCATAATACTTGTAGGATTTTTGGCAAATTCTCAGCCATCAACGGATTTGATATGCCTTTACCGACTACCGTTTGAGTCAGGCTAGTATGTGAATTATCTAGGTCCGTTTCACATATAACGTTGGGCTAAAAGAATTAAACCTTTTTAGGCTTTGAACTATAATATTGAATATGTAGGCTACATGTGTTAGATGTAGACTTATCTCTAATAAGGGATTGAGATAACGTCCCCCATGTATGAACGACATGGATTTTAAAATGTAAATAGGTTGTGTTTCCTATGTAGGATAACAAACCCGATATTATAAAGAAAGAATTGAGTATTCTATCTTTCAATCTCTTATTTGTTGGTAGAGATAAACCTTAGAATAGGATAGGAATAATTTTATATTCCATCTCCTGGTCTCTTGTTTGTTGGTAGAGATAAACCCAAAACCAGAGAGGAATAATTTTATATTCTAGCTCCTAGTCTCTTATTTGTTGGTAGAGATAAACCCAAAATCAGAGAGGAAGAATTTTATATTCTATCTCCTATTGCAAAAGAAACTCAAAGTGGGATCTCCACTTAAAGAATCTGGACTGGTTTGAATAATCCTAACTGTCATAAGGTTTGATTATTCAATTCAAAAGTGGATCTTTCGTTCGCAAAATGAATCGAAAAGAGATTTTGATTGTGGTCCTAACTGTAGTAAGGTTTGACCAAGTGAGAGTTTTAAGACGATCCTAACTGTAGGAAGGTTTGATCGCTCGATTTGTGGGCCTCTCGTTTATTGAAGGAATCGAGAGGGGATTTTGGCTTTGGTCCTAACTGTTTAAAGGTTTGACCAAATGAGCAGTGGGGGTTGGAATGATTTTAATCCATGACGGTTTTTGGTGTACTCTTCGTCGATCGATTTGACCGGTGAGGAGTTTTGTGAGGAAAGATTAACTATTTACAGATTTGAATCTCATCTCAACAAAAGCTGTAAAAGAACTTTTATGATAATAAAAAACATATTATTTGAAATATCAGTTTCATATTAAGAACAATTAACTGATCTCGGGTTATTTCGAAGTATCCTATACAGGATTCTCTAGGAACTTCCCGTTCTGCATAGGTTATCCTGAATGTATTACGGATAATATTTTTCAGGAACTTCCTATTTATTGGCATCATTAATTTACTGCCATCTTGGGTAATCAGGCGGTAAGCACCGTTTGAATAGACTGTTTCTATCACAAACGGTCCTTCCCATTTGGGTTCGAATTTTCCTTTCTTCTTGGAGTTAAGGATCATAGGCCGTCTTTCAGCTATGACCAAATCTCCTTCTTTAAAACTCCGTTGTCGAACCTTTTTGTCGAACGCTCGAGAAATTCTGGCTTGGTAGAACTCAATATGCTGTTGAGCTTCTAAGCGCTTTTCGTCGAGCATCTCGAGTTCTTCGAGACGTTTCTGATGTTGTTCTTCGGTTGTCATCTGGGTTGCGAGAGCAATCCGAAGAGATGGAATTTGTATTTCTAATGGAAGAACGGCCTCACATCCGTATACCAACGAATACGGGGTCACTCCCGTCGGTGTACGTACAGTGGTACGATAGGCCCATAAAGCCGCGCCAAGCTTGTCATCCTAATCTCGTTTATTAGTTTTCACGAGTTTTGACAAGCGCTTTATGATTGTTTTATTGAAGGCTTCAGCCAATCCATTTGCTGTAGGATTGTAAGCTGTCGACGAAATATCCTGAATTTTGAACTTCTCACAAAACCTGATGAAGGCGTTGCTGATGAATTGAGGACCGTTGTCATGTATGATTCGTCTTGGGACACCATGCCGGTAGATGATATGGTGTTTGATGAATGCAATGACGTTACTCGTTTTAACTTCTCTGAGCGGAATCGCTTCAGCCCATTTGGAGAAGTAATCGGTGATTGCTAGGATGAACCGATCACCTTTGACTGACGGGGGATTTATAGGACCAACAATATCCATTCCCCAAGTCTCGAACGGCCATGACGTTGCCGACGGGTGTAGATGCTCTGGAGGCTGGTGCATATAATTTGCATGTAATTGACATGCTTGACATCGTCGGGCATAATCAGCTGCGTCCTTTATCATAGTTGGCTAATAATATCCAATTCTTCTAAGTCGGTCGCAGAGCTTAGGACCGGGTTGATGTGCACCACACGTCCCCTCATGCACTTCTTTGAGTGCTTGTTCTGCTTCCTTATTAGATAGACAACGGAGTAATAGACCGTCGTACGAGCGTCGGTACAACATTTGTGATTCAGCGTCATAGTAAAATCTCGGTGCTCTCCGCCGAATCGAATCCCTTTCTTTCACGTCTTCAGGTAAGATACCGTGTAGAACATAATCAATAATAGGGAAACGCTAATCTCGAACTTCGGGTTCAACTCTTGTTGAATATGCTTCTTTGGCAACCGAATCGTAGATAGGAACAATAAGTTGGTGAGTTCTCACTGTAATTAATTGTTCTATCTCGGGAGGCTGAGCTAGAGATACCGACAATGCCGCCAACGCGTCTGCGTATGTATTTTGGAGACGCGGAACGTACTCGATGAAAAATTCTTCAAACGAGATAGACCGTCGTACGACCATCGGTACAACATTTGTGATCCAGTGTTGTAGTAAAATCTCGGTGCTCTCCGTCAAATCAAATCTCTTTCTTTCACGTCTTCAGGTAAGATACCGTGTAGAACATAATCAATAATAGGGAAACGCTAATCTCGAACTTCGGGTTCAACTCTTGTTGAATATGCTTCTTTGGCAACCGAATCGTAAATAGGAACAATTAGTTGGTGAGTTCTCACTGTAATTAATTGTTCTGTCTCGGGAGGCTGAGCCAAAGATACCGCTAATGCCGCCAATACGTCTGCGTATGTATTTTAGAGACGCGGAATGTACTCGATGAAAAATTCTTCAAATGAGTTTGCCATCTCAATGGCCACCTGGTGGTATGGAATCAGGTCTCGATTTCTGACTTCATATTCTCCTCGAATCTGATTAACTACTAATTGAGAATCTCCAAAAGCTTTAAGGTATTCGACCCCCAGCTCTTTGGCAAAATTGAGTCCAATTATCAATGCATTGTACTCGGCTACGTTGTTAGATCATGGTTCGGTCAATGAGTATGCTCTAGGTAAGACATGCTTTCCCGGGGAAACTAAAACGACCCCCACTCCTGAGGAGATTTTAGAACATCCGGGTGCGCTCGCCACGTTGGTTGCTCGGGAAGCCCCATCGAAGTACAATTGCCACACTCGTTGATGTGAAGTGACATTAACTTCGTGAGTCTCATCCGGCAGATCGTCGTACAACTCCACTGCATCTCTTGTAGGATTTTCCGCCAAAAGATCGCAAATAGCTCGCCCCTTAACTGACTTTTGTTGTTTAAAATACAGATCATATTGCGATAATAGTAGAGCCCACCTGGCTAAACGCCAATTCATGGAGGCCGGTTGGGTCATGAATACTCGGATTGGATTTATGTTAGAAATGACATAAATTGTTTGTCCAACTAGATAGTGTCGCATTTTCTGGATTGCGAACACCAGTGCGAGGCATTCTTTCTCGATCATTGGATAACGAGATTCAGCTCCAACCAGTGTGTGACTCAGATAATATACAGCTTGTTCGTGACCGTTATCGTCGTCTTGTGCGAGTAATGCACTTAATGAATGGCTCGTCGCTTTGATGTAAATCAAAAATGGTCTGCCTGATTTCGGTGCAATGAGAATAGGTGGATTCGCCAGATATTTCTTAATATCTTCGAATGCCTTTTGGCATGCTTCATCCCAAACGAACGACACGCCTTTCTTCACGAGTTTAGAGAACGGTTGACACTTTCCAGATATGTTTGATATAAACTGACGGATATATACCAATCGACCTTGCAACCCTCTGAGTTCTTTAATATTCCTCGGGGGTTGTAATTCATGTATCGCCTTAACCAATCGACCTTGCAACCCTCTGAGTTCTTTAATATTCCTCGGGGGTTGTAATTCATGTATCGCCTTAACCTTATCAGGATCGATATGAATACCTTTTGTGGTGACGACAAATCCAAGAAATTTATCGCTGGACATTCCGAGGAAAGACTTAGTTAGGTTCATCTTTAACTGATGAGTCCTCATAAGTTCGAACATTGTCTTCAGATCATTAATGTGATTGTTTTTATCACGGCTCTTGACGACCAGGTCATCAACATAGCATTCGACGGTCTTCCGAAGGTGCTCTTGAAAGATCTTCGTCATTGCTCGTTGATATGTAGCACAGGTGTTCTTCAAACCGAAAGGCATAACGGTATAACAAAAGACGCCAAGAGGTGTTCTGAATGCTGTATGCTTTTCATCGTCTGGGTGCATCTTAATCTGATTATACCCAGAAAATCCGTCCATAAATGACATTCTCTCAAACCCGCATGTGTTGTCAATGATGACGTCCGTAATCGGTAAGGGGAAGTCGTCTTTAGGACAGGCGGTGTTTAGATCTCTAAAGTCAATGCAGATTCTGATCTTTCCGTTCTTTTTAAGAACTGGAACGATATTGGCCAACCATTCAGGATGTTGTTCTTCTCTGACAAAACCCGAATCAATTAGTTTCTTGACTTTAGCTTCTATTGCCTCCATAATCTGCGGACAAAACCGTCTTTGTTGTTGTTTGACAGGTTTGACATCCGGTTTAATATTAAGGCTGTGCATTGCTACATCTGGATCGAGTCCCGGCATATCTTCGTAATTCCAAGCGAACACGTCGATATACTCTCGAATGAGGGCGATTAGTTCCTCTTTCTCATCCGATGGAAGATCACCACTAATAAATATAGGTTTCAGATTACTTTCGTCACCCATATTAATCTGGACTACTTTATCCTCAGCAGGAGGTTCTCTTTGCTCAAATCGATCACCATATTGGATATTCATGTAATGCATCCATGGATCTTCCCAAGTGGGCAACTGATCGTCTCCTTCTGTTGTGGAAGGATCAACCGTTGCCATGTTCGACATTAGGGCTTTGAATCTTTCTCCAATGCTCACGTCGGAATCCCAGGTTGAAGCATCAGATGAATGCCCACTCTTATTTATCAGTTGGCTAATAATCTGTTGGCCATATTCATCATCGGATGATGAAGCATAACCTAGACCCCTTTTATAGCTGTAATAATTATCAGGTCTCCCTTTTGGTACGTAGGCAGGACGGGGTGGAACCCTAACATCTTGACCAAAATGAAGACCTTCACCAAGCGAGAGGTTATAGCCTTGGCTCGTCATGTAACCATTCGCTTGTGAACTGTACCAAGAGAAATTCCGCCCGGGTTCTTCATCATCTGAATAGGTGTCTAAGAAAAGATCTGGGGTAGGGGATGGTTCCCCTTTCCCAAAAACTATTTCTTTTTCACCCCCTATCTTTGCCGGTAGGAGCATAGTTGTTCCGTCTGAACTTCGGATATATTTCGTCATCGTGCAAGACGAACGAAGTGGCATATGTAGACTAGGATCGTCATATAATTCCTATATTACATCATTAAGACAACGCGAGTACTCTAAATCATTGTTTATTATTTTATCGGCAAGCTGCCAGTTACAACTTTCATCCGACGAATTACCACCGTCAAGATCGATTACAAAAGGTTCAATGTCATTTAGCACAAGACCTTCACTATAATCGAGCCCAGCTTCGGTATCAGCTTCTTCTCCGCTGTCCGTACTATGGGCCGATGGTTCAGTATCGGATTCAGCACCATAAAGGAGGGAGTCAGTAAAGTAGTTTTCTAACCCCTTGAATGGTTACTTATCCGCGACCACCGTCTTGATCTCATCATTAGTGTCGACATATTTCAGACATTGATGGAGGGTAGAGGAAACTATAAGATTACTATGGATCCATGGACGACCCAACAGTAAATTATAGGAAGTCTCGGCATCAATTACATAGCAGGTGACTTCGGACTTTAGGTCTCCGAGCTGACACTTCACCCGAATTTTTCCCAACGGTCTTGATCCACTAGTGTTAAATCCGTAGATAACGGTTCCTGTGGAGACTAGCTTGCTAGCGGGGATTCTGAGGTGGTACATCAACCGAAGTGGCATGATTCTAACAGCAGAACCCGGATCAACTTGAATCCGGTTGACAACGCTCGAGCTAATATATCCGGTGAAATATAGAGGCCTATCATGCTTCGAATTCCTGACTTGCATATCTTCTTTTGTGAAAGCGATGCAAGAGAATTTCGTGGCTGCCAGATTACAATGTTGAATCGACGACTCTGCTCTTCGAGAGTTAGCTTAATCTGAGTAAGGAACACCTCAGAATCAGCCAATGCTTCTTGTAACGCTTCTCTGGTATCTTTCGAGAGGCGCAGTAACTCGTATAGCGTAATCCTTGCTGGGATATTAGCTAGCTGAGCCATAACGTCAAAACGATATGGTGCGTTCGAGCTTTCCGGTTTATCTCGTCCAGCTGAGCCATAACGTCAAAACGATATGGTGCGTTCGAGCTTTCCGGTTTATCTCGTCCAATCGGTCGATTGAAACGAGACTGCTTCAGAACTTGAACCTCTTTATGTTGGGGTTCCTTCTCTTTTTGCTTAGTCGATTGTTGCGGCTTCCCAGCAGCTACAAGAGGAGTTGCAACTACCCCCAGCTCCGTCAGAGTTTTATCATTTGGGTTAGAGGTTTTAGGATATTTATAATGGTATTCATTCCCACCCCTTGTAGCGAAAGATTCCTGCTCTTCTTCAGAAAGCGGTAAAGCTGGAATCTCTTCGTCATTCTTCTCAGGAGTTGCCGAGGCTCTATAACAAGACTTCTCATTTCCTTTGTCATTTGATTTCTTCTTTGATGTGGATGTCGTCCACTGTTCATCTTCAAGCAAATCCGGATGAACCCAAAGGATTTCGCCATTGGGGGTTGTGTGAGATACAAGCCCTTTTTGGCGCTGTCCATGAGGGTCATCGTTGATGGTCTGCATCTTGACCTTTGATACTGGTTCGGCTTAAAACCAGGATAAAGGAACCGATCCGAAGCTGATAGACACTGCATTTGCACCTACTTTCTTCTCTTTCGGCTTTGGTGTCACGATACCAACATCGATTAAGGTTTGTATTTTGTCTTTTAAGACATAACACGCCTTAGTGGGATGGTGGACCCTTCTGTGATATGCACAATACTTCGGGTCATTAGTCTTCGTTGCTTCTTCTTGGTTTGTGACCGGTGGAAGCTTGATCTTGTTGTTATCCAGCAGGTATTTGAAGATGACTGGAACTTCATCATCCTTAAAAGAATACTCCTTCGGGAATTTAGGCTCTGAGGCCTTAAACTGCTTCGGAGGCTGTTGATTCTGATTCGGCGCCAATTGGAAAGATGACTGCTGTGGTTGTTGTTGTGGCTGTTGTGATGTTTGATGCGCATCAACAGCAGCCCCAGACCCTCTTCCTCTGCCTTGAGAATTAAAGTTCTGTTTTTGAGGATTATCTTGTGGCAGTCCCCTCTCCAACTTCTTTCTCTTAAGAAAGCGCTCAGCTTGTTCACCTCTCACTTTCAACTCTTTCTATGTTTTAGAAGGCACAACCCTCATGACTTCTAACACATCCAGCGACAAGTTATTATGACATGTCTGTAGGATAAACTCTTCTGTGAGTGGATCTCGGCTGTTTAACGCTTTGTTCCGGAATCGTTTGACGAAGACATCAACCGACTCTCCATTTATCTGTTTCTCATCCAACAAGGTGCCAATTGAGACCTCCGTGTCATCGTCGAAGAAATTGGTGAGGAACAATCCTTCCATATCTTCCCAGCTAGTGATGCTTCCGGGTTTGAGACGTCGGTACCAATCGAAGGCAGGCTCGCGAAGGGTCCCTACGAATGACCGGACCATCAGGGCTTCGTTTCCAGATATCATGCCAAGATGTGACTTGAAATAGATCAAGTGCTGAGTGGGTGAACCCCTGCCATCAAAATGAGTAAAGTTAATCAAATTAAACTTTGAGGGATAAGGAATCAGATCCCACTCCCTCGGGTACGGGTACGGAATGCCCGTTTTCTTCACTTCTTGGGCCGTCATCAGAGCATTGACCTTGCTCTCAAGGTCTTGCATCTTCTTGTCCTCTTCTTCACTCTTCTTCAAGTAAATTTGAGGAGGTTGAGTAGATGATTTGGCCGGGCCGCTTCCAAAATTGTCTTTATCGGGAGGAGGATCGGCAAAGATAGTCTCGTCTTCTTCGTCATCGTCCTCAGTTGTACGTACAGGTCTGGCGTTACGCTTGCTGAATTCTGCCTTTTGGCTCGATTCCGGTTGTTGTTGAGCTTGCAAATCTCGAACCTGCTGTATGGTCAACTCCATCTCGGTTTTGATTTCATCTCTAATTTCCTCGCTTTGTTTGGCTAACGCTTCCTATAGTATTTGAGCCAATTGGTCTGGCGTGATTGCGAACGATTCTCTGGCTCGCCCAACACTGGATGTAGTATCGTCCGATGCAACGGCGGAACAATTATCTGACAGTTCCTCCTCTGAAGATAACCCCTCGTGCATTCTTTTATAGTCTCGACGTCGGTTAGCTCTTCTTTGTAACCGTAACATTCTTTGAGATAGACCCCGCTCAACTCTCCCTTCCGGAGAGAAATCAGGATCAGGGTTGACTAATTGTTGCTTTCCTCTGCCGGTCATATTAATAGTGACCTCAGGGAATTCATCTCGTCGAATTGCAGGTCTCTTCTTGTTGAAGCGTCTCACTTTGGGTCTTGACGCTTCAGTGGAAAGTCTTTGAAATACGGAAACTCTAGTTGAATTATTTTTAGAGCATCTGTATTATGTCAGTACTGCTTTAATGAGTCTCTCACAGGAGCAGTGAGACTTGTTTTCTCGTACAATTCTTTTTCTTGAGTTATTTTTCTGATAGTACAGCTCATCGTTGTTATGATTTGAGCAACCTATCTCTTGTGCTTGAACCCTGTTAACATGCACAGGGCGACCAGTCATCGCCTTTGGACGATCCAAGGTTAAATTTTTAATTCCACCCCTTTGCGAGTGTGGAGTATTCATAGGTCCTAAACGAGAGTGAACTGGTATTCTCTCGTTCTGGACTGGTGCAGTTCTGACAGGAGGGTGTTTACGACCCCCTGCATAAGAAACCACTAAGGGTTTATTTGCTGGACCTGATTGTTCTGGGTCTTTGCCTCGATCGTTAACCGAAGGACCAAGGTGATCTGCCATTGTGATTTTAAATTTGGATAAATCTGGGCTAACCCAGGGCTTCACTGGTGATGCAGTAGATGGGCCCGGAACGGATGTTTGCGGCGTCTTCGGCATCCAAACTCTACGGTTCTTTGGTGGTTTTTCTGACACCATCTCCTTCTTGATTCCTTGTGCTTGTTGACGAAGAGCGTGAGCACGGGCGGCCTTCACCTGACGCCTCTGTATACGTTCCTTAAGGGTTGAACGAGCCCTTTTGACGAGGGTCCATTCCTCCGTCGTAAGCTGTGCAGAAATATGATTATTTTGCCGTTGAGGCAACTGAACCACTTTTTGTTTTCTCAACTCTAGGTCCGCATAGTAATGGACCCCGTCGGTTTGTTGCATGGCCTTAGCCAATTGACGAGCACGACGCTGGCGCTGTCTCTGACGAGCTCTTTTCGTCAGCACCGGTGAGCCATTAATCAACGACTCCTTAACTGGTACGGAGTCGTTTGGAGCAGGGATGTTGCAGGCAGATTCCTTAGCAGCAGTCGGGCAAGAACCTTCACCTGCGGCCTTCATTGGCATTGCAGACTTGAAATTTTTTCTGGGAGACGAAACCTTCCTATACTTGCGGGGTGAGGAAAGTTTTGATGATGAGGATGACAGGTACTCCTCGAATTTCACCTGATCAAACTCGTATTCGATCACTTCGTTGACAACGATCTTGATTGGTTGCGACACGGCGGCCTCGACAGCGAGGCCGCTGGCTCCCACTGTGGTTGCCAGTTTGTTTTTGTCGAAAGTTGTTTTCATTATAGATTCCATTAAAACTTAATTTGTTTACAGAGAATTACAACGAAAAATAAACAAATTACAACTCTCTTGGAAAATAACACAAAAATCGTCTATCGATTCTTGTTTTTGTGGGACTTTGCGTGTGCCGTGAGCGCTTTGACTCGTGGACTGCCGAATCACGGATCGTAAAGGGGGCTTTATGATTCTTCCTTCGTTTATCGAAGTGAGAATTTGAAACGAAAATCTCATCAAAGTAAGATGATCGTTCTTCTTAAGATTAAGTCAAAGCTTAAATCTCAAGGAATCACGCCAAACTCAAGTCTGCTCTCTCTCTGCTCTAGTTTGCTCAAAAATATGCTTGATCCTCATCAGAAATGACCCTAGGGGGGTATTTATAGCCTCAGGGAAATAACTGCAAAACAAACTCAACAAAACAACACGTTAAGGCCGCGAGACAGTGTTTACTGTCTCGGCGGGCGAGACAGTGTTTGCTGTCTTGGCCCGTGAGATAGTAAATACTGTCTTGAAAAAGGCATATTCCTGGCAGTTTTTGTTTTAACTGTCTTCCCACGTTTCAAACTCCGTTATTTTGGTAGTTATTCATGTGATTTTCGCCCACGATGTTTTCCACGTCCTTGGCAGTTAATGGACACGTGTACGGCAGTTATCAAGGTGGTTTTTGACCATTTTAACACTATCTCGCTGGCGAGACAGTAAACACTGTCTCGCTGCGAGACAGCAAATACTGTCTCGCTGGCGAGACAGCGAATACTATCTCGCAGTGAGACAGCATACACTGTCTCGTTGCGAGACAGCAAACACTGTCTCGCCAGCGGCGAGACAGTTCATATCTATCTTGATTTCTCTCCTAAGACAGTATGAGGTGATTTTTTGATGATCTTCTCTATGTTTGGATATCTATTAGCATTTTTTAACGCTTACAATTGGTTTTGTACCATTGGAGGCTAATAGATGACTTTTGGCAGGAATGATAGATTCTGATTCGAGTGCTTCTGAGATGGAAGGATCCATTAGCAATGGGGAGGAGTGGTCAACACGTTCAGAGGATTGGGAGATCAGCTCTGAGGAGACTAACCCAGAGGAGATGTTTGGAGAGAGAGTGGATTACTCCTCGATTGGCCATCACACCCGTGGGCAATTGGCGAAGAGGGATGAGGAAGAGGAGGACTATGAGGAGAAGGACCCTGAAGAGGAGGACCCCAAAGAGGAGGACCCTAAGGAGGACCCCATGGAGGAGGATCCTGAGGAGGAGGAGCCGGAGGAGAACTCTATAAAGGGTGAGGATCCAGAGGAGGAGCCCATGGAGTGAGAATTTGAGGTTGTGCAGGAGCCTCTACTTGGTGGGATACTAGAGGGAATTCTTGGATGGGAGCTCGACTTGGATGAGGAGGATTAGGCATGGGAGGATGAGCCGATGGTGGAGGATCCTATTGAGGATGATGAGCAGGAGAAGATCAGCCTAGATGGTGATGAACCCCAACCAATTAAGGACTCCGATATGGAGTCTACTTCTAGCAGCTCTTCCACCTCTTCCTAGAGGTTGACCCATTAGAACACTAACCTTAGGAATCTTATTACTTTTGGTTTTTGGGTGGACACCCAAGTGTGGTGTATTTTGGGACTACATACTTTCATCTATATCTTATATATGAATTATTATACTTTTGTAGAACTCTGGT
This sequence comes from Asparagus officinalis, assembly GCF_001876935.1. NCBI lineage: Eukaryota > Viridiplantae > Streptophyta > Magnoliopsida > Asparagales > Asparagaceae > Asparagus > Asparagus officinalis. The sequence continues at coordinate 5,961,386 of NC_033803.1, read as the reverse complement.
ATTGATGAATATGTGTATGTTAATATTATATCAATGAAAAAGCTTTTGGAGAGATCAGCACTCTAGGTTGATTGTTGATGTTCCTTATGTATATATATTATGTGAGTAATAGAGATATTTCAATGTGAGTACTATGAGTAACTGTGGAATCTGAGCCTTTGCTATATTTTTATGTAGATAATGGTGAGAACAAGAGTAAATCAGACCCAAGATGAGGAAGGACAATGCATGGAGAATTTGGAAGAAGGATCTTCTGTTCCTATCGGAATAACAAGGAACTGTTGCTCAAGTAGAACCAATGCAAGATCCATTGGAACAATTAGCGGAGACCTTCGAGCAGTGTATCAACCCTAGAGGCAACCAACCAACACCCACTATCTCAGCCCTAGAACAGTTTCGGAAGCTCACACGTCCATCTTTTTTGGGTACCACTGACCCTTTGGTGGCGGAGGATTGGATTTTACAAATAGAGAAGATATTTACAGTCTTAAATTGCACAGAGGAGCAAAAGGTATCATTTGTCGCCTTCATGTTCAGAGGAGAAGCTGAACATTGGTGGAGGGCAACCTTAAGAATGGAAAGGGCTGCGCAAAGACAGATTGATTGAGATAGATTTGTGGAGCTTATGAATAAGAAATATATTCCGGAGGGTGTTAGGGTTCAGTGAGCTATCGAATTTCAAGAGTTGCAGCAAAACAACATGACAGTATAGGAGTATGAGGCTAAGTTTACTCAACTATCAGGGTTTGCTCCACATCTAATTGCTAAAGAATCAGATAAGGCCAAGAAGTTTTAAAGAGGACTCGGGGAAAATATCAGAGGAAAACTAGTGGCTCTCATGATTAGGAACTACGCAGAACTAGTTGAGACTGCGTTTGAAATTGAGAAAGACCAACTAGTGTATCAGGAGATCCACAATAAGAAGCAGAATTTAGTTAAACGCCCACAGACTGAAGGAGGTCCCATAACCGACAAGTCAGCATCGAATCAGCACATGAGGTCAGTAACAACAAAATTTCCCTTTTGTCATGATTGAACGAACCAGCCAAACAAGTCAACAGTCTGCCCCAGATGTGGAAATCATCACTCCGGAAATCATCACAAGCAGAGGCAAGTTTTGTTTTTCAAGGGGAAAGTAGAAGACCCCTCACACACCTAATCTCATTTATGAAGGCTAACAGATTGTTGAGGCAAAGTTGTAGTGGATATTTATCTTGTGTGATAAGTGACCAATTGAATGAGAAAAAGCTTTCAGATATACTTGTAGTAAGAGATTACCCGGATATCTTTCCTGAAGATTTGCCAGGTTTGCCTCCAGATCGGGAGATAGAGTTTGCGATAGACTTGGTCCCAGGGACCACTCTTATATCTAAAGCCCCTTATAGATTGGCGCCAGTTGAGATGAATGAACAGAAAGAACAACTTCAAGAGTTATTGGATAAAGGATTCATTAGACCTATCGTGTCACCATGGGAGCACCGGTCTTATTTGTGAAAAGAAAAATGTGAGTATGAGACTTTGTATAGATTACAGAGAGTTGAATAAATTGACCATTAAGAATAAGTATTCACTCCCAAGGATAGATGATCTATTTGATCAGCTTCAAGGAGCTCAATATTTTTCCAAGATTGATTTAAGGTCAGGATATCATCAGTTAAAGACTAAGCCTGAGGACGTGGCAAAGATAGTATTTAGGACTCGCTATGGTCACTATGAATTTTTAGTGATGTCTTTTGGACTGACTAATGCGCCAGCCGCATTCATGGATTTGATGAACCGGATATTCAAACAATATTTAGATCAATTTGTGGTGGTTTTTATTGATGACATCTTGATCTATTCTAAGAGTTACCAAGAGCATGAAGAACATTTGAGGATTGTATTGCAATCCCTAAGGGAACAACAGCTATATGCAAAGTTTAAGAAGTGTAAATTCTGTCTAGAAAAGGTGATGTTTTTGGGCCATGTGATCACTAGAGATGGGATATCCGTGGATCCAGCAAATATTGAAGCTGTCGTGAACTAGCCGCGTGCCACCTCAGTGACTGAGATTCGTAGCTTTTTGGGACTAGCAGGATATTATAGAAGATTTGTTAAAGACTTTTCCCAATTAGCAACCCCTTTAACTTATTTGACTCGTAAGAATGTCAAATATATATGGAGCGAGAAATGCGAAGAGCATTTTCAAGAGTTGAAGAAACGGTTGGTAACCGCTCCCAACCTCTTATTTGTGAAAAGAAAAATGTGAGTATGAGACTTTGTATAGATTACAGAGAGTTGAATAAATTGACCATTAAGAATAAGTATTCACTCCCAAGGATAGATGATCTATTTGATCAGCTTCAAGGAGCTCAATATTTTTCCAAGATTGATTTAAGGTCAGGATATCATCAGTTAAAGACTAAGCCTGAGGACGTGGCAAAGATAGTATTTAGGACTCGCTATGGTCACTATGAATTTTTAGTGATGTCTTTTGGACTGACTAATGCGCCAGCCGCATTCATGGATTTGATGAACCGGATATTCAAACAATATTTAGATCAATTTGTGGTGGTTTTTATTGCCGCATTCATGGATTTGATGAACCGGATATTCAAACAATATTTAGATCAATTTGTGGTGGTTTTTATTGATGACATCTTGATCTATTCTAAGAGTTACCAAGAGCATGAAGAACATTTGAGGATTGTATTGCAATCCCTAAGGGAACAACAGCTATATGCAAAGTTTAAGAAGTGTAAATTCTGTCTAGAAAAGGTGATGTTTTTGGGCCATGTGATCATTAGAGATGGGATATCCGTGGATCCAGCGAAGGTTGAAGCTGTCGTGAACTGGCCGCGTCCCACCTCAGTGACTGAGATTCGTAGCTTTTTGGGACTAGCAGGATATTATAGAAGATTTGTCAAGGACTTTTCCCAATTAGCAACCCCTTTAACTTATCTGACTCGTAAGAATGTCAAATATATATGGAGTGAGAAATGCGAAGAACATTTTTAGGAGTTGAAGAAACGGTTGGTAACCGCTCCTATCCTCACTATCCCTACGAGTTCAGATAAGTTTGTGATATATAGTGATGCATCTTCCAGAGGTTTAGGTTGTGTTCTGATGCAGAATGAGAAGGTGGTGGCTTATGCCTCTAGGCAATTGAGGCTTCATGAGAAGAACTACCACACTCATGATTTGGAATTGGCTGCTGTGATTTTTGCCCTGAAGATATGGAGACACTATCTATATGGGGTATCATGTGATATTTATACAGATCACAAGAACCTAAAGTATATGTTTACTCAGAAGGAGATTAACATGAGACAAAGAAGATGGTTAGAATTTCTCAAAGACTATGATGTAAATATCCTTTACCATCCAGGTAAAGCTAATGTAGTAGCAGATGTACTCAGTTGGAAGAATCATATTGCATCAGCTTGTTTGCTAACTAATCAAGCTGAGTTAAGTAAGGAGATTGAGAGAATGGATATTGAAGTTAGAAAGTATTCTTCTGAAATGAAGATTTGTCAGATAAGCCTACAACCTACTCTGTTGGACCAAATCAAGGAGCGACAGAAGGAAGACAACGAGCTAAGTGAGATAAGGAAGAAGGTGGAACAAGGAAAGTATTCAGACTATAAGATTCAAGATGGTGTTTTGAATATGGGTAATCACCTTTGCGTACCCAATGATGAGGAGCTTAAGGATCAAATATTAAGAGAAGTTCACCTCACCATATATGCTCTTCATCCGGGTAGCACTAAGATGTATCAGAACCTTCGACAAAACTTCTGGTGAAATCGCATGAAGGAGGATATAGATGAATTCGTGTCAAAGTGTTTGACATGCCAACAGGTGAAGATTGAACATCAGAAACCATCAGGACTATTACAACCTTTGCCCATCCCAGAATGAAAATGGGATCACATCACCATAGATTTTGTTACTAGACTACCCTGATCAACAAAAGAAGAGGATGCCATATGGGTGGTAGTTGAGCGCCTGACCAAGTCAGCACACTTCATACCCTACAAGATGTCATATAACATGGAAAAGTTGACCAGCTTATACATTAAAGAGACCACGAAGCTTCACGGGATTCCCATATCCATTATATCAGATCGAGACCCCCGTTTCACCTTAAGATTTTGGAAGAGTCTACATCAAGCTTTGGGGACTAGACTAGAGTTCAACACTTCAGCACATCCTCAGACTGATGAGAGAATGATATAAACTCTGGAGGACATGCTGAGAGCTTGCACCTTAGTTTTCGGAGGCAATTGGGCTACACACTTGTCGCTAGTAGAGTTTGCCTATAACAATAGCTTTCATTCTAGCATTAGCATGACACCTTACGAAGCCCTATATGGGAGGCGATGTAGATCCCCTATCTGTTGGGAAGAGATCGGTGATCGTCAATTACTCGGACCAGACGTAATCCAAGAGATGACTGAGGAGATCCAAACCATTCTGCAGCATATGCAGACGGCATAAAGTAGGCAAAAGAGCTATGCAGATCGACGACGCAAGGACCTATAATTCCAGGTTGGTGATCATTTGTTTCTAAAGGCTACACCCATGAAAGGAATATCAAGAGGTGGTAAGAAAAGCAAACTCCGTCTGAGATACCTTGGGCCATTCGAAATTTTGGAGAAGATCGGCCATGTCGCCTACCGGCTAGCCTTGCCCCCAGAATTGGAGAAGATCCATAACGTGTTCCATATCTCAAACCTGAAGAAGTACGTACCAGACCCAGGACACATATTTTGCACCAAGCCTTGCCCCTACGGGAGGATCTATCATATGAAGAACGATCGGTTCGAGTGCTAGGCTTTAAGGAGAAGCAGCTGAGAAACAAGTCCATATTGCTAGTTAAAGTGTTATGAAATAATCAAGGTGTTGAGGAGACAACATGGGAACTAGAATCTGAGATGCGAAAAACATATCCATATTTATTTTGAGGGTACATAAAGATTTCGGGGTCAAAATTTCCTTAAGGGGAGAAGTAATGTAACATTCCATTTTTTCCTTCCGTTGATCGGATACCGTTACCGATACTGATCCATAAATTAGTAAATTCTTTCCTTCACTGTGTCCCAGATAATCTTCTAGCATGAGAATTTTAACTTAAATAATTTTCATATTATGATTTAGTTAACGAAGTTATAGCATGCCTACAAACTTAGCATATAAACCTAAACCAACCATGCTCTAAACTTTAGTTAGAGATAACCCAATTATTAAATATTTAATTTGAAATCCTCTAATTAACATAGCTATTTAAATAGTTCAGCCATGATAGTGGGTGAAATTTTTCACAAAAACCCTCAACTTTGGCCAAATTGAAGAGTTATCTTCACATGGGCTTATATTTATGTGCCCTCCACCTCTCATTTTGCCATTTTAAGAAGAAAAATCTCTTTAAAACCTCCTCCCTCTCCTCTGAACATGCCCAACACCTCTCCTCATATATATATATATATAAATTCTCTGTTGCATATTGTTATTAAGGATGTTAGAACTGAATTATATAATTTAATTTGGATTTAGTCTTGCATGTAACATTTTAGGGCATGCATGTCAATTTATCTTGAAACAGAATTTCGTGCAGAAATTCTAGCAAGATACACTATCAGTAAAAAGATCATAACTTTATTTGTATATATCCAAATAATAAAATTATTTCTGTTATAGAAACTAAACTTTCGTGGCTTTCATTTGAGACCCTGTTTGTTTAATTCTAAAATCACTTACTAGTTTAAAAATATGGTTTAACTTAGTGCATGTGTCTAAGTTTGAAACTATTTCTAATAAAAATGTGATCCTTAAAGAAAACAATGAAAAAATAAAATTGGATCATGTTTCTTTAACTTCAAACGTTGCTAGTTTAACTCATGAAAGAGATATTTATAAATGACTATTTATGTTCTACTTCTAAAAATGCATATGTGCCTAAAAATGAAGATTTGAATCTTATGAAAAATAGTATTTCATCTTTAGATTCAACTTTGAGAATATGCATTAATAATCATAAGAAGCTTATGGATATGTGTGCTAAGTCTAAGAAGTCATCCACTCATTATGCACACATGTATAGCAAAACTTATAAGTGTTCTATTTGCGGCCGTCAAGGTCATTTAGCTAAGTTTTGTTATGATGCACACAAACATAAGAATTCTAATGTTCCTTGTGCATCTCATATAGCTTCTTCATCTTGTACACTTACACATTCACATGCTCATTCTCATAAAGTTCGTCATAAGCATGCTAGTGTGTTCAAGTGTGATCATTGTGATCGTTTTGGCCATTTGACAAAATTTTGCTATGATTTGAAAAAGACTTCACTTTTGCCAAATGATTTTAAAAGACCACAAAAGTTTAAATGTGATGTTTGTGGTAGGTTTGAACATCTTGCTAAATTTTGCTTTGATATACAAAAAGCTTCTAAATTGCAATATGTTCCAAATAGACCATTGTTTAAGAATGTTTCTCATTTGCAAAATAATTTTAAAAGAAAATCTTTATTTGCAAATGATTCCCGTGCACGAGCTAATGGTCCACAAAAACAAATGGATCTCTTTCATTGCACAAATTGCAATCGGAAGGGTCATTTGAATGAATATTGTTTTGACCATGTTAGTGCACCATATATGCCTAAGAGGGTTCATAACCCTAAGGCTTTGAGCTTTAATGATAGGGGTCATGTCCCTAAATCTTTTGGTACCAAGAGTTCTTGGGTACCAAAACAAATTTAAACTTTAAACCAAGAATTTTAGTGTTCTTACTTTTTCCTTTCTTGGTTTTAAAATTATGTCTTAAAATATTTTGATTATGAAAATAAATTTATAATTGATAAAATCTTTTGTTTTCATGATTATTTGGTTTGTTTTGATGAGAGGTTTGTACTTATATAACCCTCCGGGTTCATTGGGTGTTTATTCCCAAATCAAGTTTACCGGATGCTAAAATGATTATATGGGTTGGAACAAGCTCAAGAGCTTGATATAATTGTTGCCTCTCTTAAAAATTTTGTTTTGATCGGTTGCTTTGAATTCATTATACTTTATCTTTCTTTGTCTTGGTTTTGAAAATTATGCTTTAAAATCTTTTTGTTATGAAAACAATTTTTCTTGAACAAAATCTTTTGTTTTCATGATTATTATTTTTTGTTTGATGAGAGGACTATGTTTATATAACCCTCTGGAGTTATTGGGTGTTTATTCCCAAACATTGTTTACCGGGTGCTAAAAATGTTCATATGGGTTGATACTAGCTCAAGAGCTAGATATAATTGCCTCTCTTGATTTTTTAAAATCAATGATGATTTGATTTTATGCTCTTATATGATTTAATTGTGATTTATGATTTCATTGGTTGATTTGTATTCTATGAGTGGTTTGATCAAGTTCTTCATTGATCAAATATCGTTTTTGGATATAAACTTTGATTTATGATTTCTTTTGATGGATTTGTTTTCATTTGAAAACTTTTTTGCATGTTTCTCATGTTCCTCTTCTTTTGATTTCATAAATCTATTCTTATACATGGTTTTTATAATGAGACACTATCTTTATAATGTCATATCATTATGTGTCCTCATTGTATCTTGTTTGTATGTGAGTGATGCTTAGCATATCTTTTCATTTATGCTTGATCACATATTTGCCATGATCTTTCTTTATATTCTTTTTATACTCGCCTATGCTTATTGATAGGGGGAGCTTTCGCTCTCTTATTCTTTTTGTCCCCTTTTTGATGTTGTCAAAGGGGGAGAAATATTATGAGTATATAATTCCTTGTTTATATGCATGTGTATTATCTTGTATATGTTCATTTCCTTCATGTATATATTCCTTTTTGAAAATTGTTTGTCATCATCAAAAAGGGGGAGATTGTTGGCCTTCTTGTTTTGATGATGTTTAACAAATAATTTATTACTAATGTTGTTTGTCTAGTGTTTGTGCATTCCTATGTTTTGTAGACAAACAACGTAGTTGGAGGATGGATGGAATGCGCCATAACGACGATATCAAATGGAGGGTTGGCGGAATGTCGGTGAAGCCTTGCTATTCAAAGTTCAAGATCCAAGTTAAAGCTTCATCCGCAAGATTACCAAGATAGAGCTTCGTTGAAGATCAAGATTGCTTGGGTAATGTAGTTTAGGATTTATATTATGTGTGTTAAGTACGTTAAGCTCAATATAATATACACACACATTAAAGTTTCAATATGCGTTTAAACTCTTTTTGTCAAAAACAAGTTCTTAACAAATTCATATTCATGCATGTTTTTACAAAATAATGAGTTTTCACAATTGAGAAATGAAAATTGAGAAATTATTTTTCTAACATGTTTGTTTTCATGTTTATAAATATTTCGTAAAGTTTCATCAAGTTTGGAATTGATTTGTTATATTTAATGGAATTTACAAAATCATGTTTTTCATTTGTGCATATTCGTGCATGTTTTACAAAACAGATGAGTTTTCATAAATGGGAAGTGATATTCAAGAAATTATTTCTTTTACATGTTTATCTACATGTTTATAAACTTTCCTCAAAATTTTACTATTTTTGGAATTGATTTACTATGCCCAATTGATTTTACAAAATCGTGTATGTTAACAGTTTTTCAGAAACTGTAAATTTGTGTTCAAATATTTATTTCTCTCAACTGGGAAAAGATTTTTCAGAAATTCTTTCTCTGACATGTAATTCTACATATCTATAACATTCTCACAAAATTTCATAATTTTTGGAGTTCATTTACTATTTTAAATTGATTTTACAAAACAGCTGCGCACTGCTACAGTAACTCCGGTCGACTGGAAATGTCTCTGGAAGTTTCTCAGCTTTGCACATGGTTCTCGGTCGACCGTACCGGTCGACCGAAGTACTGTAGCAGCCGACCATTGCTACAGTAATGGCTAGTTCTGTTTTTTGTTTATTTTAATGTTTTGGGGGTGTTTTTATTGGTTTTTGGGGTTGTTTCATGAGCCTATATATACCCCATGCCCTCATACCTCTAAGGTAACTCAAGAAATGTTTTAAACAAGTTTAAAGAGTTTTAAACAAGGGTTTAAGTGTGTTTAAGAGTTTATTTTTGTTTGTAAAGAAGTTTTCACAAGTGGAGGAGATCATCTTCTTGTTTGGGCTTCATATCTCCATCTCTCCATCTTGATCTAGAGAAGTTTTCCTAAACTCAAGTCTAGCTTTTATTTATAATTATTTGTTGATTATCATTTCTATTAAAGCTAGTTTTATATTGAGTTTAGTTTGATTTGATTTACTCTTTGTTTGCACACACAACCATTGAGCTTATTGTATTTGCATACATTATATAATTGGGTTGTGGGATAGTGTGACATTGAGTTGAGCCTAATTGAGTTCTCACCTTGTTAGAGAGAACAATCATTTGCTATATTGTGCTTAATTGTGAAATCACTTTGTAATACACTTGTACACCGAGTGAGGAGTGTGTGGTGAGAGTCGGGGATCGTCCCAAGAGGAGTGGCGTCGGTTGACGTGCCTAGGGAGAGGTTGTAACCGAGCACTTGAGGGAGACACGGCTAGGTCCAACACTTAGTGGGTGTAGAGTGTGATTGCAAGAGTGTGAGTTGTAGAGTTTTCGGTTAGCTATTTAATTGGCATTTAATCGGATTAGATTAGCATAAGACCCTAATCACCCCCCCTCTAGGGTCTAATAGTTTTATGCATTTTGGATATCAATTGTTATACCATCCATTTACCTAAATCTGCTGCATGTACACTACTGGTGTTGTTGTGCATGTTAGAGATATTGGATGTAATCATCTAGAGTGTAGCTTATACCATGATATAAGTTTAAGTTAGAAAATTATAAAAGACATAGTGTTTATAATCTCATGTGGGTATACATGTATATAGGACAGAGAATCTTGGACTCATTCGTTGGCCGAGAGGATCCTAACATAATCGGTAGGTAACAATTCATTGTTTCCTCTCAAGTCTTTGAGACTTCGATTGATTAATTTCTTGAAATTCTTACGAGTTAGCGTCCCATGCTAACTTGTATATCTTATCACTTCCGTAATATTCCTATTTGATTCACTTCATGTGTTGGCTCTTTGTGATTGCTTAGCCATTGTTATCCTAATGTTGTTTATATCAGTTTTATATCTTTGATGTCCTCGAAAGATTATAGTGCAATATTTCAACTTGCTTCGATGATTTGACTATTGATAATGATAATATTCCATTCTTTATTGATAATTGATAATCTATATTCATGGATTATGCCCTGTATGAAGCAAGCTTTACCGGTGGGTGGTAACAGTAATGTGTCCCGATAGGGACAATGTCCTGTGTGAGGATGCTCACCGGTGGGTGTATAAAGGCATACACGGTTTATTGATTATCCTATGATTGGGGAGTTTGGAATCCTGAATATTAGACCTTGGTTATTCATCTTTACATGTTATTTTATTTCGGTCAATGATTATGATATAAGAATGGCAACTTAATGTTGAGATCCATTTGTTCAAGTTTGATATCTATGTCTATCATTTTCATTCGTTCCCTTGTGTTGTACTTGAGATTTTATGGTTACCTATTGGGTCTTAGGCTCACCCCTATTGTTTCTGAATCCACTCGCAGGTCATACTACTGGCAAGGATAAGGGGATTGCAATCCACTCGCAGGTCATACTACTGGCAAGGATAAGGGGATTGCAGACCCTGAAGTTGAAGATTAGCTCCAGAGGAAACTCTTAGTAGGAGTTAATTTATTGAAGATTAGCTCCAGAGGAAACTCTTAGTAGGAGTTAATTTATGTTCACTTTTATAGTATTTTTGACTAATAAAACATGTACTAATGTTGTAGCCACTGCTATTATTGTAATATTTTATAGTTCCGTTCAGTGTTATTCTATTTTGGTATTCTATGGACTCTGCTGTCAACCTCGTGATCGTGAGTATTGCGTATACATCTCCACTGCCTTATTTTTCACCCTTCAGTATATCTATATTGTGACGTGCATAAAGATTTAGCAGGTTGATCATTCTTATTATAGATAGGTCATGCCCAAATTTTTATGTACCTCCCTGATGGGTGTTACAAATATAGCCTACCATGTTATCAACAACTAACTTTGGCGGGGCATACCATGATGATAATGACCAAATCTGAGCACATATAATCACTATTAAATATGTTTCCATATTTTTACTCAACCCTTCATATATTCTTCATTAAGTTACAAATTACAATGTTTGATAGCATAAGAAGCATACAAAATAAACATAAAAAAATGCACAAGTTTTCCAACGATCAACTTCACGTTTTGCTTGCTTTAACTCTTGCTTCAATTATTTTGTTTTTGAAACTTTCTTATCTTCTACATTCACACTTTTAAACTTTGACGAATTATTTTTAAACTTTTGCATTGCTCTCTTCATTTTTATTTTATCTTGCGGTTTAGTATTAGAAATTTCTTCATTTTTCATCTTCATTGTCTCGAATTTTGGCATGACTTTTTTCTTTTTACTATCATCTTGAACCCCAAGCAAAAAAGTTACATTGCCTATTTAGGTATTTTTCACAACTCCAAAAGTATTTGCCCATATTCTTACCATTTTTGCACATCTTAAGTGGAGTTGGGATTTGACAATAGCATCAAACTTCATTTTGTTGAGATCCTTCGAATTTGTTCATCTGCTATGCCTACTGAAAAAAATTAGAAGAATTTTATTACTTATTTGTAGGAGCGAATAAAAGATCATGAGCACTATACACATATTGGGTGCTTGTATATATAGGCATTGCGGCAGATTTAGCTGTCAGGGCTACTTGTTTTTTGACCGTTGAGATATGTGTCATATCGTGTTGAAGTTTAGGCTAAAATATAGCCGTTGGCAAATGTAGCCGTTGTTATCACTGTATCTTCATGTTGATATTGATTTTTGTTAATTTGGGCTAACATATAGCCATTGTGAGGCTTTTGTCTTCAAGTTGTTGTTGCGTTTTGGCAAAAATATAGCCATTTTGTGGCAGTTAGAATCTATTTATTGTTGGTTTTTAGTTACGAGCGGGTGTTATTCATATTGGTGTTGGTTTTTGGGCTAAATTATAGCCAATTTGTGGCATATACAATCAGTTTGTTAATGGTTTCTAGCTTCGAGCAGATGCTATTCATATACTTGATGGTTTTTGGGCTTAATTATAGCCAGATTGAGACTTTTAGAATCAACTTAATATTGGGTTTTATCGACGAGCTGATGTTATTCAGCTAGCTGTTGATTTTTGAGCTAATTTGTGGCTATTTTGGGGCTGTTACAGTCACTTTGATGTTAGTTTTTTAGCTTCGACCTGATGTTATTTAGCTTGTTTTTTGTTTTTGAGCTAATTTATGGCTATTTTGGGGCTATTATGGTCCCGTTGATTTTGGTTTTATTAACGAGCTGATGTTATTCAGATTGTTGTTGATTTTTGAGCTAATTTGTGGCTATTTTGGGGGTGTTACAGTCACGTTGATGTTGGTTTTATCGACGAGCTGATGTTATTCAGCTTGCTGTTGGTTTTTGAGCTAATTTGTGGCTATTTTGGGGGTGTTACGGTCGCGTTGATGTTGGTTTTTAGCTTTTGACCTGATGTTATTCAGCTTGATGTTGGTTTTTGAGCTAACTTATAGCCATCAGTTGCTTGATATGTGTGTTTATTTGGCCTCAAGCTAGTTATGTACATAGCTTGGGTTGCAGGTGCATGTATATATTGACATTCATTTTGGAGAAGTCTTTGTTTTGGGGCTGAACTTACCATGGTGAGCACATTCTACATTTCCATCATGTTTCATCTCCAACCAAACAAAGGTAATGTTGAAAATTGGGTTGTTGTTGTTTTCTTTTCCAGGTTGTAACTCACTAACCAACCATAGGAAATTGACGAAATATAATGGGTATATTTCTACACCCATGTTTTCTATGTGAAACAAATAAAAAACAACTACTTTGAGGAAATCTATAGAAATACAAGGAAATATGATTTCCATGATGTTTTAAATTTTAATTTTTTGTGGTTGGCGAAACAAATAGGCCCAAAGTGCCATCGGTGCCCTTAAATTTATTTTTAGAAGTACCTAAGCTATCGGCTTAGAAAATTACATGGGCCAAACGTGTCATGCCTTGCTCCCAGAGGTGTGCTAGTTATTTTTCTCAAAAAAACCTAAGTATTTTTCCTTAAAAAATGAATTCCAAGAAAAGAAACTCAGCAATGGGCTTCCAAATTTTAGACCATTTCTTACAATTCACTGAAAATGAGTTTCCTAAAATATTGATTAATTTAATACTTCTGAGAAATGTGTTTCCCAGAGCTACATATATCAAAAAAAGAAAGTAGGACACATTGTAGGCCAATTCCATGTTTCCACGTTGAACTTCTCAATCTAGTCAATGCGGCACTATAATCCATACATAACACTCTTATCACCCATCAGCCTAGGGGCTATTTGTTTCACTAGTGGGTAATAATAAGATTAAGAATCTGGTTTTTTATGGATTCCAGCAATTTCATAAAAAATTTTAAGACAAGTTTGTAGATTCATGGAATCCTTTTTTTTTGCATTCTATGTTTGTTTCATAACATGGAAAAATAGAATCTAACTTTATAGAATCCCTCCAATTCATAATCTCTAGTTTGGTTTGGAATGAGAATTTTTCTGGATAAACACTGTAGCAATGACTAGTTCAATATTCAAAACAAAACACTATAGCAACGGCTAGTGCCAACAACTAGTTCAATATTCAAATCTGAAACACTGTAGCAACGACTAGTTCCAAGGTCTTGGAGGCTATAAATTTAGCTTTAGGGCTTATTTTCTAATGCATTCTTCATTCTTACCAATTTATAAATTCTCATTGTTTGCAATTTGCCTCCCCGACATCAATATAATATTAGAAGAATGCCCCCAAAATTATGAAGTTTGTTGCGACTGCAATCTCCGAACACCCATGAAAGTGTGTAAGAATGGTAAAAATAAGGAAAGGTGTTATTGGGGGTGTGCAAAATTCCCAAATAAAGAATGTATTTTTTCAAATAGGCCAATGAAAGAGGAGAAATAAGCAACCAATGAAACCAATGTGTCAAAAAAAATAGGTACAGAGATAAATATTTTTTGAAATCAAAGAGGATGAAGAAAGAATTAAGACTTGTCAAAAATCAACTATTAGCTTGGAAAATTTTAGCAATTTTATTAGTAATTTTTTGCATTATTTTAATTATTATAAACCACATGTTATGTACTTGTACTTGCAAAAACTACTGATATTGTAATGAAAACTGTTATTGGAATTGAGTACAAATTCTAGTTGATATTGTATGGCTCAGGAATAGATCAACTTGTCAAAATTGAATGCCCCACCTATAACTTACAGGTTTATTACATATTACATTCTAATGATGAATTACCTCGCCTAAACATTGTCAATTCAATGTAGGCTGTAATCTCATCACACTTTGCCTCATCTGAATATAATAAACATTATAAGTTAGATTGCATTATCAGTAAACGCTAATCATCATCATTGCCAAATATCAACTATGGAGCACATCATGCTCCGGCCACATGTCAACCGATAGCAACATAACCCTAATGTTTGAGATCAAAACCGACAGTAGAAACAACTAGCAAAAAATCCAAAGCCAAAGAGCTAAAGAAGCTCCACCTGACACCCAAAACCCCAAAGCCAAGGAGCTACACAAGCTCAAAAATCGACAGTAAAAAACCTATACGTAGGAGATACACAAGCTTCACAAACCTGATGGCAAAAAAACCCAAAGCCAAAGAGCTAAACAAGCTCCACATGGCAGCCAAAACCCCAAATCCAAGGAGCTACACAAGCTCAAAAACCGACAAATTAAACTCAAACATAGGAGCTACACAAGCTCCACAAACTTGATGGCAAAAAAACCCACAGCCAAAGAGCTAAACAAGCTCCACCTGACAACTAAAACCCTAAAGCCAAGGAGCTACATAAGCTCAAAAAACGACAAATTAAACCCAAACGTAGGAGCAAAAGAACCCACAGCCAAAGAGCTAAACAAGCTCCACCTGATAGCTAAAACCCCAAAGCCAAGAAGCTACACAAGCTCAAAAACCGACAGCAAAAAACCTATACGTAGGAGCTACACAAGCTCCACAAACTTGATGGCAAAAAAATCCAAAGCCAAAGAGCTAAACAAGCTCCACCTGACAGCCAAATGTAGGAGCAGCACAAGCTCAAAATCTAAGCATAATAAACCCAAAGCAAAGAAGCAACACTAGCTCCACCTGACAACCAAAAACCCACATCAAAGGAGCAACAAATTAGCTTCACCTATCATCAAAAACAAAGGAGCAACATTAAGTACTCAATGGTCATGCCTATACATACTTACCTGCATCAAAAGTTAAAAAGTACAAATTCATTAATTACATGACATCATAGCGTTTTCATAATAAGAAGTATTGCAACATTAATAGTTTGTAAATAATAAAATGATATATGTGTAACAACATATACGCGTGCACAACAAAATGCTCCATCAAAATGTAATCCAAACCCAACAAATTAGTTAACAAACCAACCTTGGTCGTTAATCAGGTTGGTAATGTATCTCTGCTGACGTTCCTTGGATTTTATGAAAAACCTTCTAGCTTCACATTCATTGTCATATAAATGATCTAAAATCCTATCCAGAAATTCCTCAGAATGTTCATTCCTATGTTCCTTCAATGCTGCAGCCAACTGTTCAGTCCAATGAACAATGTGTTGATTTCTCATTGACTGAGACATTGAGTCAACAAAGGCACATAACATTTCCTCTTTACGATTTGATTTTTTAAGTTTCTTGTTAGAGGATGAATTCATGTTGTCTTTACTCTTAGACTTATATCTAGTGGGTTATTTTTGGTTACAAGCATCAGATTGTGGTGCAGTTTCACTCTCCGCTGGAATCTCACTATCATCATCAGGAATAGGTATGGACCTACTAGACCCAATGTTAAATGAACAATGTGTTGATTTCTCATTGACTGAGACATTGAGTCAACAAAGGCACATAACATTTCCTCTTTACGATTTGATTTTTTAAGTTTCTTGTTAGAGGATGAATTCATGTTGTCTTTACTCTTAGACTTATATCTAGTAGGTTGTTTTTTGTTACAAGCATCAGATTGTGGTGTAGTTTCACTCTCCTCTGGAATCTCACTATCATCATCAGGAATAGGTATGGACCTACTAGACCCAATGTTAGCATACACAGGCCTAACAAATTCACCCTTAGCTTGGTCATCACCCATGATCACCTGTAAATTTTTAAAGTGAGGGAGGGGTTTGTTTATGTATGCTTTGAACTTAGATTTGGGTTTGTCATGCAATAACAAATAATCATAAATAACAAAATGTATTAATTACTAATGACAATGTAGATGCTGAATGTTATACCTGAGATCACGATTTTAACGTTTTGTCATCTAGTGTAATCATATTATTTGCTTCATCCCACACAACTCCACTTATATCAAGGCAAGCCTTCATGTCATTGAATTTATTTCTCAAGCATTTCAAGTGGTTAATGGCATGTATATAAGTGAAATCAATCCTGAATTGCATGTTGATTTTCATCGTTGCCATTTTATAAGCTTCTTCCTTGAAGTTCTTGTCTGGCTTTAGCTCATCTAATGCTAATTCGCAATATAAGGAATGAGCACATCATCGTGCTCTGGAAGCCAAAACTTATTAGCCACACCTCTTGAGTTCAACCTTGTCCCCAAGACTGTTTTCTTATAAGCTAATTTTTTTCCTTTTTTCATTGGTGAAGTGTGCTCCTCACCATCAATGTCGTGAATAACCTTCCCAACTGAATCACTAGTGTTTGGTGAAAATTGATTAGGTCCACTACTTTGAGAACTAGTTGTGGGAAATAACAAACCTTGTGGACTGCTTAACATGCTCACGTATGACATTGGCTGCTATGTCATTCCACCATAATTGACATTGTATAGTGAGAATGGTGAGAATGCATGACGGGGTGAAGTGAAAGGTTATAGTTGAACATGCGTGAAGTTCATGTTAATGTTAGTAATTGGATTTGGTGGAGCATTAGAATGAGAAGGCACAATTTGCTTATCTGCCTGATTGTTAGCCATACCTAATATATATTGCACAAGTAGACATTATTATTAAAGAAATCTAAATCAATATATAATATGCATGCATTTAGCAAACAAGTTAGAAAAGGAATATATGAAATGCCTACATCTACATATCCACAAATCTATATCAACCTATATAATTAAATAAAACAAATCTATATCAACTCACATATAATTAAATAACTAATAAGAATATTGAAATCGTAAACCATATATCTACATATCCACAAATCTATATCAAGCAGTGAAACAACTATTTCATATTTTGCACCCTAAGCATGCATGCTGATCAAACAAATATAATTAAGGTTTTCATTCCATGGTTTAACCGTTTGAAGGACCGCAATAACAAAACATCCAGAGAACCGAAAATTAATAATCAACTATGTACCAAAACCCTTGTTTCATGAGAGATTAGACATGTAATAAATTTTCAAAACCAGTGCTTTCTACTACCAATGTTAATTTCCTCAGAGCAAGCACAATGAAATTGTAATAAATTTTCAAAACCAGTGCTTTCTACTACCAATGTTAATTTCCTCAGAGCAAGCACAATGAAATGATCACATTAAAAGGGCGAAAATGTTTTATACCTACAGTTGCCAAGGGAATAATTCAGAAATTGATGTCGTTGCCAACAAACCCCACCGGACGGAACAGACCCACAAAACCCACCAAAGCTAACAAAGCGTCGAGCCTCGTCTTCAAAAAAGAAATCGAAGAGATGAGGCGGGATAAAGGGTCGCGGGAGAACCCGAAGCCAATATCTAGGGTGAAGAAGATTGAGAAGAGGTGGCGAAGCCAAATCCACCAACCGAACCCACCAACATCATGAATCGAAGAACAGCGGGAGAGGAGGCGCGAAGAAGCTTGGGGAGAGGCGGGAGAAGAATTAGGGGAGTTGTCGATTCTAGATCTAGGGCTCGTGCTCGTGAAGATATGGAATCTGAAAACGAAGAGAAAGGACCGCTGTCAGCTTTTTTGAGCAATTCCTCTCATGAACTTCTGATTTGGATTTCCATAAAACATCGCTACTGTTCCACCTTTATAAATTTTGGAATCCATAAATTTTTTTTGAGTCAAACTCAAGATTAGAATTGATAAAGAATCCAAATATTACGTTTTTACCACTGTCAGATCCAAATACCAATCCTTATCTATAAATTGGGTGAAACAAATAGCCCCCTAGTCGACGCCTTTGGCGCAATTATTGCAAACACGATGACAAGTAGGGTTGGATATCTGCACAAATAAATTTTCATCGTCTAAATGCGAAAAGGCTGTGTGGAGAGTCTCCAACGGGCAGTGCACTAACTAGCTCATTTTCATAGTAAACACAATTTATTCATGAAACCAGATCTAATTAGCCTGTAATTTCGACATTGCATGTATGTGCCTGAGCGATAACAAAAGCAAAAAAAATCTTCATTCATACACAAATTGGAAGGTTCACAAGTGCAATATGTCAAAATAACTACATCGAGCAAAAAAAAAATAGCTACAAATAAAGGCTCTAGTTAGTATGTAATTTCGACATGTATGTGCCTGAGCGATAACAAAAGCAAAAAAATCTTCATGCATACACAAATTGGAAGGTTTGCAAATGCAATATATCAAAATAACTACAGTGAGCAAAACAAAACAGAAAAAAATGCAATATGGCAAAGTAACTACAGCGAGCAAAATAAAAACAGCAAAAATAATAAAAACAGCTACCAAAAAATGGCTCTGCTAAGAGAAAATGCCGTCTGTCGGAATCGAACCCACGACCACAAGTTTCAAAAACATGGGCTCTACCGGCTGAGCTAAGACGGCCTGCTGTTACTTTTGTCACGTGAGTATTATTATCATTAATTACATTATTTTCACAACTTCTAACCCCAATCCTCTCCCATTCCCCTCCACTAGGGGTGTCCAAACGGGCCGGGCTGGGCCGGAAAAAACGGAGCCCGAACCCGGGCCCGGTTGGCCCTGGCTGGGCCGAGCCGGTTTTTTTTGTTTTTCAAAATTTTAAAAATTTTTTCCTTTAAATTTTCAACAAAAAATTACATAAAATTTTAATAAAAAACAATGATATTATTAATCACTTGAAATTACATAAATTACCTACAAAAAATTATTAAAATCAAAATAATAAAAATAATTTTTTTTATTAATAATCAATAAATCATTTATAATTATAAATTTATTTTGGAATTCGTCGCATCACAATAGATGAGTACATCCCAATTAGGTTGGCACCTACTCACCTATATCATTATCATTTGTAACTATTTTCAAAATAATTTTTTACAAAATTTTAGCTAATAATTAAAAATTAAAATTTGATGAATATTTTTTACTCTTTATATCTATCTGCTAGTCCTAACTCTTCAAATTTATCTTCAATACCAGTCATCTGATCGATGCCTTGCATTCTCTTCTCGTACATCCACCAATCTTGTAAGCACATCATCGCCTATATAATATACGGATCTAACGATGTCATGTGGTTGTCGATCAAACTTCCGGCTGTGCTCAAGACGGATTCCGAATCTACCGTGGAAACTTGCATTGTTAGTAAGTCACGAACCATGATGGAAAATATAGGATATAAAAGTGTTCTATATACTTTTCACCATTGCAAAATATCTAAATTATTATTTTGATATTTAACTAAAGACGCAGTTAAATATTGATCAATTTTAGAAATATCTAATGATGATCTAAGTGCAGATCCATCAGTTACCTCAGCTACAATTGCATACCTATCAAAACTTACACTTTTGCCCTGACTTGAGCTCGTAGAAGTAGAAACTGTAGACTGATGTGTAGCTATACTATATTTAGCTGCATACTCATCATATAATCTTTGAAAATAATTTCTAATAGTATTATGATAAGTAATAATAGTAATGGTTTGACCATCATCAGTGTGTATAATCATATTACCATACAAGAAATTTAACAAACTTCGAAGGCCAATATCCTTCAAACACAGATGAATAAGAACCCCCAAACTAAAAATAACAGGAATAAGCATAAAATATTTATTAAATTTACTTTCTATTTGAAAAATTATATTTCTAAAATAATCATCCATACGATATTTATTAATTTTCTTGAATATTTAAAATTTGTAAAACAGCTAAAGTAATGGTTGGATAATAATAGCCAGATAATAACATTGTAGCATCATAAAAAACTTATAACATCTCTTTTAAATTACTTATAACTGTCCATTCATCTTCAGTTATTCCATACATGCTACTAGAGCTAGAACTAGAAATATAAAAAGTAATAAAATCATTTATAATTTCTTTATATTCTATTGCTACACTTAACATTTCATAGGTATAATTCTACCTATGGTCAACATCTTTTGGAATTAGTTTTAGTTTTATATTTTTTTCTTTTACAGAATTATTTTCATCTTTTAATTCTTTGTTCAGAAGCATTATGAGAATAAGTTACTGACCTAACATTTTTTATCATAAGTTTAATTTCACCAAATGTACTTTTAACAATTAAATTTAAAATATGACAGATACATCTAATATGAAAAAGATCACCATAACATGGCAATGACAAAAATATTTTGATAAAATCAACAACTACATTATTATTACTTGCATTATCTAGTGAAAAAAAATTCTTTCTAATATTTCTAATTTTAAAAGTTATTCAATTATTCAATTTGCAACATTAATACCAGTATGTGACTCTTCAAATGCAATAAAAGAAATAACTCTTTTAAACATTTGCCAATTTTTATCAATCCAGTGTGCTATGATACATAAATAACTAGTTTGTGCTTTAGATATCCAAATATCAGAAGTTAAAGAAAATTTACAGTTTAAACTTTGAAAATAAGAAATTATTTTTTCTTGTTCCTCCTGATAATATTTTAAAATATCACTGTCACGCCTCGAAATCTGCAGCGAAAATTCATAAAATACGGGGTACGCGACAGCAACGACCCATGCACGAGACAAGTCTTATGCACGAGTCAAGCCTGGCAATTCATATCACATAGTTTATTTTCAAAATATTCATAAACCTACTGATGATAGAAATCAGAGCAACTATATATATATGATCGGTACTTACAGCCCACAAGCTCACCGTTATAAGCATTTTTACAAAACAAAACAAAATGTGTTGAAGGTAACATCAATAAGAAGAGGCTCTCCATATAACGCCTCTCAGCCAAAAGCTCAAACCAAAAGTTCAGCTACTATGAAGCTACGTCGGATCTGAAAAAATTTAAAAACAACGGAATGAGCTAGCGCTCAGTGAGAACATTTCCCACTAGAGTTCCTAGATAACTAACAAAATAGTAATAAGAATAGTTCTCAGAAATTAACAAATTTTAAGTTTTGCATGAGAAATTCACAGATAGCAGAATACGATCCAAATATCATAATATTGTCGTCTTTAAGAAAGAATGCAACAATTATATTTTCTTTCTTATATGCAACTGAATAAACTGTGAAATTTCTTAGAATCAAACCCTTTTTGAATCAAGGTAAACATTAAGAAGGAAAATAACTACTAATTTGTACAAAATCAGAGAATTAATGTTTTCTCAATTTCACAAACAATTATCATAATCTTATTTCTCGATGAGTTATTCATAAATGTAAAAGTCACCCCATAGGTCACACTAAGGCTACGAATTTTAGCCCAGTAGCAAGAGAATGCGTAAACCGTATCAGATAACAGATAATTCCCGGGAATCGAATGCACCTAACACTATCATAGGTTACTGGCCAAATACAGATAGGCCATAACAAATTTTAGAAGGGATAATACAGAAGAGCCAATACATAAGGGCCAAATAAAGGTGCATTCACCATATGGCAGACATAAACAATCCATAGTGGACTATTTGAGGGTTTAAAAACATCGAGATCACATGTCAAATGAGTAATACTTTGCATATCAGAATTTACAAACATTTTCAAATGAACTTGACAAGGTAAAGCTTCTCATTTCAGTTAAAATAGTTTATGGATATCTACTTTTCTTTTATCAGATACTAAGTCACATAAAATCTTTGAATCCGTTAAACTGTTGAAACACGTTCCAAATACTTTATCAAAATTTTCAGATAAAACAAAGTCCACAATTCTTTAAAAATTGCATGAGAGCGAAATTTATTTTTTTCATATTTTATATGGAAATCAAATTTGCTTTTCATATATTTTACGAGGCTAACATCATATTATAGGATAGACCACAACGGAAATAGGTCAAATCTTTATATACATGAAAAGACATATTATTTATTTATTTTTTTCATCACAAGATAATCAAATATAAAACTCATGTAATTTCATATTATAAAATACTAGTGAGAAATGAACTCACCTTTAGTGGTCACGACTTTCTCAAAATATTAGTCTCCCGAATATCAACCAGAACCTATAATGTAAGATATATGACTAATTATTAATTCAGAACAAACATATATTATAGATAAATCAATTCATAATCTAGAGTCTAATAAATTCAAATATAATCAATAATGATTAAATTTTACAGTACATATGAGCTTATTGTTAATTTTAGCAATTTATCAAAATTTATAACTCTCGTATACTAGCTTTTGGACTTCCTAATAATTTCTGATAAGATAGGGGTTATAGAGAATTTATCAAATCTAAAAGTTAACTTTTATTCTTCAGATTGGACTTGTTTACAAGTTGAATAAATAACAGGGACTTACCAAATATTTTCTAGCTATTTTCAACCATAACCCATTTTTCTAAGGTCTGTTAGAATTTTTTATATGATTCAGGGGCTTAAAGAAAATTTTTCCTCCCTTTATAAAAAAAATCCAACTGATCATCTTCCTCCTCCCCTTCTTCGTTTCTTCTTCTTCTCTTTTTTTTTCGGTTTCTTCTCTTCTCTCTCTCTCCCCCCCCCCTCTCCCCCTCTTTTTCTCTCTCTCTCTCTCCCCCCTCTCTCTCTCTCTCTCTCTCTCTCTCTCTCTCTCTCTCTCTCTCTCTCTCTCTCTCTCTCTCTCTCTCGCTCTCGCCATGGCTGCAGGACGGCGACGAGGAAACCGCCGGCGACCAAAAGCAGCCGACGACGAGGTCCTTGCCGGATCTAGGGGTTAGTTATATTTTTTTTTCCATACCATCTTAATATGTATTTCAAAATTTAAACTTGTTCATCATAATCACTATCCTATTAGAACCTAATTAGATAAAAGAAGATAGAAATTAAATTACCTTAGATTTTCCCTTTTTCCTTCACTGTCTCCTTCTTCTTCTTCTCCTTCTTCTCTTTTTTTTACCCGAATTTATCACATTTTCCTCCCTTAAATACTGTTGGGAGTGCGGTGAACTTTTACCGACTTGGTAAAGCGGTGGAGAAAATCTCCGCCATAAGATTTTTATTTATTTATTTATATTTTTGTTGGCTATTACAATCACATTGACAAGTTTGACGAGAAATTTTTTTAAATACGGGGTAAAAATTATTTGTAAATAAATCTTCAAATTCACCATCTTCTACTAATTTAAAAGGAAGATTTTTAAGAATAATAAACCTGATGACGCATTTCCTGACTCGGGCTGCGTTATAATTCCAACTACCAAGACTACCAGAAGATGAGAATTGTGAGAGCATAGATTATCAGATATCACCTTGAGGAGTCTGACGTTTGTTGTGTTTATCTAAATGACGTTTGAGGTGGTTGGTGCCGCTCTTATGATGAGCTTAAAAAATATGGCCACACAACGCACACTTAGCATTCTGGATGAGAAGCATACCGTGTTCATCCCTGGTGACGTCTATCTTCTCGAAAAAATTTCACACATCGGATCTCAACCTTTTAGGAGCTCTTGGTGTAGTAGAATCGTCACCACCGGATTCAGGATCAACATTGGTAAGAGTAGGAGTAGCTGTACCTCCTATAGTAGGATGACTCATTTCGGGAGTTGGGTTTTGCCCTTCATATTCAGATGAATAAGTCATTTGATTGAATAATTAGAGAGCTAAAGCGATTATTAGAGAGTATAAACGAGTATTAGAGAGAAGTAGATGAGTTTTGGATGAGAAAAACAAGTGAAAACCCCCTCTATTTATAGAGGTAGTCCCCTAGACAAATGACTAAAATACCTTCAAATTTTTACTATTTTTAGGGGTAAAATGGTCAAAACACCAAAAATGGCCGTTTTATGCGTTTACGCCGGCTGAGCCCTGCGCCACAACGGGTCAATATTTTGACTTGTGGCTGGGTCGGGCCTGTAGGCGTCTAAAAATGCCTATAGGTGTCCGCACACAGCTCGAGACAGAGAGAAGACGACGAACATCGTTATCCGAGTCTAAGAGGATTATCTGACGCCGACAAGCGCCTGAAGCAAAACGGCGAATCAAGTGACCTGCGCGCTCGACAGTCAGCTCGCGCGCGCCAATCAACTCGCATGCGTTGATCAACACGCGCGCGTCAATCAGTTCATGCGCGTCGATCAACACGCGCGTGACAATCAGTTCGTGCACGTCGATCAACACGCGTGCGTCAATCAACACGCGCGTATATCAACCTACGTGCATTCGACAGTCAATCTCGCGACAAAGCATACAAGTCAACAAATAGACCGAATACGCGACAAGAATAAGTCCCAGAAGAAAGAAAACAGAAAAGGGAAAAAGTCGGCGAACCCGTGCTAGCGCAGGACGGGATGATCCGACCTGCGCAAGCGCGGGACGGATCAATCCGACCCGCGCAAGCGCGGGACGGATCAATCCGACCCGCGCAAGCGCGAGTCAGACCAGTCTGCCGTGCTGTTTTGCCCCCCTGATGTGTATTTCGACGGTTTTAACGGTTTTCTCGAGATCTTTTCAGTTCCAGAGGTTCCCAACTGACTTGATATCATCCCCAAACGTGGTTAGGCTGTTGTCAACTGAAGATAGATCCAAATCACTTGTTCTCATCCAAATAACCGCTTCCGAAGCCCTATAAATACAAGCCTAGGGCCTCCTTTTAATGGGGACGAATTATTATCAAGACGTGGAGGTGCTGCTGGATTGAGGAGTCAAGAAGCACGAATTTCAGCGAAGGCAAATCAGATCCCGGCGAACTTCGTCATAAAGAAGGAGCTATTCGAAGGATCTGAACCCCGTCCGTCCGTCCCTTGAGATTAGGCTTGGTCTTAATCTCGAGAAGAGCCCTGATTTCGCTTGGTCGATCTCAGCGCTTCAAATCAAATACTTCCTCGGTGAAGACGAAGCTCTGCCGAATTTTTCATCAACCGGATCCAGATCAAAGGCGGTCCACGGATAAACCCCGGCACAGGCAAAGATCCCACGCAAGCAGAAGACCGATAAACGATCTCCTTGCGTTTGTTTTGAACGAGAATTGTATTTTTTATTTTCATTGTGTAAGAGTCTTATAAAAAGACCATCTTTTTGTATTTTTATTGTAACGACCGAAGTTGTAATGAATACCGCAATGAATATAACAATTTTCGACGTAAACAGGGCCGACATTTGTCGGGAAAAGGTCACTTATGTGACCGTTTGGCCAGACCCAGCCCAGCTACCCTGGCCCGGTGCGGGCGAGCTAGTTATTATTAGATTTCCACTTTCCACCCCTGTGCATGTTCAATTACAGCTATCCATTGCTCATCTTCTTCAAAGAGGCGGCTATTTCTCTTTGTCCAAACTTTCACCCCTTTCACCTTGCCAACAATTTTTAACAGTTTGAGGCTTCCACACTCTTTTATCCTGCTCTCCACTTGTTTAAGAGTTTACCCTCATACGTGATGAAATTTTTCTTGACAATGTGCTTTCTCAAAGCAATGGGCATTTGGAGAACATCGAGAAGTGGTGTTTGATTTTTTTATTGGACTTCCGCAGGGATGGGAAGTGGAAATTTGATAATAACTTCTCGTCGAGATACTTGAAGCATGTTGAAAAACTTCTAGAAGGAAACTTACCGAATTGGGTTTGTGAATATCGATTCAAGACCGAGACACCGAAAGGGAAAACTCTATGCACTTTTGGGGAACAAGCTAAATACTAGTAGATTTGGATGGGACGATAATTTAAAGATGGTGACTGGCGATAGCGTAGTGTACAATGGATGTGTTAAAGTAAGCACTTTTTTTTAATACGTCTCCAGTGAGATATACTCTTTTCCAATATATTCAGTGAGTTGTACTATTTTTTAAGGTTTTCAGTGAATTATGAATAAACTTTAAATTTTGATTATGCTGTAATAATGCTTTGTTAGAATTAGCATTATTTCTGTTCCTCTGCATTGAAGTCTTACATGAGACTTTCAATCTACTCATGGATTGAATTTATACGACACGAAGCTACTTATATATTGTAGCTTGTGGTGATGTTCTTATAAAGATTTTATAGGATGCTAAAAGTCTATAGATGGACTTAAGTAGAGTTTATTGTAAATGTAGAGATGAAGCTCAGAAGCAGTTATGGAAACAGACAGATTGGCGGTCGACCGCGTTCGTGCACAGGAGGCTCTGGGCGTTTGGATCAGTGGCCGTCGACCGCGGCGGTTGACCGCAGAAGTTTTTGTTCTGTGGGCGGCTCTGGACCTCGGGTGCTGTTCTGGATTGAGGGCGGTCGACTGCGGCGGTCGACCGTCGACCGACGCGGTCGACCGCCGAAGCGGTTTTGGGTTGGGTCTGTTTTCCAGACCCGTTTCGTTTGGGTTTTCTATAAATACCCAAACTCGATTCTAGGGTTTGTAAGGCAAGTGTTTTAAGTTGTTGAAAGGAGTTTTCTTTGGGCTTCTATTCTAGGAGCAATTGGTGAGATCAAGAGTTGATTTGTTGAGGGTTTATGAGAGATTTGTAACCCTATTTGTATCCACTTGATTTCTAATAGTGAAAACTCCCACCTCCTTGCCCCGTGGACGTATGCATCTCGCCGAACCACGTAAAATCTGGTGTTTGATTGTTTGTGCTATTGTTTGGTGTGGTTGTTTATCTCTCTCGGCTATTTGGTTGGATCTCGGCATAAGGGCTTCTCCCCAACAATTGGTATCAGAGTTCCGGGCAACGCTTGGGCTTTTTTTGGAGGTGTAGATCAGTTGGGAAGTTCATCTAGAGCTTCGATTGGTGATAAAGGTGGAATCTTTGTGGTAAAGTTTCTATCTTTTTCAAGTTGGATCTATTCCTTGTTTGTTCCGCAATAGTTTGGGTGCTTTGAGATATATGGCTGAAAAAGATAAAAGTAGGGAGGGTTCTTCTAGTGTGAAGGCCGTCCAAAGTTTGAATATACATTCTATGAAAATAGATGTGGAAAAGTTCAACGACACAAATAATTTTGGATTTTGGAGATGCGAAGTCATGGATGCGCTAAATGCGCAAAATCTAGAAGATACGTTGGAGTTGGATGAGAAACCGGCCGACATTGATGAAAATGTTTGGAATAAAATGAATAGAACGGCGTGTGGTGTGATTAGGTCTTGCCTTACCTAAGATCTAAAATATGATGTGATAAATGAAACTTCGGCAAAGAAGATTTGGGAGGTCCTAGAGGGCAAATATTTGACGAAGAGCATCGAAAATCGTTTGCATTTGAAGAGGAGGCTTTATCGCTTCCAATTGAAGAAGGGGACATCCATTAGTGATCACATGAACCACTACACGAAGCTACTTGCAGATTTGGCGAATGTTGATGTTATAGTTGAAGATGAAGACAAGGCATTGTTGTTATTGAGTTCCTTGCCCGACGAGGAATATGAGACCTTCGTCCTCACTCTTATTAATGGGAAGGCATCTCTTTCGTATAGTGAGATCACCGCAGCTCTTGTGAATTATCAACTTCGAAAGAAGGACAAGGAGACTTCCATTGAGCCGGTTGCGGGGGCATTGGTTGCAAGAGCTAGAAGTCCAAACCGTGGTAGGAGGTCGTAGTCTAGAGGGGGGCATCCTGCAGTTGGTAGGAACCAGTGTGCCTTTTGTAGAGAATATAGACATTAGAAAGCCGAATGCCCAAAATTACAAGCCGTGAAGAATAAGGGGAAAGCTGTTCAAGCTTCAGAGGTGAATGTTGCCAAGGCTAGTGGTGACATTTCAGATTCAGATTCTTCGGGCTATTCATGCCCAGCTCTTCCGTCAGTTAGTGTTGTCGACTCCACCGAGTAGATGTTAGATTCGGGTGCTACTTACCACATATGCCCTAGGAGGGATTGGTTCTCCAGCTTTCAGGAGTTGGAAAGAGGAGATGCTGTACTTATGGGTAATGATCACAGATGCCTTATTGGTGGTATTGGTACTGTTCGTATTCGGACGAGTGACGGGATGATTCGGGAGTTGGTTGATGTGAGGTTTGTTCTTCAACTGAGGAAGAACATCATTTCACTTGGGGTATTGGAGGCATCAGGCTATAGGGTGATCTTGGCGGATTCTCGCTTGAAGGTCACATCGGGGTCCATGATTGTGATGAAGGGCGTCAGGAGGAGTAACTTGTATTATCTGCTTGGGAGCACGGTGGTGGATAGAGCACTGACGACTTCTTTGGCTAGACTGTGGCATTGGTTGGTGCTGGGGTATATTATTGGTTATGCCGTGAATAGATTATTGAGAAGTGCTATGACCTGCAGATTGAAGTCATGTGAGCACATTGGGATGAGCGAGGAGACCAAGATGGAGTTCAGCACTTCTATCCATCGATCGAGTGGTCTTATTGGAGGTGTACCAAGATGGAGTTCAGCACTTCTATCCATCGATCGAGTGGTCTTATTGGAGGTGTTCAGTCAGGCATTAGGGGGCCTTCCATGGAGGCATCAGTACCATCGATCGAGTGGTCTTATTGGAGGTGTTCAGTCAGGCATTAGGGGGCCTTCCATGGAGGCATCAGTAGGAGGTAATCGGTATTTTGTTTCTTATATTGGGGATTGTACTAGGCATATATGGATTGCAACCAAGTCCCTTTGGTATGAAGCCCTAGTAGTCCGCAATAGTTGGAGGAGGTGTATGGGCAGAAAGGTCAATCGTCGTACTAGTTTTAGTAGGGGTTCTTTCGTGCATTGGTGCCGAGCTCATGACAGTTGGAGACACTTCAGAGGAGAGGAGACAGTGGGGTGATGTGATGAGATGGCGGATTCAGAGGGCCGTTCTTTTCTGGAGAAGGATCGGCGTTGGTTGTCGAGCAGTGGATTTGGTATTCAGGCTTTGACATTGGACCATCTTATGAGGTTGCTGACGTACTGCTGCATGTAGAGTTGTTAGATCTGGTGGAGTTGCTTCAGGTTTTGGTCAGCGTCGGATATTTGGCTACCCAGCACTTGGTCACATCGTTGATGTGAGATTGGATTCGATTGCACATTTGGAATTCAGGAGTTCATTCGGCTATCAGTTGGGAGCTTCTGTGTTTGGTCTGAGCACGTTTGTCATTTTGGACTCTTGGCAGGTAGAGAGTATTAATCAGATCAGAGGAATACCACAGCGGGTGGAGGTTGATGCTACTCCACATCGGGTGGAGCTTATTCCACATACTCCAGGTCATTTTGCATTAGTTGGGATTTCGGCTGAGGTGATACAGTTTGGGGATCAAATTGTTCAGGATGCAGATGACGAGTTGGTAGATCCGTGTGCAGCTGGTGGATATAGCTTGGAGATGGCCATTGGTTCACCTCAGGTGGAGGTGTTTGGATCGTTTGAGTATGGGGCCGTTGGTGATGCTATCAGTCGCGCATTGGATGTTGGTATTGGTGAAGAGTTGAAGACTCTTCTTTTGCATTGAGGGAGTTGAAGACTCTTCTTTTGCATTGAGGGCCTTTGGAGGCCATTAGGTGAACTACGTGAATGCTTGATTCTTTGGAGAGGATACGTAGGCAGTCAGTTATGATGCAGCCGATTTGGTGAGTAGACACAGTTGTTTTGGGGTGAGTGTTCGTACTCCCGTTTGGGTCTCGACATGTTGTGGATGGGGTCCGTTGTCATGAGTCCGTTGCCATGGCGTACTGGATGCAACAAGCAAGGCATTGGTTTAGTTGGTGTCGGCTCAGTTTGGAAGAATCTTCGCCGAGGTGGAGATTTGTAGAGATGGAGCTCAGAAGCAGTTATGGAAGCAGACAGATTGGCGGTCGACCGCTGCGGTCGACCGCGTTCGTGCACAGGAGGCTCTGGGCGTTTGGATCAGTGGCGGTCGACCGCGGCGGTCGACCGCAGAAGTTTCTGCTTTCGGGTCGGTCGACCGCCGCGGTCAACGTATAAAAAGATATCGATCCCACGAAGAAGGTGATTTTAAGAGATTATTAAACTTGGTTCTTATATTTTGTGCATGACAATTAGGAATAAAGAATAAGTGTGATTTTGTTGAGTGATTGTTATGAATATATGCAAAAGATAATAAATTGAATTTTAGAAGAGAGAAAGAAGAATTAAAGAATAAATGAAATCACAAGGCAAGAAATATGAATTAATAAAATCAAGAAATAAAACCAAAAATGAAAAGAAAATTTAAGAAAGTTAAGATGAAGGATTCAAAAGAGGTAAGAAATCTAGAATATAATCCACTAACCAATTTCAATTACAAAATATAAACTATTCTCTTTTTATCATATTTCAACTTAGATTTATTAAGCATAGATTATCAAACCATTTAAGGAAAGTGTAACCTATCAAATTATCATCTAAGCTAAAATTACTATTCATGATAAGAACAACAACATGATAATAATCCTAGAATTCATAAGCATAATCTATCAAACCATTTAAGATAAGCATAGATTATCAAATTCTTCTTCTACCGATTAGTTCTCTAGTTGATTATCCTAAACATGAACATTTTAAGTGCAAGAGAATAATTCATACAATATAAAGGAAATTAGACTAGTTTCATATAATTCTAAACTTCCTACAAGAATTAAATTCACATCTTTAAGAAATAAAAACAAGAAAAAGAACTAATTACAAAAATAAAAAGAAAAGAAAAATCTAAACTATGAACAAGA
Source organism: Asparagus officinalis (assembly GCF_001876935.1). Lineage (NCBI taxonomy): Eukaryota > Viridiplantae > Streptophyta > Magnoliopsida > Asparagales > Asparagaceae > Asparagus > Asparagus officinalis. Next base: position 5,930,311 of record NC_033803.1, on the reverse strand, counting down.
AATAAATCTAACTACAAAGAAAATAAAAATCTAAGCTACAAAATAAATTACAGAAATTAAATGCAAGAAAAATAAATCTACTCTAAAAATTAAAGTGCAAAAAGAAATAAAAAAAGACAAGAAAATAAATCTACACTACAAGCATGAATTTAAATCTAACTAATAAGCAATAATAAAGAAATTACTAAAAAGAAATAAAAGAGAAAAGAAATGCAAACCTTCAAATTGCTCTTCATCTCCATCCTCATCATTCAACAAAGAGGAGAAAGAACAAATTTAAAGAGGAAAAAATTATTTTTATTAATTGCAACTAAAGTTACAATTTTTGGAAGGCCTTCTCAATTAAGAGTAGCCCTCCTCTCCAAAAGGAGTTTACAAAATTTTCACACCTCTAACCCCTCACTCTCTACCCCTATTTATAGTAATCTTCAATGAATATGAGCCATTGGATTTGTCTTGAGCCCCAAGCAACAATCTCCACCTTTGATTTATTTGATTTTCAAAAGAAAATCAAAATCCAATTCTTGAGCCCATTTAAAATCCAGCTGCAACCGAATTATTTGAGCAAGTCCGGTCCATCATCCTTTGATTTTCCCATTTGATTTTTTAAAAACCGAACATGAAGAGTTGCAGCAACCTTTGAACTGGCCCAATATATGTGCATTTGATTTTTAAAAGTTGCAGCAATGATTCAACTCCAACTCTTCAACAATTCGGTCCATGAAGCTTTGGCCCATGAAGTTGTTTGATTTTGAAACTTAAATCCCAACTCTTAAGTCGGCCCACTTGAATTTTCCACTTGATTTTTGAAGGCCCATGTGGAAATCCAACTCCAGCAGGAAGCAATCAAGTCCGGTCTATTTTGCATCTAAGTCCGGTTCATTCCATTTTTTTGCATCCAAGTCCAATTCATAGCTTCATGGGCTTTGCTCTTTGGGCTTCCAACTCTTCAATCATTTTCCTCTTTGACTTTTGCTTCATGGACTTCTAAAATGCTACAAAAAATAGAGAAGAGAGATTTTGAGGGGTTTTTACATTTAATAATATTTATTTATATTTCCATTCAATTATGTGGAAACTAAGCTAACAACAATTATTAATGGTATATTTATTCATGTAAAATAGATAATGAGGGTATAAAATTGTAATAAAAATGTGATTATCAGAGTATTATTGAGTTATCCTTAAGAATATTTTTAGAAAAAATACTCTCCAGAAACTTCT
>NC_033803.1:5909637-5928930 GCF_001876935.1 Asparagus officinalis | reverse complement strand
TTTTTTTTCTTTTTTTTTGGTGGTGCCCCTTTTTCGCACTCTTCTTTTATAAGGTTAGTTTTTTTTTAATATATATATATGTGTAAGTATATATAGTCTTTAAAAAAAATGTGTAAATCAAGATAACTTGAAAAAAATATTTTCAACTCTAAGTTAAGCATGCAAAAATTTCATTATTTTTAATTAAAAATCTAAGGTAAGACTTAAGTAAAGTATACTAGTTGAAAAATCATTTCTTAAGAATTTTATTTGGAGTTATCATAAAAGGTGAACTTGAATATGTCACTAACTAAGAATTAGAAAATTTAAAATCTATCAATTTGATCAATTATTACTTAACTCTATTAATTTGGCAAGTGACAATATTTTTTTATATTTTTTTTTTAACAAAAAGAAAGAAAAATATAACTAAAAGTGTAAAATAAAGAGGAAAATATGTATTTCTCACCCCCACACCTAAATTTTGCATTGTCCTCAATGCAAATTCGCTGAAGCACAAAGTAAAGCAGATAAAATTGAAGAACTTATAGTTGTTCGGTTGACAATGATGATGAGGATCTGCAATTACTGTTAGTATGAGGATGAAGAAATCAAATAAGAGAAAAATTGTAAGTAATTATTTTTATTTTATTATTATTATTATTTTTTAAAAAAAACAATTTTTTTTAAGAAACAAAAGGAAAAAAATTAGTTTTTTTTTTATAGATAATGAGGTTCATGAAGAACCAACACCTCTTCCTCTCCGAGCGTAGAAAATTCTAAAAATGGTTTCAGACGTTGACCATTTATTTTAAAAATGTTATCATTTTTAGGATTTTCTATCTCGACAGCTCTCTGTGAAAAAACTTTTTTGACAAAAAATGGACCTGTCCATCTTGATCTTAGTTTTCCAGGAAAAAGATGTAATTTTGAATTGTACAATAAAACTTTCTGTCCTGGAGAGAAATTTTTTTCGTAAAATTGATTTGTCCTGAAAAATCTTAGTTTTTTATATTTATAAAATTGGTAGGTGGTAAGCTTTCTCAGACACTAGTTTGTATGGTGACATCCCCAAATTGGCCTTGAAAGCTGTTCTATATGCCCACAGAGCATCACACAATTTTACAGACCAATCTTTTCTGTTATGATTAACTGTTTTTTCTAAGATTTGTTTGATCTGCCTGTTTGTGACCTCTACTTGTCCACTGGTTTGGGGGTGATAAGGAGTTGACAATTTGTGTGTGATTGAATATTTCCTCATCAAAGCCTCGAAAGAACGGTTACAGAAATGTGTACCGTTATCACTGATGATCGCTCGAGGTACTCCAAACCGGGCAAAAATGTTCTCTTTCAAAAACTTGACAACGACCTTGTTGTCATTAGTTTTGCAAGCTACCGCCTCAACCCATTTTGACATGTATTCAACGGCTACTAGAATGTAGACATTTCCAAAGGAATTTGGAAATGGTCCCATGAAATCGATACCCCACAGATCAAAAAGTTCAACGGATAAGATGGGTTGTAAGGGCATCATATTTCTTCTAGTGACCTTCCCTAAAAGCTGACAGCGGTTACAGGTTTTGCAAAACTCGAATGAATCCTTGAAGAGAGTGGGCCAATACAGCCCAGATTGGAGAACTTTTTCAGCTGTTTTTCTTGGGCCAAAGTGGCCCCCACATGCTTGTTCATGACAAAAGGATATAACACTCCTAGTTTCTTCAGTGGGAACACACCTCCTAAAGATCTGATCAGGACAGTATTTGAACAGATATGGATCATCCCAGTAAAAGTATTTTACTTGGGAGAGAAAACGGGATCTATCCTGTTTGGACCAATGAGAAGGGATCTGGTTCATGACTATGTAGTTCACAATGTCGGCGAACCAGGGAACAGATTGGATTTCTAGGAGTTGTTCATCTGGAAAATGTTCATTGATTGGAACGGTTGATGTTGGTGCATTTGGGAGTCGAGAGAGGTGATCTGCTACGGGGTTCTCTGTTCCCCTTCTGTCAAGAATTTGAATGTCAAACTCTTGAAGAAGGAGAATCCATCTAATGAGCCGTGCTTTAGCATCCTTTTTGGTCAAAAGATACTTTAGTGCGGCATGATCAGTGAAAACTTTGGTTAAGGAACCGATGAGGTAGGACCTGAATTTTTCTAAGGCAAAGACTACAGCTAAAAACTCTTTCTCTGTGACAGAGTAGTTTTGCTGGGCATCATTCAGAGTCCTACTGGCGTAGTAGATCACATGCGGTTTTCCATCAAACCGTTGTCCTAAAACAGCACCGATTGCAGAATCAGATGCATCACACATCAGTTCGAATGGTAAGGTCCAGTCCGGTGCATGAATGATAGGAGCTGTGGTTAGCTCCTTTTTCAGATATTCGAAAGCTTTGAGGCAGTCGGGGGAGAAGACAAATGATGTATCCTTGGCTAAAAGATTGGTCAAGGGTCTAGCAATTTTGCTGAAATCCTTGATGAAACGTCGGTAAAAACCAGCATGACCAAGAAATGATCTGACATCTTTGACAGTTTTGGGAGGAGGGAGATTGGAAATGAGATCTACCTTAGCTTTGTCCACTTCGATTCCCCTATTGGAAACTACATGTCCTAAGACAATGCCTTGTTTGACCATGAAATGACATTTCTCCCAATTGAGAGTCAGATTTTTCTCCCTACACCGTTCTAGGACCAGTTTAAGATGATGCAAACATTGGGAAAATGTGTCACCAAAAATGGAAAAGTCATCCATGAAAATTTCGAGAAATCGCTCTACCATGTCGGAAAAAATACTGATCATGCAACGTTGGAATGTGGCCGGTGCATTGCACAGGCCAAAAGGCATGCGTCGGTATGCGAATGTTCCATACGGGCAAGTGAAGGTGGTTTTCTCCTGATCTTCTGGAGCGATAGGGATTTGATTGTAACCTGAATATCCATCCAGGAAACAGTAGAACTCGTGTCCTGCTAAACGCTCTAACATTTGGTCAATGAAAGGAAGAGGGAAGTGATCTTTCCGAGTGGCTAAGTTGAGCTTTCGGTAGTCAATACAGACTCGCCATCCAGTTTGGATTCGAGTGGGAATCAGCTCATTAGCCTCATTTTGGATCACGGTGATCCCGGATTTCTTTGGAACAACTTGGACTGGACTCACCCATGAACTATCAGAAATGGGATAAATGATCCCATGATCACGACATTTCAGAATGTCTTTCCTAACGGCTTCTTTCATCACTGGGTTTAACCTACGTTGAGCATCTCTAGTAGGTTTGGCATCATCTATCAAATGGATTCGGTGTTGAACAATGGTTGGACTAATCCCTTTGATATCAGCCATGGTCCATCCAATGGCTTCCCTATTCTCTCTTAAGACAGCTAAGAGAGCTTCCTTTTGACCGGTAGTCAACTCAGAAGAAATGATAACTGGTAAAGACTCGTTCTCCCCTAAGTAGGCATACTCTAGATTTTCGGGTAGAGGTTTGAGCTCTAACTTAGGGGGTTCCTCCACAGATGGGCGAAGCTGGACTCGAGGTTCTATCTCTAAAGGTTCTCGTTGCCAGCCAACAGCAAAAACATGATTGATCAGCGGTTCTATCTCTAGTTCGTCATCAGAAAGCTCCTCAATCATTAAATCAGATGCATTTGAATCAGACTCACACTCTCCCTCTTGTTGTTCACTGGATATTCCTTGAATGAAATTCACTTCCATGGGTTCATCAGATGGATCACTAGGTTGTCTCCCTAAATTGAAGATATTGAGGTCAACAGTCATATTCCCAAAAGATAGTTTTATCTGACCGGTTCTACAGTTTATCAAAGCATTTGAGGTGGCTAAGAACGGTCTTCCTAGAATGACGCGGATTTGACTTTTGAGATTGGAAACGGACTGCGTTTCCAAGACAATAAAATCAACAGGGAAAATGAACTCTCCAACTTTGATCAGAAAATCCTCTACCTCTCCCTTGGGAATTTTTACAGATCTATCAGCTAACTGTAGAGTGCATCTTGTAGGTTTAAGTTCTCCTACACCTAGCTGTTGATAGACCGAATAGGGAAGGAGGTTGACGCTGGCTCCCAAGTCTAGAAGTGCCTTATCAATGTGAGTGTTACCTATGACGCATGGAATTGTGGGACAACCAGGGTCCTTGTATTTTAACGGCATTGGTTTCGAAAAGATTTCACTGAGGTTGGCAGCTAAGAAGACTTTCTTGGGGACGTTGGTGGTTCTTTTCTTAGTGCATAAGTCCTTCAAGAACTTTGCATAAGAAGGGATTTGTTCGATTGCATCTAGGAGAGGGATGTTGATCTTGACCTGTTTAAATGTTTCTAGGATTTTCTCAACCTGCGGGGAGTTTTTCCTAGGTTTGAGTCTATCTGGAAAGGGGGCAACGGGCCTATACCTATCTAGATCAGGCTCAATCTCAAGTTCAGCATTTTGGTCATCGGAAGGAATTGTTTCATCGGAAGGAGTGTTTTGAATGGGAGAAGGGGTTTGATCCGGTGAGGAATTGCTTCATTGGAAGGAGTGTTTTGAATGGGAGAAGGGGTTTGATCCGGTGGCATTCTAACCTGATTGTCTACTTGTTTTCCTGATCTCAGAGTGTGAATTGCATTCAGTTGAGCTGGATTGTTGGAACTGGATCCGGTGTCTTTAGGGTTTGCAACAGGTTGACTTGGAAATTTTCCTTTTTCTCTCTCACTCACGGCAGCGGCTAATTGCCCAAGTTGGGTTTCTAACCGGGCTATGGCTTGTGTGTTCGAGTTGAGCACTTGGCCGGTGGTTTGCATGAATGAATTTAGAGTGGTGGATGATTGGGTCAACATGTTGGTAGTTTGTGTAGAAGCTTTGATCATAGCTTCTAAACCCTTTTCTAAGACACTCAAACGTTTGTCATGATCAGAATTTGATTGATTTGTAGGCTGGTGAGGATGAGGATGTTGGTTTGGAAATGGTGGGTTAGCAAAATTGTTCGGTGCGTTGAACGGGATAGTGTTTCCCCTCGGGAATTGTGGGTTTGACGCGGGAATAAAGTTTTGATTTTTGGGAGAATTTCCTTGATTCCATGCAAAGTTGAGATGATTACTCCAACCTGGATTGTAGGTTGGAGAAAATGGATCATTTCTAGGGCGCTGGAATGCAGCGTTCATCTGTTCTAAAGCATGGTTGTTTCCTAGAAGAGGACATTCCTCTGAAACGTGGGTAGGAGACTGACAGTTATGACATCCCGGGGCAGAAATATGATTGATTTGAGCCGGAGCTCGTTCCTTAACTTCTAAGGCTTCTAACCTCCGCATAATCGTCGCCATCTTCGCTTCAGACGCAATGTTTGACTCCAGGGAAAGACCACTAGACTTAGATTGGGAAACAGATGAAACCCTGTCATCACAGTTTTCCCACTGCATTGTTTTCTCGGATAGACTCTCTAGGAATTCCCAAGCTTCATCGGCGTTTTTTCTCATAAAATCTCCCTGACACATCGATTCTAAAGATGTTTTTGAAGAATAGTCCAATCCTTCATATATGACTTGGCACAATCGCCATTTTTCTAGACCATGATGAGGACATTGGATTAAAAGATCTTTAAATCGGTCAAAGTATTTCCAGAATGGCTCTCCCGGGACAATTTTGAAATTCTGAATGCTGTTCCTAAGCTTTACCGTTTTGTGAATAGGGAAAAATTTCTTGAGAAAAACGGTGACAAATTCCTCCCAAGTTGAGATAGAATTTATCGGTAAGCTGTACAGCCATTTTTTAGCTTTGTCCTTTAGAGCAAATGGAATAAATCTAAGCTTAATCGCATCTTCGGTTAATTCTCTCATTTTTATCATAATACATACTTCCTCAAATTCCGAGATAAATATATATGCATCTTCTGTTTCATTACCTAGGAATTTGGGAAGCATGTTAATGAAATGCGGTCTAAGCTCGAAATTTGCTCCATTTACTTCGGGGAGTCTTATGCAAGATGGAATTGCATTTCTGGTGGGGTAACACATATCCTGAAGAACTGGTTGATTTGCCATTTCTTGGATTGGTTCAACACGGATTAAGCGATGAAAATTATCCCGAACCCAAATTTGCATACACCAAAACAAATTTTTTTTTAAGGAAAAAAAGAAAGAAAATTAGTTTTTTTTTATATGAGAAGATAAAAAAAAATCCTAACTAAAACAAATCAAGGCAATCACTTTTCAATCAACTCTAACTCTAGGGTTTAGCCTAACTCCACTAGACCAGCTCCTAACCAAAAATTCCTACAGTGAAAAGATCAAAGTTTTACCCAGGTAGTTAGCCAGGTAAGGATAGTACTAGAGGGTGATCAAAGATCAATTAAGTACCTCTTTCCTTGCGGAGCGCTTTACGCAACCCCTAAACCTTGCCTTAGACACCAACTATTCTGAGAAAACTTAAACCGTTCACTTAAGGATTTCTTGTTCCTTATTGAGCTCGAATCCTTAGGGGCCAACGTCTAATGAGTTTTAGAAGGCTTGGGTTTGTGAAGTGAGGAATTAGTGATTTGTGGGCTAAGGAAAGGGTGATGAAATCCCTTACCTTATCTTGATTGGGGTTTTGCCCTTAAGAATGTTTTAAGTGTGTGCCAAATCAAGTGCTACAATCACTTTGGTGAATTCCTACACTATATGAAATGCAACCCTAGAAATTAAAAGCGACTAAAAAGGATGGTAAAAAGAAAATCTTTATATTTTTTTTAATTATGGTCAATAATAATCAAATGTGAGAAGATGAATTTTATTATGGTCAACAAAAATAAGGGGGCAACGGGCCTATACCTATCTAGATCAGGCTCAATCTCAAGTTCAGCATTTTGGTCATCGGAAGGAATTGCTTCATCGGAAGGAGTGTTTTGAATGGGAGAAGTTGGGTTTCTAACCGGGCTATGGCTTGTGTGTTCGAGTTGAGCACTTGGCCGGTGGTTTGCATGAATGAATTTAGAGTGGTGGATGATTGGGTCAACATGTTGGTAGTTTGTGTAGAAGCTTTGATCATAGCTTCTAAACCCTTTTCTAAGACACTTAAACGTTTGTCATGATCAGAATTTGAAGGATTTGTAGGCTGGTGGGGATGAGGATGTTGGTTTGGAAAGGGTGGGTTAGCAAAATTGTTCGGTGCATTGAACGGGACAGTGTTTCCCCTAGGGAATTGTTGGTTTGACGCGGGAATGAAGTTTTGATTTCTGGGAGAGTTCCCTTGGTTCCAAGCAAAGTTGGGATGATTTCTCCAACCTGGATTGTAGGTTGGAGAAAATGGATCATTTCTAGGACGCTGAAATGCAGCGTTCATCTGTTCTAAAGCGTGGTTGTTTCCTAGAAGAGGACATTCCTCTGAAACGTGGGTAGGAGACTGACAGTTATGACATCCCGGGGCAGAAATGTGATTGATTTGAGCCGGAGCTCGTTCCTTAACTTCTAAGGCTTCTAACCTCCGCATAATCGTCACCATCTTCGCTTCAGACGCAATGTTTGACTCCAGGGAAAGACCACTAGACTTATATTGGGAAACAGATGAAACCCTGTCATCACAGTTTTTCCACTGCATTGTTTTCTCGGATAGACTCTCTAGGAATTCCCAAGCTTCATCGGCGTTTTTTCTCATAAAATCTCCCTGACACATCGATTCTAAAGATGTTTTTGAAGAATAGTCCAATCCTTCATATATGACTTGGCACAATCGCCATTTTTCTAGACCATGATGAGGACATTGGATTAAAAGATCTTTAAATCGGTCAAAGTATTTCCAGAATGGCTCTCCCGGGACAATTTTGAAATTCTGAATGCTGTTCCTAAGCTTTACCGTTTTATGAATAGGGAAAAATTTCTTGAGAAAAACGGTGACAAATTCCTCCCAAGTTGAGATGGAATTTATCGGTAAGCTGTACAGCCATTTTTTAGCTTTGTCCTTTAGAGCAAATGGAATAAATCTAAGCTTAATCGCATCTTCGGTTAATTCTCTCATTTTTATCATAATACATACTTCCTCAAATTCCGAGATAAATATATATGCATCTTCTGTTTCATTACCTAGGAATTTGGGAAGCATGTTTATGAAATGCGGTCTAAGTTCAAAATTTGCTCCATTTACTTCGGGGAGTCTTATGCAAGATGGAATTGTATTTCTGGTGGGGTAACACATATCCTGAAGAACTGATTGATTTGCCATTTCTTGTATTGGTTCAACACGGATTAAGCGATGAAAATTATCCCGAACCCAAATTTGCATACACCAAAACAATTTTTTTTTAAAGGAAAGAAGGAAAATTAGTTTTTTTTTCTTTTAAGGAAAGAAAGAAAATTAGTTTTTTTTTTCTCTTTTAAGGAAAGAAAGAAAATTAGTTTTTTTTATATGAAAAGATAAAGAAAATGAAAAATCCTAATTAAAATAAATCAAGACAATCACTTTTCAATCAACTCTAACTCTAGGGTTTAGCCTAACTCAACTAGACCAGCTCCTAACCAAAAACTCCTACAGTGAAAAGATCAAAGTTTTACCCAGGTAGTTAGCCAGGTAAGGATAGTACTAGAGGGTGATCAAAGATCAATTAAGTACCTCTTTCCTTGCGGAGCGCTTTACGCAACCCCTAAACCTTGCCTTAGACACCAACTATTCTGAGAAAACTTAAACCGTTCACTTAAGGATTTCTTGTTCCTTATTGAGCTTGAATCCTTAGAGGCCAATGTCTAATGAGTTTTAGAAGGCTAGGGTTTATGAAGTGAGGAATTAGTGATTTATGGGCTAAGGAAAGGGTGATGAAATCCCTTACCTTATCTTGATTGGGGTTTTGCCCTTAAGAATGATTTAAGTGTGTGCCAAATCAAGTGCTACAATCACTTTGGTGAATTCCTACACTATATGAAATGCAACCCTAGAATTTAAAAGCGACTAAAAATGATGATAAAAAAAAATCTTTAAAGAAAATCTTTATATTTTTTAATTATGGTCAACAATAATCAAAAGTGAGAAGGGGAAAATTGTTTGAGTTTATTATCTTGTTAGTTAATATCTAAGTGAAAGATGGATTTTATTATGGTCAACAAAAATAAAATCTTTTTTTTTAAATCCTAATTGTCTCTAATTGTGAAGCTAGCTAAAGAGGGTGGAATTGAAAACTAGAAAGAAGACTTACCCGAAAGCAATGCTCCAAATTCTTGATCTTCAATCCAAGATTTTCAAGCTCCAAGCGGTTCCTTCACAAGAAAAATACACAAGTTAAAGAATCAAGTTAATAAAATCCTATTTTAGCACCTTCCCCGGCAACGGCGCCAAAAACTTGATGCGGCATAATTATGTACCAAAATTGCAAGTGCACAATTTATCAAGTTATAGTATAAAAAGATATCGATCCCACGAGGAAGGTGATTTTAAGAGATTATTAGAAATGATTCTTATGTTTTGTGCATGACAATTAGGAATAAAGAATAAGTGTGATTTTGTTGAGTGATTGTTATGAATATATGCAAAAGATAATAAATTGAATTTTAGAGGAGAGAAGGAAGAATTAAAGAATAAATGAAATCACAAGGCAAGAAAGATGAATGAATAAAATCAAGAAATAAAACCAAGAATGAAAAGAAAATTTAAGAAAGTCAAGATGGAGGATTCAAAAGAGGTAAGAAATCTAGAATATAATCCACTAACCAATTTCAATTACAAAATATAAACTATTCTCTTTTTATCATATTTCAACTTAGATTTATTAAGCATAGATTATCAAACCATTTAAGGAAAGTGTAACCTATCAAATTATCATCTAAGTCAAAATTACTATTCATGATAAGAACAACAACATGATAATAATCCTAGAATTCATAAGCATAACCTATCAAACCATTTAAGATAAGCATAGATTATCAAATTCTTCTTCTACCGATTAGTTCTCTAGTTGATTATCCTAAACATGAACATTTTAAGTACAAGAGAATAATTCATACAATATAAAAGAAATTAGACTAGTTTCATACAATTCTAAGATTCCTACAAGAATTAAATTCACATCTTAAGAAATAAAAACAAGAAAAAGAAGACTAATTACAAAATTAAAAAGAAAAGAAAAATCTAAACTATGAACAAGAAATAAATCTAATTACAAAGAAAATAAAAATCTAAACTACAAAATAAATTGCAGAAATTAAATGCAAGAAAAATAAATCTACTCTACAAATTAAAGTGCAAAAAGAAAATAAAAAGACAAGAAAGTAAATCTATACTACAAGCATGAATTTAAATCTAACTAATAAGCAATAATAAAGAAATACTAAAAAAAAAATAAAAGAGAAAAGAAATGCAAACCTTCAAATTGCTCTTCATCTCCATCCTCATCATTCCACAAAGAGGAGAAAGAACAAATTTAAAGAGGAAAAAATTATTTTTATTAATTGCAACTAAAGTTACAATTTTTGGAAGGCCTTCTCAATTAAGAGTAGCCCTCCTCTTCAAAAGGAGTTTACAAAATTTTCACACCTCTAACCCCTCACTCTCTACCCCTATTTATAGTAAACATCAGTGAATGAGAGCCATTGGATTCAAATCTTATCCAAAACCAACAAAAATCAGCCATTGGATTGTAACTGCCTGGACGTCCGTATCGATACCCGCAGCCCCAAGTAACAATCTCCACCTTTAAATTATTTTTTTGTTCTTCTCTAGCTTAATCACAAGATTTATTTGATTTTTAAAACAAATTCGGTCCACTGTAGCAATCATTTGATGTCCGGCCCATCAATTCTCTGCAGCAAATGGCATTTGATTTTCGAAATCAGCAGTACCTCAAGGTCCGGTTTGTTGAGCTATTTCATTTTTCAAAACCGCAATTGAAGCAATCAAGTCCATATGCATTTGAATTTTTGAAGTCCGGCCCATTTGTTAAAATCCAGCAATCCTGGCCCATGTGTTTGCAATTGTATTTCGGAATGAAGAGCTGCAGCAGTCTTTTGTAATCTTCATGGACTTGTAATCTTCATGGACTTGTAATCACGTCCGGTCTTTGGAGCTTTGCATAAAAGCCCATCTGCAGTAGTGATTTGCTTGTGAAAATACACCAAGTCCGGTCTTGCATAAAAGCCCAATTCATTTCACTCTTTGCATCCAAGTCCAATCCAATTTAATTATTTGAATTTCTCTTATTTCTTTATTTATTCAATGGCATTTGTTGAGAGATGGGATTTTTGGGATTTATTCTTCATTAACCTGTAATTAAAAATAAAAGCAATTATTAGTGGTATATTTATTCATATAAAATAGATAATGAGGGTATAAAATTGTAATAAAAATGTGATTATCAAATACCCCCACACCTAAACTTTTGCTAGTCCTCTAGCAAAGAAAATAAAAAGAAAATCCTAACTCACTTTCGCAGGAATCACGGTTGTATTTAGCGCATACAACAAGCCTTTAAACCCCTAGGTTACCCTAGTAGTTTTGGGCTGGGTCTGTTTTCCAGACCCGTTTCGTTTGGGTTTTCTATAAATACCCAAACTCGATTCTAGGATTTGTAAGGCAAGTGTTTTGAGCTGTTGAAATGAGTTTTCTTTGGGCTTCTATTCTAGGAGCAATTGGTGAGATCAAGAGTTGATTTGTTGAGGGTTTATGAGAAATTTGTAACCCTAGTTGTATCCCCTTGATGTCTAATAGTGAAAACTCCCCCCTCTTTGCCCCGTGGACGTAGGCATCTCGCCGAACCACGTAAAATCTGGTGTTTGATTGTTTGTGCTATTGTTTGGTGTGGTTGTTTCTCTCTCTCGGCTATTTGGTTGGATCTCGGCATAGAGGCTTCTCCCCAACAGTAAAGGATGTAAAGCTTTAAGAATTTATGTAATGGTTTCGTATAGTGAAGACTAGTCGATTCATGCATCATTATCACCTGGTGAACACATTGTTCTATCTAAAAAAGTTAGTTCAATTGAAATGGTGACGAGCTTAGGCTATTACTATTACATTCTGCTTGTTTTTTTTTTCAGTTTTGAGTAAGCGAGGAAAGATACCCAGGAAAGTTGTTAACTAGAGAAAATTGGTAAAATATACATGATTTTAGTCTCTGAATTCTTAGACATGACAACAAAGTGCTATCTTCATTAGCTGGACCCGAGTATCACAATTATAAGACACATGCTTGGTTGATCTCATGTGGGGGTTTCTCTACATCACTTGATTTTTCCTGACTATGATTGCGGCAGTATCTAATATTGAATTTGTACCTGATGATTCTTTTCTTTCTTCAGTGATCATTGTAAGCCTAATCATAATTCCATGACACAGCCGAGCCACATGTGATCTTCTTGGAGAAGAGTAAGTTGTTCATCGCTTAGTTATGTTGGTTTTGCCTTTCGAGCTTTTCTCGTGCAGAGACGGAATAATTCTATTGGCCTTTTCAGGTATCCAAGTTTCTTTTTGAGCATTTTGTTTATTCTGGTACATCCTATTGAATTTAAATTTATTTCTTCACAGAATGTATTTTAGTGGGTCGAACCCAATTTTGATGGGAAAAAAAGCTTAAGATGACGATAATCATGAGAGTCTTTTCTAGTGTTTTCTTTTTTCCCTTGCATAAAACAGAAACTGTTTCCTTGTTCTTGTACAAGCACTTTGTTCCGCAAAGCTGATGGTTGTTGCTCTGGTTCCAACTTTTGATTCTCTCTGCTGATTTCATCTGCTTATGGATTCTGCTGTGGATTTTCAGTTGCTTACAGCATGGAATATGTGTTTATACTTTTCATAAACCTCGTTTGATTTCGAGGGTCAATCTTCACCTCGACGATGAAATCTTGATTAGGTTTAAAATGAAGAGAGCTTCTAATCAGACCCGTAAGCTTGCTAGGATCGAAACCATCTGTTCTTCAAGCATTTCATGTAAGCCAAACAGGCACTGCTGTGAGAACTGTTCTCAGTTACCTTCATTTAGCCAAGATACCAATGAGCTACTGTTTGTTGCGGATAGACCCCTGTACCATGACCAAATTGCGAACAGACACCCTGGACTTCTATTTTTGCAGGTGGACCCCCTGGATTCTCTATCTTCATTAGTTCTTCCATTTAAATTATTAGTTACGTAATGATCATTATGCAAGTTTACCGTCGGTAAATCAGTTTATGAATCTCATATGTTTCAGTTTATGAAGAATTTTAACGTGAAAACTAACAGAATCGAGAAGCCAGAAGGTCCATCTGCAACAAGAGAAGTACATATGGGCTCCATCCGCATTTTTTGCAATAGTACACGGGGGCTGTTTGCAAAACATAAAAATATTCATACAGCTATATATAGATTAAGGACATACCTAAAATAGGAGTCAATATACCAATATTAATTTCATTCCATGGTTTAAGGTTGTTACTTCCTTTTATACTGTATATATAACTTAATATTAATATTGGCACAACAGCAAGCTACGGTTCATGTAGGAACCTTAAGTTGCTCCTGTAACTGCAAATACATGTTCATTTACAACTCGTTATTGGTGTTTCTGTGATGCAACTTGCTGAAGCATCAATTGGAACTAATTGCAGCTTTCCGCCATAAATCTCTGGGAGCTGGTTTTCTTCAATATCTCCCAACAGTGTTGATTTCAGATTCTTATCCTCGACAAATACAAACTGCACAAAATCTCGTTAAGTTGAATTTCATTGAACTGCATAACATACACTAGAGAACTGTTGTGTTTAGAGATCATACTTTCTTCCTGGTCTTGTTGTCGATGAATGGGTATATAATCTTCCATGCCTTCATGAATAGATACGGCACGTGGATGACAAACACCTTACCGAGCCTTTCTGGGTAGTAATTCTGCCATTACTCATCCATAGTTAGGAAAGTAACTGCAATTCTCAGCTTCAATTAAAGTAGGGTTGATTGCGGATAGAAACCCTGTACTATTGCCCAACTGCGGATAAACCACCTGTACTTCTAATGTTGTAGATAGACCTCTAAATGAATTTCTTTTTACTCTTTTACCAGAGAAAGATAAATTTGTTTTTGATAAAATAGACCTATTAAGGGTAAAAGAGCCACCAAAAATTTCAGTCAGGGTTCATCAGCAACAATAGAACTACAGGGGGTCTATCTACAATTCGACGATAATACAGTAGGTCCATCCGCAATTACCCTGTCTTTCTGTCATCATGTACAGACTGCATTATTGTCATTGTTATCGATGTTACGAGGATATGAAGACAAACATATGTATGCATATAAATACATTATGTATACATGAGACTTAACAATGTGGGGTATTCGGAGGAACATGCCTGCATTATTTCTAGGCCAGCCAGACATCCACGGATGTCACAGTTCGAGTATCCCCAGCCTTGGAGATCTGCAATGATCACGAACATTTCTTGACCCCTTGGCATACTGCAATAATGAGAGATCGTAAACATCAGTCAAAAAAAAAAAATCTAATATCTTTAAGAGATTTTCTTATTCATTAAATGTATATATTGTCTAACAAATTAGTGTGCTTGTTTATTTGATTTATAGGTTACCATGCAACCCTGATAAAATCCCTAAAAAATACATTAAGAGCCTCTGGAAGAAAATGCTGCGGATTTCATAAATGTGTGAAGATTTAATTAGTTAATGTATGAGACATGTGTATTGTTTTTTGCTTTGAGGATCTCCTAGTATACTATATATATTTATCCTCTATGTATTCATGATTGAAACATGTAAGAGGACCCAACTATCATCTTGACACTGATAAATTTTTTTACCTGGTACATAATTTCTCCAAGACATAAGCAGCGTAGCCTATGAAACCAAAAAATCATCGACGTCAGAATCTCACAATATGAACGAAAAAGATAAAGAAAGAAATTGATTACAGCGAAAGTATTTTACGCTTGAATTCTTCGAGGTTTCGTTTGGAACTGTAATGCTTAGCTCCGAGCAAAACTCCGATAGGGCGACCCTTCTTATCGAGCCCTTGCATGTACATTTTCTCTTGTCGAAGTTCATTCTGGACGTCCTCCTCTGAGATGAAGCCTCTAGGGATGGCTTCTCGTCTCCATTTCAGGTATTTGAGGATCATGGAAGAAGCCTTATTGATGTCTAGATCACGTGCTCTTAGAAATCTTCTCATCGTAAAATTGTCTACTTCCTGCATAGAGGATGATTTTTTTTTGGTATTATTAGAAAATAGGAACTTGAAAATTTTGATGTAAAAAAAAGATGAGTGGATGACCATGAAAAATAAAAGAAAAAGGGGGTGAAAGATGAAACTAATCCGTAGTGAAAGTAATGTGGGAAAACTGATGCATTAACTAGGCATAAAAAGTATTTTTTTAAACCAAGCTATATTATTATTTTAACTACTAATCATTGTACAATGTAATATGATTCAAGAAATACGCACATAAAGCTAATATCTATTTTCTTAGAAATAAATTCACAAGTATGGTGGAAAATTTATGAACATGTATCTTATTTGTGACCACCGACTTACACACACACACACATAGGGTAGGGTTACAATACACCTAGGTACAGTTTGGCAAAGGGTTAAGTGAGGGGTTAAGGAGACTTAACCCCTTCTTAACCTGCCAAACACAACAAATCTATATAAGGGTTAAAGTGAGTTAACCCTCCATAATTTGCCAAACATAAAAAATAAAGAAGGGTTAAGTTAACCCCTCTAGAGGGGGTTAAAATGAGTTAACCCCTCAAAATGAGGGGTTTACTAATACTCCTATTTAGATGGAATAAGAGTTAACCCTTCTAATTATAAATAAAATAGTCAAAATCATTGTTATTCCCAAACACTAAAACTGATCATAAGGGCTAAAATAAAACTTATTTAACGGGTTAATAATTTAGTCATTCGGAATATCAAATGGGCTAAGTACATTAATCCTTATCTTTAACCCCTCTTCATTAACCCTTTGCCAAACGGGGCCCTATGGTGTAACTTAGTTACACCCACCTGTAAAAATACATGTTTGAGCGTCCATATTAACGATTAACACCATTCATTTTGATCTACATGTCATTAAATAAGCGTGGATCAAATATCATGTGGCTTCGGATTTTCTGTTCTATAATTCAAGCAACTCAAAAAAATAGGCATTTTAGACTGTTACAGACCGTTCATTTCTGAGTCATTAGATGTATAAACTAGAAATATCTTATCTATGTGATATTTTTGATCTCCATGAAGTTTTGAACGCATAGATCATGATGAACAATGTTGATCGTTAAGATCGACGTTCAAACATGTACTTTTACAGGTGAGTGTAACTAAGTTAGTTACACCCTAGGTGTATTGTAACCCCCACCCCACCACCCCCACACACACATGCATGCACACCCCCCCTTGAACATGCCATTGAAAAGACCTACTGATATATACAGACCAACACGCGCATATATATACACACGCGCGCGCGCACCCCCCCCTCTTACTCCTCTTACCTCCGACCCTGATGTCTTCCTCACCAACCTCCTCCTCTCCACTACTGAGCGTATCCTCCAACCCTGTCATTTTAGGCAAGTGTTGAGAAAGCTTAGAGATGAGAGAGAGGCGGTTAGCGAGATGGATGAAGAGGAGCATGGAGAAGGAGTAGGAGAAGAAGGAAGCACGAGTCGAGGCAGTCGCCCATCAAGTATTGAGGTCCATGGCGATGGGAGGTAAAGAGAGATGCGGGGGGGGGTTATGGATGGATTTGGTAATGGAGCGTGGTTTGCAAGAGACATAAAAGGCGGTAGGAGATGAATGTTAGGGTTAGGGCTCATATTTAGTGGATAATGAAGGAGGAGGAGGATAATCAGGATTTTGGGACATATGTGTTATTTGTCGAAATGCTCAAGAGGTGGATGAGTTGGCTTGCAGGTTAAAATGATATTACTTGGGCTAAAAATTTATCAATGCCTATAGAGTGTTTGATGAAATGCCAAAGAGAGATGTTGGTTTCTTGAAATGTGATAATAACATTTCGCGTACAAAGAAAAGTGGATGCAGGTCACCAAATCCACCATAACTCCTCCCCTTTACCTCCCATCACCATGGACCTCACTGGCTCCATGAGCTCGACCTCTCATTCCTTCTCTCCTACTACTTCTCCATGCTCCTCTCCATCCATCTCGCTGACCACCTCTCCTTCTTCTCTAAGCCTTCACAATGTTTGGCTAAGACGACGGGGCTGGAGGGTACGCTCGGTGGTGGCAGAGGAGAAGGCGGGCGAGGAAAACATCGGGGTCAGAGAGTAATAGGAGTAAAAGGGAGAGAGAGATAGAGAGGAGAGAGGTAGGGATAGGGGAGAGGAGGAGGAGAGGAGAAGAGGGGGAATGATCAATTATGGTCTTTTGGGATGAATTTCCATGAGAAGAGGGCAATTTCGAAAGAAGAGCACAAATACATCAAATACATGTATACATATGGGTTTTTGGGGTTGGGTCATATTTTGTTGGGTCTTTTGGGGCTAAACAACTTGGGGAAAAGTCTTAAGGGGCAGGCCACATGAGGTTTTTTTAGGTCCTTAGACACAATTTTTCCTATATACATTGAAGCCTTTGAAGTTTTAATGGTTGAAATTCTAATTAATACTCCCTTAATCACCAAGATTTGAAGTAATCCATTGATCTTCAAGAGCAACAAAATTTTGGTCCAAATCATCCGCAAACTATTCTAGATCCTTTGAATACTAGCTTGGAAGTATCATTTTCTTGTTGAAACAGTCAAAAGCAAGTTGGAGAAGTCCTTAAAAAGCGGTGCGTAAATCCATGGCTAATTGCCATAAAAAATTAAAAAAGTAAATGGTTAATTAGCACTTACATACCCTATAGTTACCCTAGTTTGTACTTATATACCCTCACTTGTTCTTGACTGCACTTGTACATCTTAAAGTTTTTTAAAGTTACGGTTTAATACAGTATGGTACTCAAACTTGAGAATTATTCCCCAATCTTTTTCACGTGACACTCCTAAGTTAGTTTTAGAATATTGTAACCATTAATTTCTGTTGAATTTAATGTTAAACGTACCCTAATTCTATTTTAAACGTAATCCAATTATATTTTCAAATAAAATTTAATGATCATTAATAGATAAAATTTTCTAAATTTAGCCTATGAGTCATATGGGAAATTTTAGGAGAAAACTCTCACATTTGCATAACACAAGGGGTTAAAATGCAAAATTTAGAAACTTAAGGGTTTATGAGGGCTGCCGAAATCAAGTGAAGGTATATAAGTACAAAATGGGAGAAACTATAGGGTATTTAAGTGCTAATTAGCCTAAGTCAAATTTTCCCTTCAAGGAAGCATTAATTTACCTTTGCACCCTTGGAAGAGGATCACGTTGTTAGGTTCAACTATATATTTCAATGAGTCATCACTCTTCAGGGCTTGTAATTGTAAATTCAAGGAAGCTTGCGAAAAAGTCAAAGATATAGTTAGAAAAAAAAAATCACGAGCAACAAAGTAAAGGGAGACTAGATCTATAGCTAACTAAATTAAACTCTTAGCAAGATCGTCGGCAAAGATAAATGCAATTTTTAGGTTATTGGGAGGATTTGTTTAAAAAAAAGTTGTCATACCCCTCAATTCAAAAATTATTTACTTTTGTATCCTTGGATCTGTCATTTACTGGAACGCAACCGTTTATTTATAGGTTAGCTCAATTGCTGCATGCCACCTAAAATGGCAGAAGCTTTTAAAAAGCTATAAATACCACATAAATACCTTATAGCTTCACTCACTTACCACTTACATATCCTCACTTAATTTTTTAGTATTTATATACCTTAAGTTGTTTAATATTAGCACTTTGATATCTTTTGTTGAGCAGAAGCAATTGACATGTAAGTGCCATGCAGAAACATTGGGATAAAAAAAATCCACATCTGCGTATCAAAAGTATCATTTCTAAACAATTTAGGATATATAAATAATGTAAAAACATAAGTGAAGGTATATATATAAGTGTTGAAGTGAAACTATAAGGTATTTAAGATCTATTTACCCTTTTAAAAGAGCAACAAACATAACTGAAGTAATTAATGAACAATTAAAAAACATAACTCAAGTAAAAAAGAGAAAGGAAAAAAGAAATGATGAACAATTAAAAACATAACTGAAGAAATTAATTAAGGAAAAAAGGAGAAAAAACTACTAATGAACAATTAAAAAACATAACTGAAGTAGTTAATCAAGGAAATTAAAAAGAGGGGGACAAAAGAAAAGATGACGGAGAGAAGGCAAAACCTTGGCCCGTGGATCTTGGCCTTCAACCAAGGCCCTCATCATGTTCACCTTCTTCCACTCGATCTCGTCACCGTCGCCGGTACCTTCACCTCCTCCTGCTAATTTG
>NC_033803.1:5853746-5909625 GCF_001876935.1 Asparagus officinalis | reverse complement strand
TGGGGGGTTGGTCACCCACGCTATATAGGAAGGCACTGTGTAGACAGCTGTTCGCTTGTGGTTTAGATCCGGTTCATGTAATATCCAAAATCAACTAACCAAAAAAAAAAGAAAAAGAAAAAAAAATCCAAATATCTAATAAGTTTTTCTTAAAAATAACATATATTTATATCATTAAAAAAAATAGAACAAATGCTTTTAATTGCGCATTTTCAAGTAGATATTGTATAGGTAGTGTTTGACAACTTAAGATAACCAGATTAAGTGGAATAATAACCAGACCGTATTGATTCTGGTTTGGAAAATAGCAAGATCATGACTTAAATTGTTTTGGTAAATAACCAGTCCGGGACTGTTCCAACCCCTTGGTGCAGATTAGGGGCTTTTTGGTTCGTTTTTTTAACTCGGAGGAAAAGTTTTACACCGCCTCCACATTAGATTTTTCGTGGCCACGTAGGATATAAGCTTTCCGTCGGTTTTTTTTCCTATCTTTGGTTCGCTAGGGTTGAAGAAGGGAAACTCGGTGAAAAGCACCGCCACATCAAATTTTTTTCTCTCCCCCAATTCCTTCCCCAACCTCGTGAAATCGACGAAAACTGCAGCCACGTTAGCTTTTTGCCATATAAACAAATGTTTTTCCTTTTTTTCCATGCGAACCAAACACAAGAAAAATAAATACATTGGTTTATTATCATTTTTTTGTGCGAACCAAAGCGAAACAATCTATTTCTTGGAAAAGTTTGGAAAACTCAAAACTTATATTTTTGTACATGGAAATGCATTTCCCTATATCTAGAAAACGAACCAAACAGCCCCTTAGTTATGAATTAGGGTAGTTCTAGATTTGTTCTCTGCTTAATTGATCGTTAGTTGTCACTTGTCATATTGGTGTTCAAGCCAATTTTAGATTATATTATGAAGAGGTCAAATCATGAATAATGCTGAAATGATAAAAAAAATTCATTAAAGGATGAATGGCTGCATTTAAATGATGAATTCTAGTCTAGTATCTTGGTTGAGACAACGTCTATAAACCAAAGCAAACTAAACAATTAAATGATGGGTGATGATTAATTGGTCATTTGGTTGGCTGGTTTAGTGTCCAATACAAAATAAAATTTCCCACTAGTAAAACAAAAGAAAAATCAAATCAAATATGAATTGGGCCTAAATGAAAGATCAAGGCTTTATATGATTGTTGTCAAATATTAATTATATCATCAAACAACCTAACTTCATGGGATGGGGTAATTACAAATTGTAGATAATTAATAAGATTGTTACACAATTGCTCTCTGCAAAATTAGACCTCCAATCTCATGGCTATCATGATGACAAAATACAAGGGCAAAAGAATTTGAACAGCGGACACCAAAATTTGAATCCAATTAGCCTAGCCTTATCAAAGAGGACAAAAGCAAAAATAAAGTATAGATCATTTGCATTGAATTTGATCTACTTCATAACCAAACAAGCATGGAACCCAATATAAAAGTCCAATCTTAAGCTAATTCCACATGGTTTAGCACAAAGTGTAGAATTGGCTTTCAGGCTCAGGTTTCAGGCAGACTGGGTGGTGGTCGACCGCGTTCGTGCACATCGCTTACTATGCGCTTGGATCAGTGGCGGTCGACCGCGACGGTCGACCGCAGAAGTTTCTGCTTTTGCCGCGGTCGACCGTCGCGGTCGACCGCCGAAGTCTCTGGATTTTTGCTGCTGCTCTGGGATTGAGAGCGGTCGACCGCGATGGATCGCAGTCGACCGCCACGGTCGACCGTCAAAGCGGTTTGGGCCTGGGTTCTGTTTCCAGACCCGTTTTGTTTGTGAGTTGTATAAATACCCCAAACTCGTTTTTTAGGGTTTGTGGGAGAGGATTTTGAGCTGATCTAAGAGGAGATTTGGGGCTTCTATTGTTGGAGCCATTTGGAGAGATTAAGAGGGCTTATTTGTGGGTTTTGGTAAGATTTGTAACCCTAATTTGTATTCCCCTTTGATTTCATATAGTAAAACTCCCCCTCCTTGCCCCGTGGACGTAGGCACATTGCCGAACCACGTATATCTTGTGTTCTTACTGTGATTGGGTTGCTTGTGTTCTATTGTGGTCTATTATTGGTTCTTGTGTGTGCTATTGATTTGTCGAATCGGGCTTCCGCGGCACACAACAAGTGGTATCAGAGCTCCGGGTTGGATTTGGGAGTTTTGTTCGAAGGATTTATTATTGGGTTCTTGTTTGAAGAGTAGATCTACAATATGGGTGATACAAGCAGGGCTAGTTCAAGTGCTACTAGTACATTGGGGTCGGCTTTGATAAAGGCGATCCAAAATTTGAGCATCAATAATACTAAAATTGATGTTCCAAAATTTGACGGCAAGATTAACTTCGGTTTATAGAGGTGTCAAGTAATGGACGCCTTAGATGCACAAAATTTGGAGGAGACTCTTGAGTTTCAAGAGAAACCCGAGGAGGTTGATGATAGGGTTTGGAAGAAAATGCACAGTAGGGCTTGTGGGGTTATTCGGTCATGCTTAACACCGGATCTCACTTATGATGTGATGAACGAGACTTCGGCGAAGAGATTGTGGGAAACGCTCAATGAAAAATATTTAACGAAAAGCATTGAGAATCGGCTTCACTTGAAGAAGAGGTTCTACCAATTCAAGATGAAGAGGGGAGTTTCCATTCGAGAGCATGTTAACAATTTCACAAAGCTAATTTCGGATATGGCCAATGTTGATATCATGGTGGAAGATGAAGACAATGCGATGTTACTATTGTGTTCGTTGTCGGATGATGAGTTTAGTATCTTTGTTCTCACTATGATAAATGTGCGAACTACAGTTAGCTACAAGGAGGTAACCTCGGCATTGGTAAATTATGAGCTGAGGAAGAATGATAGTGAGCCCTCCGAGAAGGCATCAGGTGATGCATTAGCAGTTCGTGGCCGTAGTCTAAACCGCCAAAAGTTCAACCGCTAAAAATTAAAGAATAGGGGTGGTCATAAAAGTGTTGGTAGAAATCAATGTGCCTTTTGCAAAGAAGAGAGACATTGGAAGAATGAGTGCCCAAAGTTGAAGGATAGAGCCGGAAAGCAAAGGGGAAAAGCTGTACAAGCTTCAGAGGTGAATGTTGCTAAAGTTGTTGGCGACACTTCAGATTCAGATTCTTCCAGTTATTCTTATCCCGCACTGCCGTCAGTTTGTTATGCCAACTCTACGGAGTGGATGCTTGATTCGGGAGCTACATTTCACATTTGCCCTAAGAGGGATTGGTTTACCAACTTTGAGGAGTTGGAGAGAGGGGACGTGGTGCTCATGGGGAACGATCACGTTTGTCCTATTAGTGGGATTTGCTCAGTCAGAATCAGAATGCATGACGGGGTGACTAGGGAATTGAAAGAAGTGAGGTTCGTGTCGCAGTTGACGAAGAACATCATTTCTCTTGGGACTTTGGAGGCAACTGGTTACAGAGTGATCTTAGAGGCGCAGTTGACGAAGAACATCATTTCTCTTGGGACTTTGGAGGCAACTGGTTACAGAGTGATCTTAGAGGATGCTACTTTGAAGGTCATGAAGGGATCCATGGTGGTGATGCGATGTGTCAGGGAAAACAACCTATACTACTTGAAGGGCAAGACAGTTACAAGGGGTCTGGCTGCTTCTATCACCACAGAGGAGGACACTACCACACTATGGCACATGAGGCTTGGACACACAGGTGATAAGTCCCTACAGTCATTAGCAAAGACCTGCAAGATGGAGCTGTATGAGCATTGCATTCTTAGGAAGAAGACTAAAGTAAAGTTTGGCACCACAATTCATAACACCCAAGGTATATTAGACTACATTCACATAGATGTTTGGGCCCTTCTAAGCACACGTCGCTTGGTGGGGTAAATTATTTTGTCATTTTCATTGATGATTATTCTAGGAGAAATTGGGTATATACCATGAAGCATAAACATAAGGTCCTGGATATATTTGTGGAGTGGAAGAAGAAAGTGGAGCTGGGTATATACCATGAAGCATAAACATAAGGTCCTGGATATATTTGTGGAGTGGAAGAAGAAAGTGGAGCTGCAGACAGGTAGAAAGGTGAAGACTCTTCGTTCAGACAATGGTGGAGAGTATAAGAGTGATCCATTTATGCAGTTTTGCCGGGATCACGGCATTAGAAGACACTTCACAGTTAGAAAGATACCGCAACAGAATGGGGTGGCAGAGAGGCTGAACCGTACCTTGCTGGAGAAGGTACGATGTATGATGACGCAGAGTGGATTGGCTAGATCCTTTTGAGCCTAGGCGTTAGTTTATGCGAGCCATCTTGTTAATAGGTTGCCGTGCACTGCGATAGAGGGGGAGACTCCTATGGAGCGTTGGTCTGGTTCTGTGGCTAGTGACTATGAGACTCTTCGGATATTTGGGTGTCCAGCTTATTTCCATGTTAGTGATGGGAAGTTGAATCCGAGAGCGAGGAAGGCTATCTTTGTGGGATTTAGAGAAGGTGTCAAAGGCTTCAAATTATGGGATCCACAAGATAAGAAGATGGTCATTAGCAGAGATGTCACATTCGATGAGGCGTACATGATGAAGCCTCGAGTTCCTCAGCAGGTGGAGGAAGATCAGACAGGAGAGATATCGCAGCAGGTGAAGGATGATGTGACTCCACACACTCCAGTCAGTACTGTGTCTATTGAGACTCCTACAGAGGTAACACTAGAAGGAGATGAGATGACAGTCGGGCATTTGGAGGATACAGTGGATGGTGAGACTCAGAAGTAGGGTCATGCTCAGGGGTCCATTGCAGCAGATAGACCGAGGAGAGAGATTCGTCAGCCAGCTAGATATGATGATGTCATGGTGGCATATGCTTTATCTGTGGAGGTCGTTAATGATTTGATTCCTGCCACATTCAGGGAGGCAGAGTCCAGCCCTGATTCTATTAGGTGGAGGAATGCTATGGAGGAGGAGATGCAATCTCTTCAGAAGAACGACACTTGGGAACTTGCAAAGCTACCTAAAGGTAAGAAAGCTATTGGTTGCAAGTGGGTGTATGCTAAGAAGGAGGGATCTTCTATTGGGAACATTCGGTTCAAAGCCAGATTGGTTGCCAAGGGATATGCATAGCTTGAGGGCATTGATTACAATGAGGTATTTTCACCCGTTATGAAGTATTCGTCTATTCGGATTCTATTGGCATTGGTGGCACAACTGGACTTAGATTTGGTCCAAATGGACGTGAAGACGGCCTTTCTACATGGAGACTTAGATGAGGAGATCTACATGACACAACCTATGGGGTTTAAAGCTGCAGGAAGGGAAAAATTTGGTGTGCAAATTGATGAAATCTTTTTATGGATTGAAGCAATCACCACGACAGTGGTACAAGAGATTTGATAACTTTATGATTGGCCAAGGGTACACGAGGAGCCCTTATGACCCGTGTGTTTATATGCGCAAGCTACAGGATGGTGAGCATATTTATTTGTTATTGTATGTTGATGATATGCTCATAGCTTCCAGGAACACTTCAGCTATTGGGAAATTGAAAAAGGAGCTGTCATCTGAATTTGAGATGAAGGACCTTGGAGAGGCTAAGAAGATACTGGGTATGGAGATTGAGCGAGACAGGGTGAAGGGGAGATTGAAGCTTACACAGAGGAGTTACTTACAGAAGATGCTGAAGAAGTTCAGTTTTGAGGGTAATACCAAAGTGGTGAGTACTCCATTAGCTCCCCACTTTAAGCTTTCAGCTTTGATGTCCCCAGTTTCAGTGGAGGATCGGGACTACATGTCCAAAGTCCCATAGCCAGTGCAGTGGGTAGCTTGATGTATGCTATGGTGTGTACTAGGCCAGATTTGTCACATGCCGTGAGCATGGTATCTAGGTACATGCACAACCCCGGGAAGGGACATTGGGAGGCCGTGAAGTAGATTCTACGGTATATTAAGGGTACTGTGGATGTTAGGTTGATATTTGTGAAGAATGATGAGACATGGCAGGATTGTATTGGCTATGTGGACTCAGACTATGCTAGAGATCTTGACAAGCGTCGGTCCACTACAGGTTATGTTTTTACATTGGCTAGTGCACCGGTGTGTTGGAGATGCACTCTTCAGTCTACAGTGGCGCTTTCTACTACGGAGGCGGAATATATGGCAGTGACTGAAGCAGTGAAGGAGGCTTTGTGGCTACATGGTTTGTTGGATGATTTGGGGATTGCACAGGAGACCATTCAGGTATATTGCAATAGTATGTCAGCTATCTATTTGGCGAAGAACCAAGTCTACCATGCACGCACGAAGCACATTGATGTCAGATTTCACTTTGTACGTGATGTATTGGATGATGGCGATGTCACGTTGGAGAAGGTCCACACTAAAGATAACCCTGCTGATATGTTGACCAAAGTTGTACCATGTGTGAAGTTTGGTCACTGTTTGAATTTATTGAACATTCTTTGTTGTTGAGGCCGTTGGCGACCATTTGGATGAACTACGTTCGGCTTGATTCCTTGGTCAAGAGGATACGTAGGCAGTCTTGTAGATGCAGCCGGTTGTATGAGTTGAGATTGATTGGTGGTGTTTTTGGTGTCGGCTCAGTTTTGGCAAAATTGTTCGCTGAGCTGGAGATTTGTAGAATTGGCTTTCAGGCTCAGGTTTCAGGCAGACTGGATGGCGGTCGACCGTGACGGTTGACCGCGTTCGTGCACATCGCTTACTATGCGTTTGGATCAGTGGCGGTCGACCGCGGTGGTCGATCGCAGAAGTTTCTGCTTTCACCACGGTCGACCGTCACGGTTGACCGACGGTTGACCGCCGAAGTCTCTGGATTTTTGCTGCTGCTCTGGGATTGAGAGCGGTCGACCGCGATGGATCGCAGTCGACCGCCACGGTCGACCGTCGAAGCGGTTTGGGCCTGGGTTCTGTTTCCAGACCCGTTTCGTTTGGGAGTTGTATAAATACCCTTAACTCGGTTTTAGGGTTTAAGGGAGAGGATTTTGAGCAGCTGAAAGAGGAGATTTGGGGCTTCTATTGTTGGAGCCAATTGGAGAGATTAAGAGGGCTTATTTGTGGGTTTTGGTAAGATTTGTAACCCTAATTTGTATTCCCCTTGATTTCAAGTAGTAAAACTCCCCCCTCCTTGCCCTGTGGACGTAGGCACGTTGCTGAACCACGTATATCTTGTGTTCTTGCTGTGATTGGGTTGCTTGTGTTCTATTGTGGTCTATTATTGGTTCTTGTGTGTGCTATTAATTTGTCGAATCGGGCTTCCGCGGCGCACAACACAAAGCATAAACTCAAATCTTAATACGTGTCAAGTGCTATAAGGGAATCAAAGGAATAAGAAGACCAGATGTTTGAGATTTTAAATTTGGTATTATCATCATCCTAACCAACTAAATCTTATAAAAATACCCAATTGCAAAAATCAGCCGAGGCCCGCATTTCCTATATAAACTCGGATGACCAACAAAAAGGAGATTCCCGAGCAACAAAAAAAGGGAAAATTGTGTCAATGCCCTAAAAGTTAGAAGCCCATGTGACATGGCCCTCTGTATTTTAGGCTATGTGATTTAGCCCTAAATACATGGTGTATTTGTGTTAAGGCTCCAAAGTTGCTAAGAGAGAGAAAAGCCCAGTTGAAGTTACAATTTAACCCTCTGATTTGACCGAGCTCGGTAACCGTGCCCCCTCCCCACTCAAATACTCTCTCCATCTCCCTCTTTCTTTTCTACTTTTAAGGAGCCCCTAAAAATTCCCAAAGTTCATTTTTGTCATCTCGAATTTCAATCTAGGATTAGGGTTTTTCCGTGAAGATGTCGTTGAAGGAAGCATCAATTAACGATTTCGAAGATGTTCATCGTCGTGAACGGTAGGAGAAAGACCAAGCCAAATCATAGTCATCGAGCGTGCTTCATAAATCATCTGGGATTGACAGCACAGAGGAAGCGTCGAAGGCCCTTTTGGTCATGTGAAGGGGTGAAGTATGAGGTCGAGGTTGATGCCAAAAAAGAAGAACATCAAAGGATGGTTCCAACGAATCCAACTCCAAAAAGCAATAAGTGCTAGGTTCTAAACTGATGTTCATGTTAATTCTGTTTTATGTTAATTCTAATTTTATGTTAAGTCCATAACAGTCCATGTTAAGTCCATAACAGTCCATGTTAAGTTTATAACAATCCATATTAATTCTAATTTTATGTTAAGTCTATAACAGTCCATGTTAATTCTAATTTCATGTTAATTCTATTTTCATGTTAAGTCTATAACAGTTCATGTTAAGTCTATAATAGTGTATAACAGTCCATGTTAACTCTAATAACAGTCCATGTTAATTCTATTTTCATGTTAATTCTAAGTTCATGTTAAGTTTATAACAGTCCATGTGAAGTCTATAATAGTCCAAAAATGTCCATGTTAAGTCTATGACAGTCCATGTTAAGTCTACTATAACAGTTCATGTTAACTCTAATATCAGCTCACGTTAAGTCTAATTTAAGTTGTACATTTGATTTTATTTTTAGGAAAAAAGTTGGTGCTACTACTGAAATAAGGCTAACCGTCATTATTGGGGCTTATTGTGAATTTATGAAGCATCTTGCCCTAAAGATATATCAGTGGCATTGGGATGCATATTGTGGAACCATATTTGAACATTATATTCTATTTGGAGCTCCTGCACTTGATCGCCCAACACTTGAGCTGGTGTTGAGCTATTATGATGTTGACAATAACACATTTTCTATCCCTGATGTAAAAACTAGGAAAATAAAAATTGTTAACTTTGAGTTAGATTGATTCCATAACCATACTTTTTTTTCCAATTGATGGGGAAATTATTTGTACCAATCGGGACTCCAAATGCTGAATATGGGTGGAATATTTTGCTAAACTTTTCAAAACTGAAAATTTGTATCCTCATCTTCCACATTAATCGGGTTACGATGATTCTGCTCGCCTTGTTGGTTCGCCAATGCTTGGATCTGTTGGTCATGCATTTCTCTCATCTGCTGCATGGCCATCTCCATCTCAAATTTAAAACTTTCTTTTTGCTTAGCCAAAGCGTCTTCAAGCATCTTGGCCATCTGTTCCGCGCTTATCATCAGGGTCTCGCGGGGTTGTCCCTCGCTGGATACTGTATTATCTGATGCCACCACGGAGCCGGCATCAGATTCTTCAGGAGGGGGGGGGGAGGGGTAAAAAAGGAAAATCACCAATTACCCTTCGAAGATATCTTGAAGATCTACTATAAAGTCTTGTGGAATCAAAAGAAAAGAATGATATCCAAGACTTTGTTATGCTGTAAATTCTTTATCAGTGCTCGATGATATGATGCCCCAGAAGCAAGGAAGGTATCCCTAGACTATTAATCAAGTACTGGATAGCATTGAGAGGGTGAAAAGAGTTGCATGGGATCAATTCATTTATACAGAAATTATTAGAGGCATTAAAGTTGTTGTGGAGGGCTTGAAGAAGCCAGGGGTTACATATGTCCCTGGATGCATGCCACGAATACCCGTAAGTTCCATGTTAAGTCTATTTTGATTCATGTTATGTCTAATTTAGTTCATGTTAATCCTAAATCACTTAATGTTCTGTGTAAGTCTAATTTCAGTTCATGTTAAGTCCAAATTTCAGTTTATGTTAAGTCTAAAATCAGCTCATGTTTGTTAGGTCTTATGTTGATGAGCCTATATATCTAATCTAGTTTTGATGATTAAGAAACAATTCCTAACGTCGTGTTGTCGAGTGTTTACATTTGCTTGTTAGGTAAAACTACACAAATAACCTCTAGTCGGAGGTTGGTTGGAATTGCACATTCACGATCACATTCAAAGGAGGTTGGAAGGAATAGTGGAATGAAGCCAATACATTCAAGTCAAAGATTCAAGATCAAGCTTCATCTGCAACCAAGATTGAGCTTCAATGAGAGATCATTAGCTTGGGTATAGTGTTTTAGTTTTTAGTAATTTATATTTGTGTGCAAATATTTCAATCTCAATATTACACACACACACACACACACACACACACACACACATCGTTTTCATTTTATTTGCTTTCAAGTTTTAGACACATAAATATGAAACAAATAGATATAGTTATATACACACATATTTGTTTCATGTTTATACGTGCTTGAAATGATTTTATTAAAATAAAGCTTTAATATATTCAAATCAATGAAATCATGTCTTTCGTTTTTATACTTTTGTAAGTTTGAAAAATAATGTATCTATATATTAAAGATTTGATTATACTATTTTACATCTTTTATAAAGTCTATTAATTCATTTAAGAGAAGTTCAAACCTGTTTGAAAACATTGTTTCAAAATCATGTGTTGTTGAAACTTCGTGTTTTGGACTATTTTGTAAAATGAAGAGTTTTCACAAATGGAAAATGTAATTTGAAAAATTATTTTTGTAACATATTTATTTTTATGTTTATAAACATTTCTCCAAGTTTTATATTTTTTTAAATTTATTTGATATTTTTAAAGAGGTTTTAAAGTTGATATTTATTGTCCATTTCAGGCACTGTGCACATTTTAAGTCGACTTACTACAGTACCAAGTCGACTTATAAAGTGTTGTGCAGATGGTGTTTTTAATCTACTGAGTTGACTTATAATATAACAAGTTGACTTATACTATAGAGCTGTTGCACAGTAACGGCTAGTTTCCAGATTTTTATTATTTTGTGGTTTTTGTTGATTTTTGCTGGTTTCTTGAACTTAGTTTTTCCATCCTAAATATACCCCTTTACCATAAACATTCTAACTCACTTAAGAAAGTTTTAAAACAAGTTTTACAAGGGTTTTAGTTTGTTTAAATGTGTTTTTATAAGAGATTATGTGAAGAAGTTTTCACAAGAGGAAGAGATCATTCATTTCGTATTTAGGCTTCAATTTCAATCTCTCTTACTCTTGTTTTACAGAGAAGTTTTCTCTAAACTCAATTTCTAGCTTTATATTTTTTTGATTATTCATTTTATTAAGCTAGATTTTATATTGAGTTTAGTTCTCATTGTTGCTCATTATTCACACACAACTCACTTGAACTTTTAGTATTCTCAAATATTGTATAATAGAGTGTGAGGTTGTGACATTAAGTGTGAGCTTAATTGAGTTCTCATCTTATTAGAGAACAAATCAATTTTTATTTGAGCTTATTTGTTGAGCGAACACATTGTAATACACAAGTACACTGAGAGGAGTGTGTGGTGAGAGACGGGGTTAATTCCAAGAGGAGTGGTGTCGGTAGTAAAACCTAGGGAGAGGTAGTAATTCCGAGCACTTGAGAAAGTCTACACGGGCTAGGCCAATACTTAGAGGGTGTATTGCGTGATTACAATTGTGTAAGTTGTGAAAATTTTCAGTGAGCTAGAAAACCGATTGTGTGAGTTGTAAACGTTTTCGGTGAATGTTGAAAACCGGTTATGATAGTGGAGATTCTCCTCGTGAGTGAGGAGCGGAGAAGTAGGTTGAGGGTGACCGAATTCTGTGATCATATTGTGTATTTGAGTTTGCCTTGACGTATTATTTGTGCTCATTGTTTATTACATTCTATATCGCCATTGTCTCATGTTTATATCGTCCTTGTTTTAATTACATATCCTTACATATAATTTGTTGTATATTATAATTGTTAGGATATTGTTAATAAGTTTTAAATTGATATTAAATCGGATTAAATTAGCATATATCCTATTCACCCTCCCCCCCTCTCTAGGGTAATTTCAATACTAATTCTAATTACAGTTCATGTTAGGTCTAATAAAAATTCGTGTTAAGTCTAATTTCATATTAAGTCCAACTTGATTCGTGTTAAGTCTAATATCAGTTCATGTTAAATCTAAATTCAGTTCATGTTAAGTCTAATTTCAGTTTGTGTTAAGTCTAATTTTAGTTCTTGTTAAGTCTAAATTCAGTTCATGTTAGTTCTAATTTTAGTTCATGTTAAGTCTAAATTCAGTTCATGTTAAGTCTAATATTAGTTCATGTTAAGTCTAATTCCAGTTCGTGTTAAGTCTAAATTCAGTTTACTTTAGCTCTATTTTAATGTTAATTCTAACTTGATTCGGGTTAAGTCTAAATTCAGTTCCTATTAAGTCTAATATCAGTTCGTGTTAAGTCTAATTACAATTCATGTTAAGTCTAAATTTTAGTTCATGTTAAGTCTAAAATCAGTTCATGTTAAGTCTAATTACAGTTCATGTTAGGTCTAATAACAGTTCGTGTTAAGTACATATTTTAATTCATGTTAAGTCCATATTTCAGTTCATGTTAAGTCTAAAATCAGTTCATGTTAACTCTAATTGTAGTTCATGTTAGGTCTAATAACAGTTCGTGTTAGGTCTAATTTTAATTCATGTAAAGTCCAAAATTTAGTTCATATTAAGTCTAAAACTAGTTCATGTTGGGTCTAATAACAGTTCATGTTAGGTCTAATTTCAATTCATGTAAAGTCCAAAATTTAGTTCATGTTAAGTCTAATACCAGTTCATGTTAAGTCTAATTATATTTCATGTTAGGTCTAATAACAGTTCATGTTAAGTCTAATTTTAATTCATGTTACGTCTAAATTTTAGTTCATGTTAAGTCTAATTTCAGTTCGTGTTAAGTCTAATTTTGTCCATGTTAAGTCTAATTACACTTTATGTTAGTTAAGTCTAATTTCATGTTAAGTCTAATTTCATGTTAAGTCCAACTTGACTCGTGTTAGGTCCAACTTGAAATAACATATATTTAACACGAACTGTAATTCTTAAACAACAAAGAAATCTCATTTAACATGAAAATACTTACAAGTTAATATTATACAAAACGTAGTCTGTAACTATACAAGCAAAACAATCAACAACTTACAAAACACTTAATCGGCAATAAGTTCATTGCATGTTTTACGGTTATGACCTTCCATATGGTATCAAAAGCATTTAACTGGTCGGGTGTAAACAGTTCTGTTGTTGATCCGTCTAGTTCTATTTCTCCCTTTTCTTTTTGTTGTTAGTGGTGCTAGGATCTTGATCTCATCACGTGGCATGCTACGCTTCTCGTAATCAGGGATAGGGTAAATGATTAGCTCGTAGCTTTTTTTAAAAGCTTCAACCGTCATAAACCAATCGCAGAATTGGTAAACATCCCTCTTCATAAACATAATGGATGCACATGCATGTTTACATGAGATACGAGTTACATCCCACGCACGGCACGTGCATGTGTTATGGTCCAGATCCACTTGAAAAGTTTTATGGGATTGTACCTCAAATAATCCTCTATGGGATTGACGCACATCCAATGGGCGTCCATTTTCCATGTTCTCTTTAAGGACAAGCTCAGCTGTGGGACAAAAAAATTCATTCCAATTTTCAGCCATGCCTCGTCGCTCATTCATACAAACCATAATTTATTTACGTATGTACTCTACCAATTGTAGTATCCATAGAAGTCTAGCCTCATGTATCTACTTGTTGAAGGACTTAGCAACACTAGATGTAACGTGAACATATCTAAAACATAACAGGGAATTCATTACAATTAACATGAAGTGAAATAGAATTAAGAGGAAGTTCTATTGAGTAAACACGAACGTCTAATTTTAATAGAAAACAGCTTAAACAAATAGGAAGTGAACTATGATTAACGTTAGATTACTTATACTTTACATAATTCCAGGAAAGAACGTGTTTGTCCAGTTCTCTGGAGCGTAGTTCATGATAATATTATATGCCCTTTTGTTAATCAGTTTAATGCCGTCCATATAATCATTCCATTCTGCTTTAGTATACTTGTAACAAGCTGATTGTAATAGATTCCCCAAAATCTAAGTATCCTTTACCTTTAGTTCCAAATCCTTCAATTTTGACCTGAAATTTCTCAATTAGATGTAGAACACATCTAGAGTGTAGAGCATCTGGAAAAAAAATTCTCTAATTGCTTCTCTAATTCCCTTATCCGCATCTGATATTATAACTAACTTATGTGAAGGGTTGTATGGATCTGGCCTTTCATAGAGCATAGACCACAAACCTATAAAGAATTGCAGTTAATATACAGGAAGTTAGACTTAACATGTAACACGCTACAGTTAACATGTAACATGTTGCAGTTAACATATAATCCATTAGACTTAACTTTCAACTAAATAGACTTAACATCATAATTATTGAACATAACAGCATAAATAAGTATAAAGATAGCCTTTCAGAGAGCATTAAATACAAACCTTGTAAGAACCACTACCAGTTAATGTTATTATCCTGATCACATATGAAATAGGCTAATGGAAATATCCCCTGATTTTCATCGTATGCTACAGCTGAGGAGTATACATTTGAATCGATCTTTTAGAAAGGTCCCATCCAAAAATATAAGTGGCCGACATCCATGCAAAAAACTGTTTATGCAAGCGGCATAGCAAATGAATAGCCTTGTAAACCTCTACTCATTTTGTTCAACATGAATGTAGCTACCTGGGTTTGTCTTCTTAACATTTTCTACATACCTAAAATTTTGAAAAATAAGTGTTAGATTTAACAAGAACCAAATTAGTCTAAACAACATACAAAATTTGACTTAACATTTACATAAAACAAAAAGCAACTTTAAATTAACAAGAAATAATTTAGACTTTAAATTTAAACTTTAACGAGCTACAGTTAACATACAGGACAATAGACTTAACATATAACATGTTACGATTAACATACAATAATTAGACTTCACATAAAGCACTTTGGACATAACATGTAATGACTTTCTGTTACCATACAAGAAATTAGACTTAACATATAATCTGTTACAATTAGCATTCAATGAAATAGATTTCACATGTAACAAGTTGCAGTTAACATACAATGAATTAGACTAAACAGATTAAAATTTTTGCATTTCACATGAAATAATTTGACTTAACATGTAATAAGTTGCACTCCGTAAATGAAATTAGTTTGTATAGGGCAGATATTATCTTTTACCATTGTAATTGAACGTAGGACTCGTGAGCGTCACCACATAATTTCTCTTGTGCTCTTTCTTTACCCCACCATATCTTACTATAATCGACCCTTAGCCCATACGTACTTAAAAACTCTTTCTGTACATCAATAGGGTGTATCTCCTGTCGGACCTTTAACATGGGTTGTAATTGAGTCTTAATGAATGGTCGGGAGGCCTTAGATTGACCGGCATTATTGTCATGCTGCCTACAAGTGTGATTGTTCACGAACCTTTTATTGCAAGTCTATTTTTATTTTTAGGTGGAGAGGCAAATAACATCCACATGAAACTTTTGGTTTCCTTAAACCGGCAATAAACTCGAATACGCTTTGGTTCATTCTTTTCAAATAAGTACTCAATTTTTTTTCCATAGAATAGTATAGCAAAGTCAATATTAATTCTTTCACACTGTCAAATCGTTGTCTCTCATTAGTTAAAGTAGTGTGCCATCAAGCAGGAATTCTCTCTGATTTGCTAATCATATCTCAATCATCATAACATTGTCTCCGAAAAGATTGTCATTAGGAGTTCTATCTGATACACAAGTCCTATCTGAAAGACATGTGGACGTTGACGTTGGCGGACCACAATCTATACTTTTTGAGCTCAAATTGTTAGCAATGCTATAAATGTTTAGAAAATAAACAAATAATCAAAAACTAAACAAATAATAACATAAATAAATAATAATCAAGTTGGACTTAACACGAAATTAG
Organism: Asparagus officinalis; assembly: GCF_001876935.1. Lineage (NCBI taxonomy): Eukaryota > Viridiplantae > Streptophyta > Magnoliopsida > Asparagales > Asparagaceae > Asparagus > Asparagus officinalis. Next base: position 5,893,907 of record NC_033803.1, on the reverse strand, counting down.
ACCTAACATGAACTGGTTTTAGACTTAACAAGAACTGAATTTAGACTTAACATGAATTAAAATTAGACTTAACACGAACTATTATTAGACCTAACATAAACTGCAATTAGACCTAACATGAACTGATTTTAGACTTAACAAGAACTGAATTTTGGACTTAACATGAATTAAAATTAGACTTAACACGAACTGCAATTAGACCTAACATGAACTGTAATTAGACTTAACATGAACTGATTTTAGACTTAACATGAACTGAAATTTGGACTTAACATGAATTGAAATTAGACTTAACACGAACTATTATTAGACCTAACATGAACTGCAATTAGAGTTAACATGAACTGATTTAAGACTTAACATGAATTAAAATTTGGACTTAACATGAATTGAAATTAGACTTAACACGAACTGTTATTAGACCTAACATGAACTGTAATTATACTTAACATGAACTAATTTTAGACTTAACATGAACTGAAATTTGGACTTAACATGAATTGAAATTAGACTTAACACAAACTATTATTAGACCTAGCATAAACTGAATTTAGACTTAACATGAACCAATTTTAGACTTAACATGAACTAAAATTTGGACTTAACATGAATTGCAATTAAACTTAATACGAACTATTATTAGACCTAACATGAACTGAATTTAGACTTAACATGAACTGATTTTAGACTTAACATGCACATAAATTTGGACTTAACATGAGTTGAAATTAGACTTAATACGAACTGTTATTAGACCTAACATGAACTAAATTTAGACTTAACATGAACTGATTTTAGACTTAACATGAACTGAAAATTAGACTTGACATGAATTGAAATTAGACTTAACACGAATCAAGTTGGACTTAATATAAAATTAGACCTAATATGAACTATTATTAGACTTAACATGAACTGTAAAATTAGACATAACACTAATTAGTTGGACTTAACATGAAATTAGACCTCACATGAAATGCTATTAGACCTAACATGAACTGAAATTAGCCTTAACACGAATCAAGTTGGACTTAACATGAAATTAGACCTAACATGAACTATTATTAGACTTAACATGAACTGTATTTACACTTAACATGAACTGAAATTAGACATAACATGAACTGTTATAGAGTAAACATGAACTGTATAACACGACTCAAGTTGGACTTAACATATAACGCTTTGGACTTAACATGTTCTCACTTGCAGTTAAAATAATGGAATTTAGACTTAACATACAACACAAAGCCTTGGACTTAACATTCTGCTTTTAGGCTTATTATTCCATACAACACAACGCCTTAGACTTAACATAAAAGCCCTTAGACTTAAGTTTAAAAAAATCCAATAACTTACTGGTCTTGTCGAACTTGCTCGTTGTTATGGTTATTTAAAGAATCCTCTGTTTCTTGAAAAGCTTTCATGGGAATCTCTTTTAATCCAATATTGTGGTAGTGCTCCACCATAGACGACAGATCATCTTCGTTCTCAATAGGAAAATTGAAGCTGTCGTTTGTTTCATCTTTGTACGCCAAAGATAAAGAATCATATGGAAGTTTTAACCTCTCTGACACATCAAATTTGAGATTCATCATGGTGGTTGAAGAGTTAATCTTTAAGAAAACTATTTTATCACCCGAGGAGACAATGTAGATGATAGCCATCTCAGTCATTATGAAGGGAAGGTAGGAGTAATGGAGAGAATTTTAGGATAAAGAGGAGTATTAGAATGAGTAATGGAGAGAATTTTAGGATGAGGATGAGTAATTGACAACTAACTAGTTATTGCTCATGATAGAGTAAAAATTGGGGGGGGGGGGGGGGATTTCCCTCCATTTCTCCCATCAGATCGCATTAATGCGACATGACTTTCCCCCATGGGGGCGCTGCGTCTGGGGAAGAAGGAGAAGGGAAATTTAGGGTTTTTCCCAAAATACATTCTCTTTTTTGTATACAGCTGACGTGGAGGGCCTTGACACATTAAACCAAACTTTTTTGGGTCTGATCCATACGGGGAAAAGAGGGGGGAGCCTGGTCATATAAAGTTAATGCTTTTGGGGTCTTGACACAATTTTCAAAAAACTCCTCCAAAGAAAGAACAGAGCTGAACTCCTGCCATCATATTCTCTTCAACTTAAAAAAAAGAGTGATATGCTCTGTCTTTCCCCATTGTAAAAGGCAAGGTGATTTTCCATCTTCATAGTGTAAAAGACAAGGTGACTTTCCATCTTCATCCTATTCTCCCCTCCATCCGACCAAACGGGGTTCATCATCTGTGGAGAAATCAGGAAAAGAATAAGAAAAACCAGAAAAACTGGCATAAGTCGACTCATGCACTGTGCACGAGTCGACTTACGATCTGCAGCCGAATTGTGATTTTAGCCTCTGTCAAGTCGACTTAGCATGACTGTTAAGTCGACTTATGGCAAGTCGACTTAACAGTCTGTTAAGTCGACTTATGAAGTGTTCTCCAGTTGTTGATTTTCTCTCTGTCAAGTCGACTTGTGAGCTCTGTTAAGTCGACTTACGACGGGTTTTTTGCATACGCAGGTTTCCTATTTGCAGTCTGATTGGGGTTTTGTTTTGATATAAATAGGGAAACGATTTGTGAGGGTTTTTTATCAGAGATTGAGGAATATTTTGAGCATTGTGAGAGGGAGATATTGTGAGCAAGGTGAGATCTTTGGTTGAGGGTTAGTTTGAGAGAATTTGTGTGATTGTAACCCTTTGTACTCTCCTTGATTTAGTGAAATCTCCCCATCCTCTCCCCGTGGACGTAGGCAAATTGCCGAACCACGTATATCTCTGTGTTTGGATTGATTTGGCTTTATTGGTTGGATTTGTGCAAGAGTTTGTCTTTCTTCTACTCGTGATCACAGGTTCGTTGTGAGTTCGTGCAAGGCTTCCGCAAAGGCGCGCGACAAGTGGTATCAGAGCTCAGATTCAGATCTAGGGTTTTGGATTAGGTGGAGGAAGATTCAGTTTGAAGCTTGGTTCTTGGAGTTCTAGGCTTTGGTGGAGTTAGGGTTTGAAGTTGCCGTTGAAGATCTCGCTTTCCTCGTGTGGTTAGGAGTTCTATTTGGAATCCAATCTAGGGTTCAGTTGGGTAATTTCTTATTCTTTCAAAGTTTGGATCTTTCTCTACAATTTGGAAGTTGTGATTATGGGTGAAGTAATTGGTGAAAGCAGCAAGATGACAGGCACAGTTCAAGTGGGTTTTCAGAACACTAAGATTAGTGTTGTGAAATATGACGGCAAGATCAATTTTGGTTTGTGGATGAGCGACGTACAGGATGCGCTCAATGCTCAAAATCTGGAGGAGACCATCATGGTCGATGTGAGGCCACCTAAGTATGAAGAAGCGATATGGGAAAAGATGAATCGAAATGCTTGCGGGGTGATCAGGTCCTGTTTGGAACAGGAGCTGAAATACGATGTGATTGGGGTGACGTCTGCGATGAAGATGTGGGAAATTCTCAACAATAAGTACCTTACGAAGAGTGTTGAGAACCGGTTGCACTTGCTGCGAAGGTTATTCAGATTCCAGATGTCCAGAGGTACCTCGCTTGCGGCTCATGTGAACAACTACACTAAGTTGTTGTCGGACTTGGCGAACGTGGATGAGAAGATCACAGATGAGTACAAGGCTATTATTCTTTTGGGCTCCTTACCGGATGAGGAGTATGATACCTTCGTGCTTACGTTGCTGAACGGGAGATCTTCTATCACTTATAGTGAAGTGACTAACGCATTGACGAACTATGATTTGAGGAGGAAGGATAAGGAGACTTCCCGCGCTAGTACTTCAGGAGAGGCCTTGTCGGCGAGAGGTAGAAGCTCATATCAGAAAGGTGGAAACAGAGGGAGGTCAAAGTCAAGAGGTCGTCACCAGCTTGGAAAGAATCAATGTGCATTCTGCAAGGAGCAGGGACATTGGAAAAGAGATTGCCCGAAAGTCAAAGAAAAGGAGAATAGCAAGAATAAGGGCCCGAAGGCCAATGAGGTGAATGTTGCGAAAGGCGATGATTCCGATGATTCGAGCTTTTCTCTTTTGATTACTCCGGAGGTGAACCATTTGGATGCATCGGAGTGGATGCTTGATTCTGGCGCTACTTATCATGTGACTCCTAGGCGAGATTGGTTCTCATCATTTGAGAGACTCGATGGGGGTGTTGTGGTCATGGGAAATGATCAATCCTGTGGCGTTCGTGGGATAGGTACTGTGAGGATTCGGATGCACGATGGAGTAGTCCGTGAGCTGAAGGAGGTGAGATTCGTTCCTCAACTTAAGAAGAATCTTATCTCAGTGGGGGCTTTGGAGGCGAAGGGATTCAGGGTGACCTTTGAGGATGCTGTAGCAAAGGTTACTAAGGGATCTTTGGTGGTGATGAAGGGAGTCCGAAATCATAATTTATATTATCTGAAGGGGAGCACCGAGATTGGCCAGGTTGCTTCGGCGATTTCAGAGGCGGACATGAGCAGACTTTGGCACTACAGGCTAGGGCATACAGGTGAAAAGTCACTGCAGGCATTGTGCAAGCAGGGGCTTTTGAAGGGAGCCAAGAGTGGTAAAGTAGAATTCTGTGAGCACTGTGTACTTGGCAAGAAGACGAAGGTGAAGTTCGGGACGGCCATTCATAGGACGAGGGGCATCTTGGACTACGTGCACACAGATGTTTGGGGTCCCACTAAGACGGCATCACTTGGTGGTCGACATTGGTTCGTCACGTTCGTTGATGACTATTCTAGGCGATGTTGGGTGTACACCATGAAGCATAAGAGTGAAGTCCTAGATTTGTTTGTGGAGTGGAAGAAGAGATTGGAACTGCAGACTGGGAGAAAGATCAAGACGTTGCGATCCGACAACGGCGGCGAGTATACCTCAGACCCCTTTCTGCAGCTATGTCGAGACGAGGGCATAGAGAGGCACTTCACAGTTAGTCATACACCGCAGCAGAATGGGGTGGCAGAGAGATTGAATCGGTCTTTGCTGGAGAAGATTCGATGTTTATTGGCGCATAGTGGTTTGGAGAAGATCTTTTGGGCTGAGGCACTTTCTTATGCGAGCCACCTCATTAACAGGCTGCCTTCATCTGCGATTGAGGGGAAGACCCCTATGGAGATGTGGTCGGGAGAGACAGCACATGACTATGACCAGCTTAAGGTATTTGGTTGCCCTGCATATTATCATGTTAGAACTGATAAGTTGGAACCTCGAGCTAGGAAGGCCATATTTGTAGGATTCAAGCGTGGTGTCAAGGGATACAAGCTTTGGGATCCAGTTGATAAGAAGATTGTGCTGAGTAGGGACGTCACATTCGATGAGGCTTCTATCTTGAAGCTTCCCAGCTCTCATCAGGTGGAGAGCAACCCGACAGAGGAGATTTCGCAGGTGGTGGAGATTGATGCAGCTCCACAGAGTCCAGATAGTGCAGTATCCATGAGAGTGCCGACTGAGGTGACGCCAGGCGAGCACGACGGTGATGCGGAGGATACGGGTACTCATGAGCAGGATCAGGGACCGACGGCTCAGGTTCAGGATTCTATTGCGGCACGGAGACAGAGGAGAGACATACGGGTGCCAGCACGGTATGCCGACACAGTTGCATATGCACTTCCGGTGGAGAGTATCGATGAGATGGTGCCTACTACATTCAGAGAGGCCGAGCAGAGTTCGGAGGCTGATTCGTGGCAGGTGGCTATGCAGGAGGAGATGGAGTCTCTTCACAAGAACGATACATGGGAGCTTGTAGAGCTTCCAAAGGGGCGGAAGGCGATTGGGTGCAAGTGGGTGTACACGAAGAAGGAGGGCATTGAGGGCACTCCAGTGAGGTTCAAGGCTAGGTTGGTTGCGAAGGGCTATGCACAGGAGGAAGGTATTGATTACAATGAGGTTTTCTCTCCGGTGGTGAAGCATTCGTCGATTCGGATTTTGCTAGCTTTGGTGGCACAGTATGGATTGGAGTTAGATCAGTTGGATGTGAAGACAGCATTTCTTCATGGTGATCTTGATGAAGAAATATATATGACTCAGCCATTGGGATTCCGAGCTGCAGGGAAAGATAAGTTGGTTTGCAGGCTAAAGAAATCGCTATACGGTTTGAAGCAGTCTCCTCGACAGTGGTATAGGCGATTTGATGGTTTTATGCTTGGTCATTCGTACACTCGGAGCCAGTTTGATCCTTGCGTGTATTTTCGCAAGTTGAGAGGAGGTGCGTACATTTATTTGTTGCTTTATGTCGATGACATGTTGGTTGCTTCTAGTTCCAGGTCAGCTATAGATGAGTTGAAAGTTCAGCTTTCGAATGAGTTTGAGATGAAGGACTTGGGCGAGGCGAAGCGCATTTTAGGGATGGAGATCGGCAGAGATAAGAAGAAGGGCAGGATTTGTTTGACACAGGTGGCTTATTTGAAGAAGGTTCTACAGCGATTCCATGTTAGCATGGATACGAAGCCAGTTTGTGTACCGTTGGGAGCCCATTTGAAGCTTTCAGCTGGCCTTTCACCGAAGTCAGTTGAAGACCGTGAGTTGATGACGAAGACTCCATATGCGAGCGCAGTTGGGAGCTTGATGTACGCGATGGTATGTACGAGGCCGGATTTGTCACAGGCAGTGAGCATGGTGTCGAGATACATGCACGATCCAGGAGTGGGTCATTGGGACGCCGTGAGATGGATTTTGAGGTACATTAGAGGTACGCTCAATGTTGGTTTGGTTTATGAGCGGGACACTACAGGTGGGCAGCTATGCATTGGCTATGTTGATTCGGATTATGCCGGGGATTTGGATAAGCGCCGGTCTACTACGGGGTATGTGTTCACTTTGACCCGTGCGCCGGTGTGTTGGAGATGCACCTTACAGTCTACGGTGGCTTTGTCTACGACGGAGGCAGAGTATATGGCGGTTACGGAGGCTGTGAAGGAGGCTATTTGGCTTCGAGGACTTTTGGAAGAACTTGGTATATCGCAGCGATCCGTCACTATTCATTGCGATAGCATGAGTGCTATATATTTGGCGAAGAATCAGGTTTTTCATGCGAGGACGAAGCACATTGACGTTCGTTATCACTTCGTTCGGGATGTTCTTGAAGATGGCGATGTGGAAATTGTGAAAGTCCACACGAAGGATAATCCGGCAGATATGCTCACTAAGGTGGTTCCGAGCAACAAGTTTGATCATTGTCGAAACTTGTTGCACATTCGTAATTGTTGAGGCCGTTGGCGGCCATTTGGATGAACTACGGGCGGCTTGATCCCTTGGGAGAGGGGGTACGTAGGCAACCGCATTGGTGCAGCCGAGTTTAGAGAGACGACACATTGGTGCTCATGTTGGTGTCGGCTCAGTGTTGGGAACACTTCGCCGAGGTGGCTTGGTTTGGTGTCGGCTCATTTTTGGCAAAATTCGCCGAGGTGGAGAATTGTGGAGAAATCAGGAAAAGAATCAGAAAAACCAGAAAAACTGGCATAAGTCGACTCATGCACTGTGCACGAGTCGACTTACGATCTGCAGCCGAATTGTGATTTTAGCCTCTGTCAAGTCGACTTAGCATGACTGTTAAGTCGACTTATGGCAAGTCGACTTAAAAGTCTGTTAAGTCGACTTATGAAGTGTTCTCCAGTTGTTGATTTTCTCTCTGTCAAGTCGACTTGTGAGCTCTGTTAAGTCGACTTACGACGGGTTTTTTGCATACGCAGGTTTCCTATTTGCAGTCTGATTGGGGTTTTGTTTTGATATAAATAGGGAAACGATTTGTGAGGGTTTTTTATCAGAGATTGAGGAATATTTTGAGCATTGTGAGAGGGAGATATTGTGAGCAAGGTGAGATCTTTGGTTGAGGGTTAGTTTGAGAGAATTTGTGTGATTGTAACCCTTTGTACTCTCCTTGATTTAGTGAAATCTCCCCATCCTCTCCCCGTGGACGTAGGCAAATTGCCGAACCACGTATATCTCTGTGTTTGGATTGATTTGGCTTTATTGGTTGGATTTGTGCAAGAGTTTGTCTTTCTTCTACTCGTGATCACAGGTTCGTTGTGAGTTCGTGCAAGGCTTCCGCAAAGGCGCGCGACATCATCACCTATCTCCCATCAAACCAAATAAGATTCTACGTAATTATCCGGCCTTTGTCGATAAAAAATTACTAATAATATTGAGGCATCGTCTATGTAATCATCTGGCGTTTGTCTATAAAAAATTACTAATAAGATCAACAACAGGCAGATATCCCCCATCACATCCCCCGTCACACACCATTCAGTCAACTCGACACTTGGACAGCCAGAGTCCCGACCTAGCCGACTCTCCGAGTCGACATCTCGCTAGGTCGACTCAAAGGGCAGTACATGTCGGTCCTCTCATCAAAAGACGACTTGTTGCAAGTCCACTCAATTAGTTAATTAACCAGCATCTCGCTGGGTTGACTCGAAAGGCGATACTTCTCGACACCCCTCGATACAATTCGAAAGGTGACTTCGACCTTGAACCGCTGACAGCACATCGACATCACATTAAATGTTTGACATGCGCCATCATTTCTCCATCCCCGGTACTATTTATGACACATCGGACCACGCCGGCTTCGTACGCCGCCTATCTCATCTCATTAATGCCAAAGTGACCGCGCTCATTTCGTGATCACTCCACAGCTGGCACCTGTAAAGTCGACGCTGACTCATCTGCCAGCTTAGACCCGACCGAGAAAGGCTAAAATGTCCCTCCTGCATGGCTATAAGGGGAAAAACTATTCCCAATGCGAAGGTAAGCAATCTCTCAGAATTTTTCTCCACTCCACTACACTTGAAAACTCGCACAGTTCACCACTTTCCCACTCAAGTACATCACTGACTTGATCGTCGGAGGAATACCTGGGGAACTAGTCAACGTCCCCCTATGAGTTGCTATTTGTGCAGGAAAGAACAGCTCAACTCAAAATCAAATATTCAGAGAAGTTAGTGGCCCCTAATCAACCTCACCCCCATTACATTATCTGTGTGATTACTAACATCAACAACATCGAGGCACTGTCTTCACCCAAGTCACTGTCCTCAACTCGAGTCATCGTATTCACCCGAGGTACCGTCCTCACCCGAGCCACCATGCTCAATCCTCGAGACACCATCCTCACGTATTCACCCGAGGTACCGTCCTCACCCGAGCCACCATGCTCAATCCTCGAGACACCATCCTCACCCGAGTCACTGTATTCATCCGAGGCACCGTCCTCACCCCGAGTCACCGTGCTCGACAACCGGGGCACCGTCCTCACCTAAAATCATTGTATTCTTTTTTATAATTTTGTGATTACTAAAATAAAAATTATTTATATGCGATGCGGACAAGAATCATTTACAAATATACCATTGTATTAGATGACAAATTCTAGCACTAATTTTGACCCCCACAATTTGCATTCATGTGCTAATTTGGATTTAAGGGGGGTGTTAGTCAGCTAGAACATTTTTGATAGAAGTGGAACAATTTTTATTATGGGATAATTTTTCAATGTGGAATATTTTAATGGGATAATTAGGAGTGATATTTAGAACATGATATTTTAGTTGGAAAATTGTTAGTATAATTAAGGATAATTTTCAGAAATCAATAAGCATATACGTCATGTATTTTGATGATCATACTACTGTTTATACATTTTAAAACTTATTATTATTATTATTATTATTATTATTATTATTATTATTATTATTATTATAGTGTTAATTAATATTGAAGAACTATTAGATAGACTATAAGATTAACTTTTTGATTTTTTTGGAATTATTATTGTAATATAAATTATCTCAGTTCTAATTTTGAGTTCTACTTAACTAACCCCCCTAACTTGATCATCGGAGGAAAAAACAAATAGTAACATTATTCGGTAAGAAAGAATCAGAATCCATATAATCATATGCTCGATCAACGGCAAAGCAAGTCACGATCAACGGCAAAGCAAAGATTGGGAAGATAATATAGGCCACATGATATAAGGTGTACTCCCGAGTCAATGGCAAAGCAAAGGATATCAACATGTATCAATTGATCTAACCCTTATCCCATTTGTAATTAATTTATGGTTAAGCGTTCAATTTTTTTTTCCATAATATATTCAAGATATGGATCTAAACCACAGGCATCATTGCACAGTGCAAACATATATAGTAAGCGTTCAATCATCACCATACCAAACGAAACAAGTCACGATCTCCAATTTTAATGAAACAGTGCACAATGCCAAGTTTGGAGGCGATATATAGTACATATTTATAATGAGGTTTGGCTGGGATTTATTGAATTAGTTATGTAGGTATTTATTGAATTAGTTATGTATCATTTTCTGACATTATAGGTGTGGGGTTTCGTCTGGGAAGCACTGGGACATGCACCAGCAAATTAAAGGACGTGCGCTGTTGGGGATTTGGTGAAGTTTAGAAGAAGATTAATTAGGATCAGTTCTTAATACACAAGTTATTTATTTATTTATTTAATCCGTCTATTGATTTAACAGTCCTAAGCGTGTAGAGGGGCTAGATTAATTTCTTCTAAACAAGTGATCCGAGGTAACATGAGTCTAATACTACTTAAGCCTGATATTGATGAAAAATGACTGACACAAGGTTAGTTCACAGAATGCCTTGTCAGCCCATAGATGTTGGTAATTAACCATGTTCTTTTTCTATATATAGTTGTCGCTTTAGACCAAGTGAACTACGGTTCTGTTCGGCAGCTCGATAGAAATTAGGCCAGCTCGGTTTTAGTTTTTTAATCAGGTGAGAATTAAATCAGTAGGAGGTGGTTCAATTCTATATAGCCTGGTTAAGAGGCTGAAAAAAGAACTAAAATAAGTTGAGTCGGCTACGTCCTGAATTTTTCCAAACACAAAACTGTACTAAAACCGGACCAGGTTTGGACCTGACCTAGTTTTAGTGGTTTGGCAAATAAGCCCTAAGGTTTAATTAGCACGTGAATGATGGAAAAATTATGCAATGTTGGTAGTCATGCTATGCCTATAAATTGCCTTTATTTTGCACTGATTTAATGAGTTTCATCACTCGGAAACTATATGTCTAGAAGAGCCGGTCCGCAAAATAATAATTTTCATTAAAATCCAACCATACACGCCCCAGCCCCCTACCCCACTCACCTACCCACCTACCCAACTGTATGGAAGACTAATCCTGTTTTGAAAATCATGAATTGGATCACGTACACTTGTGGCTTGAAAGAAACAGAAAACACCGAGAGTGTATATTTGATTTAGACATTTCTTTCAGCTTGTCAATTTTTGTCCATAAATACTGAAGACTTTAGCTATTGCCACCTTTGAATCAGAAGCAACATGATTCTTGATTTGACGGAGAGTTAACTAATTCTAGAATTACATTTGACTTAGAGCTTCTCCAACCACATACTGCATTTTGCAGTCCCTACCTTGGCATATTCCTTAGAATATGCTAAAATAGAGTTATGTAACTCCAACTAGGGCTGAGCATATTCGGTTCGGATCGGTTTTAAGCTCAATCCGCATCCAATCCGAATTTTTCGAATTCTCAAAACTCACATCCAGATCCAGATTTTTTCCCCTTCATCCGAATATTCGGCCCAACCGAAATTCGGATCGGTTCGGATCAGTTTTGGTTTTGGACCGAATTAATACTATTTCACAAAAATCTGCCCACACCTGATATCATTGCCTATTAATTTATGATGAAGTATCATTATTTGTCCATTTTGTCTACTTAACTTTTTCCCCCAAACAATGAAATGTGGAGTTTGTTTGAAGTAACACCATTGCCACAGCTAACAAAAAACCGAAATCAGTGAAATGAGCGCAAACCATATCAACAAGTACATATGGTTACGTAACATTCAAATATTAATTAACTATAATCAAAAGGTTATCTTTCATTTCTTGGAAAACAACTTAGCATGTCTCTAGTAGAATTTGAAAGCTTATATGAGGTTTCACCGATTTTAATGCGGGCATATACGCTAGCAGGCCCAATGAAAAATGAACTATACAATATAAACATGTATGTAAACATAACAATCAAATTACCGAGCAATTAGATAGCTTAATGTTCAAGTGATGACTCACTAATAAGAAAGCTATTCCATCCGACTTCGTCCGAACCAAAAGTCCTTTCCATTTTGACCGAATTCCGAACGACGAAGTCCTTCCCATTTTGAGCAATATGAATATCTGACAAAGAACGAATTAGAAAATTCGGTTCGGTTTTTTTTTTCGGGCGGTTCAGGGGTTCAAACCGGATCCAAACCGGTTTAATTCGGTTCGGGCGGTTTAGAGTCTTCTTCTCATCCATTTAATCTGGTTCGGTTAACCGGCCCGTTTTTTCGGGCGGTTTTTTCGGTTGAACCGGTTTTTTTCGGTTTTTGCCCACCCCTAACTCCAACCACACTCCTCTATTTCCAACTGCATTTTAATTTCTCTCAATTTAACAATTCTTTTACTTATTTTAAAAATATATAAAAATAATAATATATAATGTAATCATATATTTAAATAACATTAATTATCTTTAATGAATTGATAATAAGAAATAGATAATTGTCTTTAAATTATAATACATTTTCATTTTTAATTAGTTGGTTCTTGGAATTTTATATTTCAATTAATATTATTTAATATTACTCTCATTTTGAATACATAAAAATAATGAATGATATCATGACCACTTGCATAATAATGCACAACATGATTATTGAGGATGAACGTGATGAGAAAGAAGATATTGTTGTTTCTACTCCACCATCAATTTCAAATGTTGAAGACATAGGGATGAACGATGTCGAACAGTTCCGACAATTCCTGGCCCGGCATAAGAAATTCAAAGACAAAGAAGCACACTTCACACTTCGAAATGCATTAATTGAACATTTGTGGGAGAGACACGACAACGAAGTGATGTAACTTTTTTTTTATTAAAGTTCCTTGAAATTCTAAGTTAATGTATTTTATTTTCGTTTAATTTTCAATGTATTATCATTTCTAATTACTTGTTTTGCAATTTTATATTTCGATATTAGTCTCATTTTGAAGGTATCGACGAGACATTTCTAATGATATTATTTTCATTAAAAATATTTAATATATATATATATATATATATATATATATATATATATATATATAGATTTTAAGTAAGTAACAAAAAATAATAATGGGACACAATTGGAATAATTAAATGTTGTTAAGGAGATTGAGGGTTAACATTGTCTTTTTTTAGGAATAGTAATATAGAGTTGGCTGCAAATTTAGATCCAAATCTCCAAAAATGTAGTCTCGAATCCAAAAATGCAGCTCACCTCCAAAATATGTCGTTCGGTTGGATTTGATATGTGCTGCAAAATGGAGTTATAGGGGACGGTTGGAGAAGCTCTTAGATTGATCAAACCCATGTTCAGAAAAACCAAATTCAATAATCTCCATTAGACTCAATTAAATTACAGTCTTAAGTCCCAGCATAATATTTTGGAGAAGTTTTCATAGCAGACCCATTTATAACTTTATTCACCAAAATCGACCAATTTCAAATATATTCACAAAAATCGACCCAAATTTAACTAGGTCAAAAGATTTCTTTCTAATTAGTCAGGGTTGGCAACACCGACTAATTAGTAACCTAGTTAATTAACCTTCTAAATAGTTGGGGTTGGCCAGCATGACTGTTTTGAACTGCAATTGTAGCCCCCACTACTAAGACATGTAATTGAACTAGCATCTAATTAGTCGGGGTTGGCAATACCGACTAATTAAAAAGAAGTGTTTTTTTAAATCAACCCAGTGTTAACCTACACTGTTGATGTGTCGAAACTAGGTCGATTTTTGTAAATAAATTTAAAATGAGTTGATTTTGGAGAATAAAATTGTAAATGAGTCTATTTTGAAAATTTCTCCTAATATTTTAATTGTTCACGTTGATTTTGGAGAATAAAATTGTAAATGAGTCTATTTTGAAAATTTCTCCTAATATTTTAATTGTTCACTAGCCCAGTATCATCAGGGGCCGACATCTAGTCTATTTTGAAAATTTCTCCTAATATTTTAATTGTTCACTAGCCCAGTATCATCAGGGGCCGACATCCAATCGTTTATCAATCATAATCTCCATTAGGCTCGGTTAAATTATATGTCCATGCGTGTTCAATGGTTTCACATGTTAAGACAACTATCAAACTATATACCCTAAAGTTTTGGCAGTACTTACATACCTTAAAGTTTTTAAAACTTGCAGATATTCTCACTTGTTGTCGATCGCTTTATATACCCTAAAGTTTAAAAGCACTTGCACTTAAATACCCTAAAATTTACTTAAATACCCTTAGTTATGCAAACTTTAGGGTATTCAAGTGCAAGTTTTAAAAACTTTAAGGGTTTTAAGTGACATTTTCAAAAACTTTAGGGTGATAAAGTGCAAGTTCTATAAACTTTGTGGTATATAAGTGCTGCCAAAAACAAATGATGGTGTACATGTGCAAGTTCTAATATCTTTAGGATATAACAAGTGCAAAGTAGGGGAAGCTATAGGGTAATTAAGCGCGTTTAAGCTAAACAAATACTAAATTGCTGGTGAAGTTTTCTTTTAGTAAAGATCTCTATTGAAGTTATTTAAATGGTTTGCTTTTGAAAGGGTTAGTCATACTACTTGTTTGAGATACCACGATTATATTAAATCATATCTTAAGAAAGTGAAGAGCTCCCTTATGTTTATATTGCATGACCTAATATATCATACTTTCTTTAAAAGCACAAGTTTAGGAGATCTTTTAATGGTCAATATTACCCTTTATTATTTTGAATATTTCATATATATCTTAATCTATCCTAATCATAATTACATCCTATCCTAATCCCACGTGAACTATCTATACCTTAACAATTTAAAAAATAATATTAATAAAATATATAAAACATCTTTATGGTATTAGTTTGTTAAGATAAAGAAATTATACGTAGCTAACATACTATAATACATGAAGTATTGCTATTAGTTTGTTAAGATAAAGAAATTATACGTAGCTAACATACTATAATACATGAAGTATTGCAAAAAATCCTAAAAAGTTTTAAAATTGCACAAAATATCCTGAAAAGTTTAAATTATAAAAACCATTGTGATGTCTCAAAACTTAAAATTATAAAAACACCCTCAAAAGTTCATAAACAAGCACCTAAAATTCTAAAATTTCAAAACTTATAAACAACATAGATGAATTCAAGGGATTATCATGATGCACCCAAAAAATTCTGACATTTTAAAACTTAAAACAACAAACATGAAATTAAGAAATTAACAGTAGCCTCTGACGAATTTTAAAATTTCAATTAACACCTCAATATCTCAAAAATTATAGAAACACCCTCAAAAGTTTAAATTATAAAAAATCATCCTAAAATTCTAAAATTTACAGACAACAAAAGATAAATTCAAGATACTACCCTCAGACATCTAAAAATTTAAAATTTACCGAAATTAACCTCAAAGTTACAAAAATTATAAAAAATTCCTTCAAACTTTAAAAATTATAAAAAACTCTAAAATTTTAAAATTTATAACAAGTACACATCAAATCTAGAATCTATTGGTAGACCGCTAAAATTTAAATTTTTCCAAAATTAATCTATAGTTTTAATAATTACAAAAGGCACCCTTAAAATTTTAGAGTTGTATGAAATATCCTGACATTTAAAAAAATTACCACCAACATATGAAACATAGAAGTTACAACTACTAAACTTAAAATAATATTTTTGAAAAAACTCTCCCAAAGTTTTAAAAACTACAAATCACACCATCAAAATTCAAAACTATAAAAAAGGGCTGGAATTTTAAAAATTAGCAAAGAAAAGTGTAGTTGTTTGGTATTTTTTTCATTAAGATGTGTGTGTGTGTGTGTGTGTGTGTGTTTGTAATTTCTAATTTAAGGTTTACTATTCTTTTTCAGCATCTAAAAAAAGTATAAGTTAATATTAGTAAACAAAAGCAATAAAACTTGATTAAAAACATCCGACTAAGGAATATAAATTTTTAAAAATATTATAGCTTAAAATTATCACTACTATATAAATTAAAGTAACTGCATATAATTTTACTAATAGGTTGGAGCAGCAAAATACATTAGTAACATTAATTGATAAATATTTAAATCCATAAAAATAATAAAATATTATAATATAATAGCTTAGCATTAATTAATTATAATTTAGAACTATTAATTTCTGATTTTAATAATATTTATAGGGTAAAAGAATACAAGGAATTACATATAGAGGAACTATCAGAATGTTCATAGATACCCTTCAAAAGAATTAAGCTATTTCCATTGCAAATGAGAAATAACGAAAATAAATTTAAAATTCAGAAAATATCCACAAATCACTTGAATTAGCATTAACATAAAGCATATCTATTAAAGAAGCACTAACTGTGTTGCGTTAAAAAATAATTTAACAACTTTATCTCAATCAAAGAAGAAGTCTCCATAGAAGATATAAAAAAATTAGTAAGTATTCATAAATTTCATATTTTGTTCTTCAAATACTAAAGAAATTAAGTATTAGTATTACAATTTAAGGCAAATTAGTAATGAAAAATGCAAGTATTTAGTTTAGATTTTTGTGAAAAATGAGAGGGATAGAGCAAATGTAATATTATTGACATAATAGAAACTCTTTTTGGATGCATATCAGAAAAGTTCATTGTAGAAAAATAAGGTAGCTTCTAATCTTATTTAAGTAATAAAGTAACAAACAATTTCATATATATAGAATTAACATTTATTCTCATTGAAATAAAAAAAAAATCAAAGTCTATATTTTAAGCAGTTTGTGTTGAACATCAAAAATACATTTGACTTCTTTGTAAAGTTAAACAAGAAGATAAAAGATTAATGAGCCCAAAAAAGATAACAAAATAAACATATAATTCCAACTTGATATCACAATCGATGTAGATGATGAAGACACGAGAATTGTCCGGGAAAAATAAAAAGGTGAAGAAGGATTGATCTTAGCTCAATAAAAAATAAAACAGAAGGAATAAAAGATAATATTTTCTAAATATATTATAAAATAGTTTAATTATTTTGAGTGAAATTAGGAATCTTTAGAATGGAGTTTCATGAATTTTTTTAGTATTTTTATATGCTTATGTGAATACTTTTATCATATAAAAGTATAATAGAGTTAATATTAATCTTTAATTTATAATTTTTTATGAAGTCTATCAATAATTAGGAACAAACTTCATATTTTCTTATATATCGTTGTAGCATACTTTTAGTCAATCATTTTGTCTTATTAGTTTTAAATATTCACCTAACATTGTTTTAATATTTTTACTTATTATACTTTCTCAAGTAAAACTTGATTTCATATCGGTCAAAATAATATAAAAATTCAAATTAGCTTCAAATTATATTTGTTTTTTGTCAATTCAAAGATCAACATGAAAATTTAAATTGGGTGTAGCCCATGTAAGCAAACATAAAAAAAATCGTGATATAAAAGTTTAGAGACAAAAATGAGCACAAACTATTAAAGTGAAACTGTGGAACAAATTTTACTTATAAAGTAAGCTAAAAATAGTTAATCATGGTATTAAACCACGTGCATTGTACGTGTATAAAATCTAGTATTCATAAATAATTGGATTATTGAAAACAAAAGGTAAGTGGTCAATCCAATCTGAATAACCTCCATTAATCAAAATGCTTTCAGATGGAAACAAACAAGATTCAGCTAAACAAAAATATCTGAAAATATATGCAAACTAAATATTTTCAGTTGAATATATTACTTCCATTCTCTCTGACGGTTACTCCTCCAAAGGACTTGTTCGTTTACTCATTGACTTGTTCATTTACTCATTTAGCCTAATCGCTTTTCCTCTTCAAATATACACCCACCAACTACTCGTAATTTGCACAAACACCATTGAAATTAAGTAAAGATGGATTCATTAGCCCCCATGATAAAATTTTAGCACAAATTTTCACCACTTTATTCTAATTGATGCCTTAATGCTGGATATCAAAGAAATAGTTCACAAATATGACCATTTATTTCATTACAATTTACGCACTGACGAACAAATTAGGAAATGGATCCAAAAATTCAGGATAAAACAGTAGTTCTTCTTGTGATGACTTGAGTCCCAAGTTACATACGAATTAGTTCTCAGTTAGCTCCAATAGGAATAAGTGACATTTTACCCCCATAAATCTCTGGAAGTTGGCTTTCATCAATTTCTTCCAATAGCGCTTCTTCAAGGTTTTTGTCATCAACAAACACAAACTGTAGCAAGAATGGAACAAATTATGTTTTTGAACCGTATCATGTAAGGAAATAGTGACACTATGAAATTAAATAGTAAGTTTAGGAGATTACCTTGTTCTTCATCTTCTTGTCGATGAATGGGTACATAATCTTCCACACTTTCATGAAAAGATAAGGTACATGGATTAGAAACGCCTTGTGGAGCCTCTCAGGATAGTAACTCTGCCATGATTATATCAAGAATTACAAAATCAATATTCATTGAGTTTGCCTATATTTTATGTTGCGCGCAGCGGAAATTTCGGCAGCACTTCGGCAGCACAACAAGAGAGTCAGGTCGTAATAAGAATTCTTATTTCTCAAAGGGAACAAGAATCTGAAGCCTAATATCCCATCAAAGTGGGATATTTGCTCTTCCTCTCGTCAGCTCTAGGACTGCGCGTCGAGGGAACCTAAAAAGCTATTACAAATCACACAAAAGCAGTACAACCAATTTTTACGTGGTTCGGTAAATTGCCTACGTCCACGGGGCAAGGAGGGGGGAGATCTACTATTAGAGGGAGAGAATACAACTAGGGTTTACAATCACTCAATCTAAACCCTCAAACAAAACTCTCAAATCCCTCACAAATATCTCTCACAAAAGGATGCACAAACCCTCAATAAAGGGCTGCTCAAAATAAAAAAAACAAAGAAAAGACGGATGCGTTTTTGTTACCCTCCAGCACTGCTCCGAAATAAACCTTAGTTGGGTATTTATATCAACGGAATAAGGGTTTAATCGGGTGGGCCGGGTCGCTGTCTCATGCGGAAAGAAGAAAACGCGTGAGAAAACGTGTGGTCCTGCCCCCCACGGTCACATTTTATTCAAGGAAATTCTAGTGCATGTTAAACCCCCCCCACGTTCACAATTCTCCACCTCGGTGAAGTTTTTCCCAAAACTGAGCCGACACCAAAGCATCCAAATGTCCCAACTTGTTGTGTCCAGTACGAACTCAATTCACAACAAATCAAGAACCCGAACGAGAGTCCAAACAATCTCACCCCCATCAAAATCAACTAATCCAAACTGGCTGTATCTGAAAGACTGCCTACGTATCCTCTTGCCCAAGGAATCAAGCCGAACTTAGTTCATCCAAATGGCCGCCAACGGCCTCAACAATCACGAATGTGCAATAATTTTCGACAATGATCAAACTTGTTGCTCGGAACCACCTTAGTGAGCATATCTGCCGGATTATCCTTCGTGTGGACTTTCACAATCTCCACATCGCCATCTTCAAGAACATCCTGAATGAAGTGATAACGAACGTCAATGTGCTTTGTTCTCGCATGAAAAACCTGATTCTTCGCCAAATAGATAGCACTCATGCTATCACAATGAATAGTGACGGACCTCTGCGATATATCAAGTTCCTCTAAAAGTCCTCGAAGCCAAATAGCCTCCTTTACAGCCTCCGTAACTGCCATATACTCTGCCTCCGTCGTAGACAAAGCCACCGTCGACTGTAAGGTGCATCTCCAACACACCGGCACACGCAAATCCCCGGCATAATCCGAATCAACATAGCCAATGCATAGCTGTCCACCTGTAGTGTCCCGCTCATAAACTAAACCAACATTGAGCGTACCTCGAATGTACCTCAAAATCCATTTCACGGCGTCCCAATGACCCACTCCTGGATCATGCATGTATCTCGAAACCATGCTTACCGCCTGTGACAAATCCGGTCTCGTACATACCATTGCGTACATCAAGCTCCCAACCGCACTCGCATATGGAGTCTTCAACATTAACTCACGATCTTCAACTGACTTCGGTGAAAGACCAGCTGAAAGCTTCAAATAGACTCCCAAAGGTACACTAACTGGCTTCGTATCCATGCTAACATGGAATCGCTGTAGAACCTTCTTCAAATAAGCCACCTATGTCAAACAAATTCTTCCCTTCTTCTTGTCTCTGCCAATCTCCATCCCTAAAATGCGCTTTGCCTCGCCCAAGTCCTTCATCTCAAACTCATTTGAAAGCTGAACTTTCAATTCATCTATAGCCGACCTGGAAATAGAGGCAACCAACATGTCATCGACATAGAGCAACAAATAAATGTACGCACCTCCTTTCAACTTGCGAAAATATACGCAAGGATCAAACTGGCTCCGAGTGTACGAATGACCAAGCATAAAACCATCAAAACGCCTATACCACTGTCGAGGAGACTGTTTCAAACCGTATAGCGATTTCTTCAATCTACACTGAGTCATATATATTTCTTCATCAAGATCACCATGAAGAAATGTTGTCTTCACATCCAACTGATCTAACTCCAAACCATACTGTGCCACCAAAGCTAGCAGAATCCGAATCGAAGAGTGCTTCACCACCGGAGAGAAAACCTCATTATAGTCAATACCTTCCTCCTGTGCATAGCCCTTCGCAACCAACCTAGCTTTGAACCTCAATGGAGTGCTCTCAATGCCCTCCTTTTTCGTGTATACCCACTTGCAACCAATTGCCTTCCGCCCCTTTGGAAGTTCAACAAGCTCCCATGTATCGTTCTTATGAAGAGATTCCATCTCCTCCTGCATAGCCACCTGCCACGAATCAGCCTCCGAACTCTGCTCGGCCTCTCTGAATGTAGTAGGTACCAACTCATCGATACTCTCCACCGGAAGTGCATACGCAACTGTGTCGACATACCGTGCTGGCATCTGTATGTTTCTCCTCTGTCTCCGAGCCGCAATTGAATCCTGAACCTGAACCGTCGGTTCCTGATCCTGCACATTTGTACTCGTATCCTCTGTGTCACCGTCGTGCTCGCCTGGCGTCACTTCAGTTGGCACCTGCATGGATACTGTACCATCTGGACAATGTGGAGCTGCATCGATCTCCACCACCTGTGATATCTCCTCTGTCGGGTCGCTCTCCACCTGATGAGAGCTGGGAAGCTTCAAGATAGAAGCTTCATCAAACGTGACGTCCCTACTCAGCACAATCTTCTTATCAACTGGATCTCAAAGCTTGTATCCCTTGACACCACGCTTGAATCCTACAAATATGGCATTCCTAGCTCGAGGTTCTAATTTATCAGTTTTAACATGATAATATGCAGGGCACCCAAATACCTTGAGCTGGTCATAGTCATGTGCTGGCTTTCCTGACCACATCTCCATAGGGGTTTCCCCCTCAATCGCAGATGAAGACAGCCTATTAATGAGGTGGCTCGCATATGTAAGTACCTCAGCCCAAAAGATCTTCTCCAAACCACTATGCGACAATAAGCATCGGATCTTCTCCAGTAAAGACCGATTCAATCTCTCTGCCACCCCATTCTACTGCGGTGTATGACTAACCGTGAAGTGTCTCTCTATGCCCTCGTCTCGACATAGCTGCAAAAAGGGGTCTGAAGTATACTCACCACCGTTGTCGGATCGCAACGTCTTGATCTTTCTCCCAGTCTGCAGTTCCAATCTCTTCTTCCACTCCACAAACAAATCTAGGACTTCACTCTTCTTCGTCATGGTGTACACCCAACATCACATAGAATAGTCATCTACAAAAGTGACGAACCAATGTCTACCACCAAGTGATGCAGTCTTGGTGGGACCCCAAACGTCTGTGTGCACGTAGTCCAGGATGCCCCTCGTCTGATGAATGGCAGTCCCGAACTTCACCTTTGTCTTCTTACCAAGAACACAATACTCACAGAACTCAATCTTCCCAATCTTGGCTCCCTTCAATAGCCCCTGCTTGCACAATGCCTGCAGTGACTTTTCACATGTATGCCCCAATCTATAGTGCCAAAGTCTGCTCATGTCCGCTTCTGAAATAACCGAAGCAACCTGGCCTATCTCGGTGCTTCCCTTCAGATAATACAAATTTCGATTGCGGATACCCCTCATCATCACCAATGATCCCTTAGTAACCTTCGCTACAGCGTTTTCGAAAGTCACCTTGAATCCCTTCGCCTCCAAAGCTCCAACTGAGATAAGATTTTTCTTCAGTTGAGGAACAAATCTCACCTCCTTCAACTCACAGACTACTCCATCGTGCATCCTAATCTGCACGGTACCTATCCCACAAACGCCACAGGATTGATCATTTCCCATGACAACAACGCCCCCGTCGACTTTCTCAAAAGATGCAAACCAGTCTCGCCTAGGGGTCACATGAAAAGTAGCGCCGGAATCAAGCATCCAATCTGATGCATCCACATGGTTCACCTCCGGAGTAATCAGTAGAGAAAAGCACGAATCATCGGAATCATCGCCTTTCGTAATATTCACCTCATTGGCCTTCGGGCCCTTTTCTTGCCATTCTCTTTCTCCTTGAGCTTCGGGCAGTCTCTCTTCCAATGTCCCTGCTCCTTGCAGAATGCACATTGGTTCTTTGCTAATTGGTGGTGGCTTCTTGACTTTGACCTTCCTCTATTAACACCTTTCGGATATGGGCTTCTACCTCTCGTCGACAAGGCCTCGCCTGAAGTACTAGCGCGGGAAGTCTCATTGTCCTTCGTCCTCAAATCGTAATTGGTCAATGCGTTAGTCACTTCACTATAGCTGATAGAAGATCTCCCGTTCAACAAAGTGAGCACGAAGGTATCATACTCCTCATCCGGTAAGGAGCCCAACAAAATAATCGCCTTGTACTCATCCGATATCTTCTCATCAACATTCGCCAAGTCCGACAACAACTTCGTATAGTTGTTCACATGAGCCGCAAGCGAGGTGCCTCTGGACATCTGGAATCTGAATAACCTACGCAGCAAGTGCAATCGGTTCTCAACACTCTTCGTAAGGTACTTATTGTTGAGAATTTCCCACATCTTCATTGCAGACGTCACCCCAATCACATCATATTTCAGTTCCTGTTCCAAACAGGACCTGATCACCCCACAAGCGTTCCTATTCATCTTCTCCCATATCGCCTCATCATATTTAGGTGGCCTCTCGTGGACCATGATGGTCTCTTTCAAATTCTGAGCATTGAGCGCATCCTTTACGTCGCTCATCCACAAACCAAAGTTGATTTTGCCGTCATATTTCACCACACTAATCTTGGTGTTCTGAAAACCACTCATCCACAAACCAAAGTTGATTTTGCCGTCATATTTCACCACACTAATCTTGGTGTTCTGAAAACCAACTTGTATTGTACTCGCCATCGATTTGCTGCTTTCACCTTCTTCTCCCATTGCAAACTAACTCCAAATTGTAGAGAAAGAACAAATTTGATAGAATTAGGAACCACCCAACTGAACCCTAGATCAGATTCCAAATAGATCTCCTATCCACAAGAGGAAAGCGAAATCTCCAACGGCAACTCCTAATACTATCTCCACCGAAGCCTAGAACTCCAAGAACCAAGCTTCTAACTGAATCTTCCTCTACCAAAACACCCTAGATCTAAAATCTGGGCTCTGATACCACTTGTTGCGCGCAGCAAAAATTTCGGCAGCACTTCGGCAGCACAACAAGAGAGTCAGGTCGCAATAAGAATTCTTGTTTCTCAAAGGGAACAAGAATCTGAAGCCTAATATCCCATCAAAGTGGGATATTTGCTCTTCCTCTCGTCAGCTCTAGGACTGCGCGTCGAGGGAACCTAAAAAGCTATTACAAATCACACAAAAGCAGTACAACCAATTTTTACGTGGTTCGGCAAATTGCCTACGTCCACGGGGCAAGGAGGGGGGAGATCTACTATTAGAGGGAGAGAATACAACTAAGGTTTACAATCATTCAATCTAAACCCTCAAACAAAACTCTCAAATCCCTCACAAATATCTCTCACAAAAGGATGCACAAACCCTCAATAAAGGGCTGCTCAAAATAAAAAAAAACAAAGAAAAGACGGCTGCGTTTTTGTTACCCTCCAGCACTGCTCCGAAATAAACCTTAGTTGGGTATTTATATCAACGGATAAGGGTTTAATCAGGTGGGCCGGGTCGCTGTCTCATGCGGAAAGAAGAAAACGCGTGAGAAAACGCGTGGTCCTGCCCCCCACGGTCACATTTTATTCAAGGAAATTCTAGTGCATGTTAAAGAATTCTTACTCTAGGAGGTCAAATGTGCAAGGTTGTCACTAATTAAGATAAAATATAGTGTACAAAAATAAAAAAGAAGAACGCAACAAATATTTTGAATGAATGGAACATGACAATTTTTACCAATCAAAATATTTTAATTCAACTGAGAAAATTGATTACCACCTCCTAAAAGTCACGAACTTTGTTTATTTGCACCAAAATACCCCAAAGCTTACATCATTTTTAACTTCGATACCCCAAAGTTTTTCTTTTCAGGGAAGTACCCAAAGTAAAAAAAAAAGGGGGGGGGGCGCTTAACAGGGGTATCAAAGTTAAATATTTTTTAACTTTGTGGTATCCACGGGAAAGAAGGGGGGGCACTTTTGTGTATCAAAAGTTAATAACGGTGTAAACTTTTGGGTGTTTAATTGCAAATTTTCCCTCATTTTCAGGAAGACAAGTAGTCAAAATCATCATAGTCCTCTTCTGGAATCTGTTCGCTCTGACTAACTCTCCATTGCCAACACCATTTTACAAGGAAAAGAGACAGTGATGATGACAAATTTATGACAGTCCCTCACAGAAACAGTAAAACGAAAGAGACAGAGAAGAACCCTCAATTACTCAATTATTACAAAGAAAGAAACTCCCATGTAACTATGCTTGAAAATTTAATATCATTCAACCACTGGGAGATTGTTACATTACTGCTTAAAATTGTTTCCACATTTAATCAGTATTGTTAGAATATAAAAATATAACCCTCAATTTTCACGACAATGTTGGAGTTGTGGCGGAGCAACCCAGGTTCAATCCCATTGGTCACAAATCTAAAGCGGATTTTCTAAAAATTAACGTTGTTATGTGAATCTAGGCTTGGTCCATAAAAAGGACACTCAACTTGCGGAGGCATGTCAAAAGATAAAAATATAACCCTCAACTTTCGCCGCAACTTCAGAGTTATGGTGTAACGATGAGGGCTTTTAAGAAGCAATATAGCTTTTAAGCTTAGCGATATATATTTTCAAAATTTCCATACTCCTCTTAGCTTTAACGTACAAAATGCAACCTTTAAGGGAAATGGAAAAGGAAAAAGTTTATTGAAATTCCCTTTGTATCCATATAGCTAATATGCCTGTGAAATTCTTTTGGTATAAAACCAAATTGCATTGAGTTTTGAGAGTGCCCCAAAGATTTTAAGTTTGTGGGAATTAAAAAAATATTCTCTCCTCTTTCTCAATTATCCAACATAGCAGTGCTAGAATTGTATCTTTGATTATTTGTATAAGTTTATGAGAATTAGATAGGGATAGAGATCTATCATGATTAAGAGATTGGTTCTCATCATGATTAGAAGTTTGTATCCTATTATAATTAGGAAGTTTGGCTAAGAGTAGGGTTTTGGTTTCTATATATATATTATTCTATTATTAGAGGAAAAATCAAGGAAATGAGAGAGAACCAATATTCTTGCAATCTAGGGTTAGCAGTAGCCTGATTTAAGAATATTATGCAAGAGGCGATAGTTTCGTAGTCTTTGTCAATGCAAAAGATTACAATATTAGGAGATAGTTTCGTAGTCTTTGTCAATGCAAAAGAATATTATGCAAGAGGCGATAGTTTCGTAGTCTTTGTCAATGCAAAAGATTACAATATTAGGAGAGAGTTTCGCAGTTTTTGTCCGTTCAAAAGATTATAAGGAGTAGGTTTTGGAAAAAATATGAGAGTTGATTATGTATGTGAGATTGAGAGATTGAGATAAGAGAGTTAGTGGTTCCTCTTGTAGTTCTCATTGATACATATTGAATTTCTCGTATTGTTACCCCGTGAATGTAGGTCGAAGTTGGTCGACCAAACCACATATATCTCAGTGTTCTTTCTTCTTGATTGTGACTGTTTTCTATCTTATTGCTTGTGGATTGACTTTCGAATTGCAGAGATCTTAATACGGGGGGAGAGTAAAATCCCCAAAAAGTGGTATCAGAGATGTGGTGATGGATTTAGGGTTGAGTTCACGAGATAGAAAGCAACGTCGTGCGAGATTGAAGATCGGTGTCAAAGAATCATGACGAAGGAAAAAAAAAGGAGAAGTAGATCCAACCGGTGGTAGAG
Organism: Asparagus officinalis; assembly: GCF_001876935.1. Lineage (NCBI taxonomy): Eukaryota > Viridiplantae > Streptophyta > Magnoliopsida > Asparagales > Asparagaceae > Asparagus > Asparagus officinalis. Next base: position 5,867,476 of record NC_033803.1, on the reverse strand, counting down.
GACAACCGGCAGAGGCAAATCTCGACAGTGTTGCCGAGATGGAGTTTTGTTGATTTGCTTTCTGGTGTAGAAAGCAAGTATAAAAAAGGCTGAATTGTGAGGCGAAGGGCATTGTTCATTCATGTGGGGAAAGAGAGAAAGGTTTCGGGATGTTGTGTGGAGTTTGTTGCTGTTTGGTGCTTTTAGCCCTTGGAATTCGAGTCAACAAGGGAAAAAGGAATTCACTTTGGCAGCAAGTTGTTCACGTGCGGTTGTGAACACATAGGATTAGGTATTTGGTAAATTTGGGTGTATGGATTTATTTTTTAAATTCAAATCAACGACTGAGATTGATTAGATCATAGATCAGTGAATCAAAGGTGGAACACAACGATCCAGGAGTCGATTTATAGGTTTTGGAGTGCTTTGAATGCAATGGAAGGGTTTGATTTTTCATACTATGTTTAGATTGGTTAGAAAATATAGAAAAGTTCTGACGGTGATGGTGAGACAAATCTGATGTAGATAGGGCAAACAAACATGCAACATATGAGACTGATATAGAGAATTAGACGTGATTCTAGCAGTAGAGTTGTCAACATATAATTATTCGGAGTCATCGCAGGAGCATGAGTTGGTTGGTGTGTAGACTCGAGGAAAATAGTGCCAAATTAGATGGAGCTTACAAGCAGGCACGAGCCGCACGACTAAGTGACACACAAGTGATAGAGGAGACAGAGGCATCCGGCTCGTAGTGTGGAGTAGGAAAGACGCACCGATATAGTTTGAGATGAGCGATACAGGTGGAGCATAAAGACAACAAGCGGGGGGAGGTTATTGTCAAGCTCAAATTGGAAGGACGAGCATGATTGATTTGCTTCTAATGTTAGAGGTGAAGAAGATCTCTTGATGCGCACAAAAGAGGTAGAGACGCCACAGTGAGTCAAATGAAAGTGAGGGTCATAGGGGCATTCAGGTTAGAGTACATGTGTTTCAATTAGAAGTGCAGATGCTTCAGATTGAAGTACAAAAAAATAGAGGACTCTAGCAGGAGAGACAAAGTTTCAAGACGGCAATGGTAGATCTTCAAGGTGGCTTGGGAATCAAATCTAAGGTGAAGATTGTTAGAATTGTGTCTTTATTCTTTTATATAACTTAATGAGAATTAGATAGAGCTAGAGATCTATCATGATTAGGAGATTGAGTCTCATTATAATTAGGAGGTTATATCCTATTCTAATTAGGAAGTTTAGCTACGGGTAAGATTCTGGTTTTTCTATATATATATTCTTCTATTATTGGAGGAAAAACTAAGGAGAGAAGAGAGAGCTAATATTCTCGTAATTTAGGATTAGCAGAGGGCGTAGCCTGATTCAAGAATATTGTACGAGAGGTGAGTGTTTCGTAGTTTTTATCCGTATAAAAAATTACAACATTGGGAGAGAATTTCATAGTCTTTGTCCGTTCAAAAGATTGTAAGGAGTGATATTTGGATAGAATATGAGAGTTGATTATGCATGTGAGGTTGAGAGATTGAAAGATTGAGAGACGAGAGTTGAGTAGTTCCTCTTGCAATTCTCTCTGATACATAGTGAATTTCTCGTATTGTTGCCCCGTGGATGTAGATTGAAGTTGGTCGACCGAACCACATATATCTCGGTGTTCTTTCTTCTTAATTATGGTTGTTTTCTATTTTATTGATTATAGGTTTGCTTCCAAGTTGCGAAGATCCTAATATGGGGAGGAGTAAAATCCCCAACAAGCAGAGCACTTCCTCGGATATGCGCACGCCTTATTACTTCAACTCCAACTCCGGACTGTTATAGTCATGATGATTCATAATACGTAAATCCTAGTTATAAGTTATCAAAGTTTACCCGAATATTAGGGTTCTTTTCCTTCATCTTGTTTTTTTTCCACGAGTTTGACAAGCACATTCGATGCTTCACTATTCAACTCTCTTTTAGTTCCTAAATTGTGGGTCTTACACTTAACAATGAGATACTACATGTCAAATAATTGTCGGCATCCATTAGATCCGTGGAACTTGGTGGATGCTTGCTCAAGATACTCCAATTACAAATGTTGCTTTCTTCTTTGAATCATGAGCCAGTTTACTCTTCAGAAATATGGCAGTAAAATAAAATGAAAGTTAATCCTCAAGAAATTTGTAATATCAATAATATGTTAATAATCCACTTAAGATCCTTTTTGCCCTTTGAGAATTGAACCTGTTCTAAAGCCAACTTAAAAGACTTTTCCACTGCACTAATACCCCAAAGTCGTCATGAGGGTTGAGGGTTATAATTTTTATACTCTAGTGATGATAGTAATATGTACTGGAATTTAGCCTTGTATTTAAGTTGAAATGACAAAAGAACGCGTGAGGAGCAAGCAGCGACGGGCAGAGCTTCGGGTGGTTGGCTGAACAGTCCAACTGGATTGGTTCTCAAGCGGTAAATAGAACGCCCCTGATTAGGTCGAAATCCGAATCCTACTCATGTTAGGAGTACTATTTATGTTGTAGAACTTTACGAAAGGGGTATGATACAGGAGATCAAGTAATTGGACAAGTAATTGGACGAGACGACATCTCAACTAGTCCAATATCTGACGTCTTAACAATATCCGACATCTCAACTCAATATAAACCAAGTCATCTCAGCAGACGAGACGACATCGGAGCAGATGAAACGACATTTCAGCGGACGAGACGAGATCTTAGCAGATGAGACGAGGCGAACCAGGCAGAACAAGACGACACATGCCAGTCGACACGAAAGGCGGTACTAGTCGACACGCTTCGTGTCGACTGGAACAACAGTTGGAAATACATGCCCAGTTGACACGAAAGACGGTACTAGTCGACTCGCCTCGTGTCGATTCGGACATCAGATTAGGAAATAATTCGTTTTTGGTTATTTCCTTTTAGAAATAAAGTTTCTTTTTTTATTAGAGTTAGGATAGGTTTAGTTGGCTATATATAATAGTTCCTTTTGTAAATCAATAATTATTAGAGTTAGGATAGGTTTAGTTGGCTATATATAATAGTTCCTTTTGTAAATCAATAATTAACTTTTCAATTATTCAATCAAGAGAATTTTTCCTATATATAATAGTTCCTTTTGTAAATCAATAATTAACTTTTCAATTATTCAATCAAGAGAATTTTTCTACATTATTTTCTTTCTCAAGTTTGAGAAACTTCTGGCTTGTGGATTCAATCTTGTGAATTACCTGTTATTATCAAGACTCGTTGGCATCGGAACGATATCCGATCGACCTCCCCGTTTCTACGTCTTCGTCAAGTGGTATCATAGCTTCGGCTTCAACATCCTCGACAATGGCAGGTAACGGCGAGAAGGAGCTTTCTCTACAGGATCTTTCCATGAGGATGGATTTTATGGATGGAAGATTTAACACATTGGAGACGTCTCTTCAGAACCTTCAACAAGCCATTGAAAGACTTACCATTCACCTCAACAATGGAAATAACTTCGCCGACGGTCTTTACCTAGGCGGACCCAAAGTTAGGCAACCCCGACATCCACTCCCGTATAATCATCAACCTCTACAGTTCATTCCCCTCCAAATCAACCACGTCCAAACCAACCCCCTCCATATCACCCCTCTCCGCATCAACCTCCTCAATATCAACCCCCTCCACTCCTTCGATGACTTCCCAATCAAACTCTTCCCCATGATGATTACAGTGACGACGGAGCGGACTATGGTCACCAATTTGAAGGGCCATGGTATAATAATGTTTTGAGTGAAGAGGAAGGAGATCGACCTTATGGTAGAGGTCAGGGTAGAGGCTACAACCATCGTCACAACTACCACCGACAATGCCGATATCATCAGGATCAAGACTATCAGATGAAGGTAGAGCTTTCTTCCTTCGGAGAAAATCTGGACATAGAGGCTTTCTTGGATTGACTCTACGAAGTGGAGAAGTTCTTTGAGATGGCTAATGTGCCCGAAGCAAACCAGGTGAAGTTTGTAGCATATCGTCTTAAAGGAGGAGCCGCAGCATGATGGGATCAAACTCAAAACACTAGGAGACGACAAGGCAAGCAACCGATGCGGGTTTGGCGTCGCATGAAGCAACTACTACGAACAAGAAGAGGCGACTCAAAAGTGTTCAATGAAGGAGACATGGTGATGGTGTATCTACGGAAGGAACGTATGCCGGCTGGAACATACAGCAAGCTTAAGCCAAAACGATATGGATTGTTCAAGATTCTCAAGAAGATCAATGACAATGCATATGTAGTGGATCTTTCAGAAGAAATGGCTATGTCGAGGACATTCAACATGGCGGATATTTCTGATTATTATCCTTCAATCGAGTTGTATGCAAGTGATGCGAACTCAGAGACGAGTTCTTCTGAAGAAGGACGGACTGATACAGGAGATCAAGTAATTGGATAAATAATTGGACGAGACGACATCTCAACTCGTCCAATATCCGACGTCTTAATAATATTCAACATCTCAACTCGTCCGACATCTCAACTCAATATAAACCAAGTTATCTTAGCAGACGATACGACATCAGAGCAGATGAAACGACATTTCAGGGGACGAGACGAGATCTCAACAGACGAGACGAGGCGAAGCAGGCAGAACGAGGCGACACATGCCGGTCGACACGAAAGGCGGTACTAGTCGGCACGCTACGTGTCGACTGGAACAGCAGTTGGGAATACATGTCTAGTCGGCACGAAAGAAGACACCAATCGACTCGGCTCGTGTCGACTCGGACATCATATTAGGAAAGAATTCGTTTTTTGTTATTTCCTTTTAGAAACAGAGTTTCTTTTTTGTTAGAGTTAGGATAGGTTTAGTTGGCTATATATAATAGTTCCTTTTGTAAATCAATAATTAACTTTTCAACTATATATAATAGTTCCTTTTGTAAATCAATAATTAACTTTTCAATTATTCAATCAAGAGAATTTTTCTCCATTGTTTTCTTTCTCAAGTTGTAAATCAATAATTAACTTTTCAATTATTCAATCAAGAGAATTTTTCTCCATTGTTTTCTTTCTCAAGTCTGAGTAACTTCTGGCTTGTGGATTCAAGCTCGTGAATTACCTATTATTGTCAGGGCTCATTGGCATCAGAACGATATCCGATCGGCCTCCCTGTTTCTACGTCTGCGTCAGGGTATCTACCAGGGTTATGAGAGCTTATAAGGAAAAAAAATTACATAATTGTAGAGGGTGATTGAATAAGTGTGTAAAGAGGAAACAAAGGAGGATATCCTAGGGTCAATGAGGAACTTCTATGAGATCAAGTGGAGGATTTCTTATGGTGATCTTGAAAAACTCAAGAAATACTAGATCTTGTGATCTCTGGTAATATAAGTAAACTCTAATCTCTCCCCTTGGACGTAGGTGATTGATGAACCACACTAAATCATTTTCTTTTGTCTGATTTACTTTTCTGCAAAACTTTTGGTTGCGTTTTTCTCGGATTTGCTCCTCATGTGTTTCCCACTCCTTTGTTAGGAGTAGATCTAATTGGTTCTGGACAAAGCTTCCACATATCCCAAACACCAATTTCATCGGTTTCCAGCAATAATTAAGAGGTATATGATGTCCCTTAAATTGATTTAAATGGACAAAAATTATTCATGCAACAAACCCTCAACTAGAGGACTATGGCATTTCAAGTCTGATTATTTCTATTATAATCTGTGGAATATAACATTATGTACCTCTCACTAGACATGATTAGGAAGTTTAACTTGTATGATAATAACTGTTTTAGCATCAGAAATTTTAGAAAAACCGACACCTCCACCCAAAGTGTATGTATGAACAGATACGTGTGCAATGTGCATGCATGTGTGGGTGAATATAAATTGTATAGGCAGAGTAATAGATGATATCAAGCCAATCTAGGGTTACATGCATGCAGCACAATAAATGATACCAAGCCAATCTCTATGGTTTCGCCACAAACAAACCTGTAAAATATCTATAGCTGCAAGGTAAGCTCGGACGTTGCAGTTTGAGTACCCCCAGCCTTTCAAATCTACAATGATCATGGCCTTCTCTTGATCTCTTGAAGTTCTATAATTGTCAAATGAAGTAAATATGAAACTTAAGATAAATTTTCTTCAAAACATTTCATTATCTTTTGAAATCCAGAAAATTTAAATATACTAAGTATAATAATGAATTCTTTTTCTGCACATAATTAACTTGAAAAATAATATTATATGATGTTTGGGAGAAACACCAACACTATAAAGAATAACAGATTATTTTCACATTTTCAAAAAAATATTCAGGTTTCCGAGATGATACCTGCTGCATAATGTGTCGAGGATAGACACAACGAAACCTGGGACAAAAACCAGGTTCTACTCAATTTCCTTGATCAAGACTGCAAAATATAATCCATCTTTAGAGGAAAATAATGACTTACGCTTATGTTCGTCCATTCCATGCTTAGCATTAAATTTAGCTGCAATCGCAACTCCTAAAGGGTGGCCTTTTCTATCGAATCCTTGCGCAAAGAATTTCCTCTCAGCAAGCTCATTTTTCACTTCAGCATCCGATATAAATCCATTAGGGACAAATTCCCTCTTCCATTTGAGATATTTAAGGAACATGGTAGAGGCCTTGTCTATGTCTAGGTCACGAGCTCTCAAGAATCTTCTGATCATGAAATTGTCTGCCTCCTTTACACAAGACAAAGTTTCAAAGATTTAAGGAAATTAGTTATGCAAAGAAGAGATCTTGTGACTAATTCTAAATAAAAAGGAGATGCTCTACAATAGCGCTATGATGAACTAACATGATTATCTAAATGATGGAACAAAGTGAAGGGAATAAAATCAAGAATGCTGGGGATTATCTCGAGAGTCGAGAGGTCTAAATTGAGAAATAACAATTAGGTAAAGCATTTACCATAACCACTGTCTCTTTTCAATTTTACATGTATTCATAAGGCAATTAAAAAGATATGACACCAATGTGTCTTGTGTAGTGATGGGGATCGACCTTGTGGTTCATCTGGAAGAAACAGAATCAATGTATCTGTAGCGAACGAATCAACATTTCGAGAGAAATCAACTACAATTCATAGAACTTACAGATTTTTTTCTATTTTTTACTAAGAAAACAGGATGGGATTCCAAAGAAATCCCAGCCGAAACTTACAGAATTCTGGTTCACACATTTTAGTAGGAAAGCGCAATTTTGTGCTCTTCTTGTGTACCTCTCTACTTACAGAATTCTGGTTCACACATTTTAGTAGGAAAGCGCAATTTTGTGCTCTTCTTGTGTACCTCTCTGTATCAAGATATACCATATAATATTTTGTATTGTGTCCTTTTACTTTCAGTATGTACAAATTTAATTCTGTCCTTTTACTTTCGACTAGTGTGAACACCGTGCAAAGCACGACATATTTTTTCCCCACTACAGTAATCCCGGTTTTAACTGCTACATGAAATTTTTTTGAATTTTTGGATTGCTACAGTATCCCACCTCGGCTACAGTATTACTGTGTGCTACAATAATATTTTTTTCAAAAAACAGTGTCCAGTTCATGTTTGCTGTAGTAAATATTACTGTAGCATTTTCATTGTATCGTGAATGCTGAATTTTGGGTTCTCTCATTTGTATAGAGGAGTAGATATGTACAAATTTCTTTTTTTTTCAGGGTAAAAGACTTTAAACATTTTCACACAGGGGCCTATCTACAACAGTAAAACTATAGGGGTTATCCGCAATTAACAAATCTACTCCTCTATACAAATGGGAGAACCCAAGATTCACTAGTCATATCACTGTAGCAATCCAAAATTCCAAAAATTTAAAATCGGGGTTACTGTAGCGGGGAATGTTCACACTGGTATGTACTAAGACCCAACTTTTTCCCTGAAAAAAACATCAAGTGAATTATGTTCAGCATCTAGCTCACACTTTATTCAGACTATTACAAAGTAATCAACTAACGGCAAAAAAAAGGGACGCTTCTAAATTATAAAAGCTGAAAAGAAATAAGAATTAAAATCTAAATACTTTAGAACTAACAAGACACCACAAAGCATACCAACTTCAATGTTAGAAACCTACAAAAGACAACATAATGATTCACATAAATGATTAAGAAATACCACACAAGTAGGATGATAAATTTAGTTGAATGATAAATATAGAGGTGAACAATTAAAGGGTCCTAAAATCAAGCATGAAATCATCCAAAAAAAAAGAAAGAAAGAGGCAAACCTTAGCTTGTGGATCTTTGTCTTCAACAAATGCCCTCATTAAACCCACTTTTTCCCACTCCAAATCCTCATCAATTAATGGGCTACAGCTTCCTTCTGAACCCATTAACCCCCCTTCTTTGATTTTCAGCGGAGAGAAGAAGAAGAAAGAAAGAGAAGACCAGAGAAATTGAGAGAGTATTATTTAAGGAAAGAGATGGGTCTGAGAGCAAGGGCAGCAAGCTCTGTTCAGAGCTCTCGAGGCTGACGTGGCCGTGGAATTCGGCAGCCCCCCCTCCAGCAAGCTCCTAACCCCTCCCAAGCCCCACTCCTAAGAGCAAGTGCAGCAAGCTCCCAGTTGGGAGTGCTAGTCAGCATGCTCTCAAGAGCTCTAAAGCATTTTAGAATAAAAAATTAACAAATTAAGCCTTGGAAGGCACTCCTTCATTTATGGAGCTCCAACAAGCTCCTAGTTAGGAGCTCCAACAATATCAAAAAAACCCCTCTTCTATTTTAATATTTTACCCATTACTTTTAATTATATTTAAACCTCTTGTATTTTATTTCTAACCGTTGGATGCGGCCTTCGAAGGAGCGCACACGGTCTTCGAGGCAACCCACGGTATTTGAGGGAGCGCACACGGTCTTCAAGGTAACCCGCGGTCTTCGAGGTTGGGCACGAAGTTCGAAGTATCGCAAACTTTGATCGTCAACCGACTGATTCCTATAAAATTCGATGGCTTCTCTCCTCAACCCATCATCTCCCAGAATAAAATGTCTAGCTCATCTAGTTCTAGCGATGATGAAATGATAAAGACGTTCTTTCTTATGGGAGCTGCTGTCGTTGGGGAAGAAGAACAAGAGAAATGTTCAACTTCAGTTCAACACAAACGACGTATCGTGCTCCATCGAAACCGACTGGAAGGCCACAATCGGTTATTCCAAGATTATTTTGCTGACGCACAAACCTATCCTCTTTATTATTTTCGTCAAAGGTTCAGAATGAGGCGTTCGTTATTCCTTCGAATCCACGACGCAGTCGTCGAACATGATAAGTACTTCGTCCAAAAGAGGAATTGTGCTGGACAGTTAGGACTATCTAGTCTTCAAAAGATTACTGCAGCTATGCGGATGCTCGCATATGGAGCAGTTAGGACTATCTAGTCTTCAAAAGATTACTGCAGCTATGCGGATGCTCGCATATGGAGCATCCGCTAACTCCGTTGACGACTACGTTCGGATCGGTAAAAGTACGTCGCTTGAGAGCTTGAAGAGGTTCGTTCGATCGATTATCAACATCTTTGGAGAGGAATACCTTCGTGCACCGACTAATGAAGACGTTGCACGCCTGCTCGAGGCAGGCTCACAACGAGGTTTTCCTGGTATGCTTGGGAGCATCGACTGCATGCACTGGACATGGAAGAACTGTCCAACTGCCTAGCAAGGTATGTATACTGGACATTTTCATGAACCTACAATTATTTTGGAGGCCGTAGCTAGTAAAGATCTTTGGATATGGCATTGCCTTCTTTAGACTGTCGGGGTCTCACAATGACCTTAATGTTCTACATCGTTCACCGGTTTTCGCACAACTTTCGGAGGGAAGAGCTTCACCGTGCAACTATACTGTCAATGGCCACGAGTATAATATGGGATACTATCTCGCCGACGGGATTTACCCAGAGTGGTCCACATTAGTGAAGACTATTCCAGCACCTCGAGGAAACAAGCATAAGTACTTTGCTCAACAACAAGAAAGCGCAAGAAAAGATGTTGAGCGAGCTTTTGGCGTGTTGCAAGCTCGATTTGCGATTGTTCGTGGACCAGGACGTTTCTGACAACCTTGTGTGCTGAAAGATATCATGACAGCTTGTATCATAATGCATAACATGATCGTTGAAGATGAACGTGATTGTCAATTGGACAACAACTTCGACTTTACTGATTCGGTACCAGTCGTTGAACCTTCTCATGTGTAGACGGTGCCTCTAACTGAGTTCATCCAAAATCATCATCGGATCAAGAACACGAAAACACACAAATCACTAAAAAATGATTTGATCAAGCATCTGTGGCAGCTTAAGGGATCCATCACCGAGGATTAAGTTTCTTTATGTCTAATGTAATTTCAGAAAAGGAGTTCAAGTTGTTGTACTACGCCAATTTCATTTTCAATAAAGTAGTTGTTTTCATTCAATGCCAAAATTTTCAACTTCAAGTACAATCATAAATTTAATATAAGATAATATTTGATAATTAGGAAGAACTAATGAGGATGCTATGCGAGTACAATATATGATAATTAGGAAGAACCCTTGGACATCCACCTCTCCAATATCTCCGCCTGACGCATTTCAAAGTATTGTCGTTGAACTGAATTGAGTGTTGAGAGATCGATCTTCATAATATCGTCATCTTGTTTCTTCTGTTTTAGCTCCATTTTTTCTTTGTTGGTTTGCTTCATCCACGCGAAAGCCTCTCCCATAATGGACTTAGCGGACTCAGATTTGTCCACATTTTGTTTCCTCTTGAGTTTTGCCGCTTTCCTCCCTTCAGGCCTTGCTATAACATCATCCGAGTCAATGTTCAACTCGATGGGGGTCGCTGGCATGGAGTTGTTCGGTGAGGAATCAGAGTTCGTGATTCTTCTTGGTTGTGATCGAATCTTATTGTAAGTTTCCATTTGTTGGTTCCATTTTTGGTGATGACGCAACTCAACCCTGCAATGGTCCAACACGAATGGCTTACCATAAAGGGATTGGTATAATTCTTTTACTTCTGCAGTCTACATAAGAGTTAAATTTAGAATAATCAAACATATAAGTTAAATATTTACATAAAAACATATAAGTTAAATATTTACCTGGTCAATAATTCCAGTACCAGATCTTTGTCTTCCTTCAATCTGAGCAACGCACCCGCAGAACTTGTTGACCAACAGTTGAATCGTTGACCAACGATGCATCATTTGGTTTGGTGTGCGACTCGTTAGATCGGTGGTGTATTGGATAAAGTAGTCGTTAGCTCTGTGCCAGAACTTATCTTTGTGTTGCCCCGTGCCTTGGATGGAGTCTTGGCTCGTGTTCAGCCAAGCAGACACAAGAAGCTTATCCTCATGGGTAGTCCAATTTTCGGACCGCGTGTAAGCCTTCTTCTTCTTTGTGGTCGGTGTTTCTTGGGATGACACTTGTTGTATTGCGGATTGCGATAACTCGATGGGATGACCTTCTTCTACGACTTCTGTATAGAACGGCGAGTATAAGGTCGATCCTTCACCGGTAAGGAGTTGCGAATAGTAGTTGTTTTGGGAGGGATCCATGAGATTTGTAATTTGATAGGAAAGTATAGAGTTTTTTTAATGAGAGAGTTGTGTGGAATAAGTTGTGTAGTGAATTGTGAATTTATAGAGTTTTGCTTACTGTTCAACAGTCATTTTTTCACACAACGGTAATAATTTTCACTCAACGGACATTTTTTCACCCAACGGTACTGTTTTTCAATCAACTACGAAGTTGAAAGCTAATTAAAAAAAATACATCACAAGCTCAAACTTCAACAGCCAATTAAAAAAAACATCAACACCACATCTAACACCATAGCCAATTAAAAAATACATCACAACTCCTCTTCGTCATCTCCCCTTCTTCTTTTCCCCAGCTCATTTCGTTTCCCCAAATCATCTTCATTTTTTTTCTCCATCACAAGCTCAAACGCCTCCACTCTTCTTCGTTTCCAACCCCGAACACCAACACCACATCCAACACTGCAGATCTCTGGCTCCCCAACCCACGAATCTCCGGCTCCCCTACCCCGAACACCAACACCGCATCCTCCGCCGCCGCCGATCGGAGCCGATCGGAGTAAAGACCATCTGCTCTAGTCCGCCGCCACCGATTGGATTAATTTGAGACGAAAGGTTAGATTTCATTCTTCATTTTTGGGCAGATCTGAGAAGGTGTACTTGTTGGGGGGGGTTTGTTAAATTTTGGCCAGTTGGGAGCTCCCAAGCGCTCCACAAATTTGTGGAGCGCTTGGGAGCTCGGAAGCTCCCCAAAGCCAGGGAGCACTGTGCTAATAATTGACAGCTATCGGCATTTGACTACAAAACAATGCATTTAACTCCCCATAAATGGCGAAAAGCTCTCCATTATTTTTGTACGGCGAGTAGTAGGAATCACAGAGATTCCACTTACAGATGCCAACGAGTACAGAAGAGTGCAATTTCATCTAAGAGCAAGTGCATCAAGCTCCTAGTTGGGAGTTCTAGTCACCAAGCTCTCAAGACCTCTCAAGCATTTTAGAATAAAAAATTAAAAAAATAAGCATTGGGAGGCCCTACTTCTTTTATGGAGCTCCAACGAGCTCCTAGTTAGGAGCTCCACCAATATCAAAAAACCCCTCTTCTATTTTAATATTTTACCCATTACTCAACGGTCATTTTTCAACTCTAATTGCTCATTTATTATTTTAATATTTTACCCATTACTCAACGGTCATTTTTCAACTCTAATTGCTCATTTATTTCATTTACCAGATCTTTGTATCTATTCTATTTTATTAAATCATTAAAAAAACAAACAAAAAAGACTGAGCCACTTAAAATTCTCATGAGGAATACCAAGTCCCTTCTCATCTCCCCTCATCTCAAAAGAGACCTCTTCATATCCCCAACCTCAAACCCAGACCTTGAGACCTCTTCATCTCCCGTCGAATCAAATCCACGCCCCTTCATTTCCCGTGTCAAAGTCTCTATTTTGCTGAGGACTTGCCGATCGGAGCTCAGGCCTTGCCGATCGGAGAGGGGACTTGCCGATCGGAGATGGTCTATCAGGTTAGAACCGATCAAAGTCACTATTTTGATTAATCGAGCATTCTTCATTTTGGAAAAGGTTGGATTTTTTGCTTCCTTTTTGGGCAAATTTTGATCACTCTACAATTGTGTTTTTGTAGGGGGGTGGTTTTGTAAATCTTGCACAGCTTGGGAGCTCCCAAGCGCTCCACAAATTTGTGGACCTAAGGAGATGGCTTGGGAGCTCCTTGGGAGCTTGCTGGAGGGCTTGCAAACTCTCCCACCGCCACATAGGCCTTGAGAGGGGGCGCAAGGAGCTTGCTGCCCTTGCTGGGCTGGAGACTTGAGGTCACTTTTTTTTTGTTTGGTTTATTTTAGAAGGGTTTTTTAGACTTTAGTCCTTTGCATCTTCAATAATTTTATATGACTCCGTCAAGTCTTTGAAATTGTGTTTGCATGCCCTTAAGCTGCTCGGATCCTAAAGGCTGTTTGTAGAAGATTGCAATTTCGTCGAAGGGGTGGAGACTTTGAAGTCAGTTTGTTTATGGGGTGATTGCATATTAGTCCCTTATCCTTAAGTCAGTTTTTCAAATGCGGTGATTGCATACTAGTCCCTTACATCAACCTTAATTTCTAAATAGTCCCTCAAATATCAGTGTTTGATCAGCAGACCCTCAAATCTTCAATTTCTTTGCAAAATTGTCCCTTTGACTATAGTTTGGTCAAGCATTA
>NC_033803.1:5830736-5853736 GCF_001876935.1 Asparagus officinalis | reverse complement strand
TCAAACGGGTCGGTGAGCTTATAAATGATAGTGTTAAGGGGTGGGGTCCGTGGTGATATAATGAGAAATCCAACCATTTCCTTTCCGGTTAACAAGATTTCACCATGATGAATAATTAACATGCGTCACCTAACACGAGGGAATTTTGTAATAAAATTGAATATTTGAAAGACCGATGAACAAATACAAATATTGAGATTTGAGTTGCTACTTGGCAATTAAGAATGGTTAAGGGACTAATATGCGATTGCCCTTTTTTTATTTGGTTTGAGGAGGTCTTTTTTAGTTATTGCCCCTCAAAATCTCAATAGTTTCATATTAGCCCCTTAAACGTTTGAAATTACTCATAAGTCCCTCAAATCCTAACGAGTCATACAAATTGGTCCATCCGTGACAAAAATTCTCCTGAACTCGTGTTTCACCCCAGAAATCATCGTGTTCATAAAAACATTAGCTTTGTATTTCCTACTTTAGACTTTGTATCTCATTAAAAAAATCTAAATACACAATATCTTTTTTAAGCCCCTAACGCACAGGCTCTGCACCCCCCAGGCCCCCCACCCATCCCTCCTTCAACCAATCCCGGCTTTATATAAATAAAAAATCCTTCTTATTATATTCTGTTTTTTCTCTGTTTGATTCAAGAGATTAATTTGAAATAGCTTATAAAAATTGATGTAATTTATTAGCTATTTCAATAACCTTCAAAATCAAAACTAGTTTTGAAACAATTTATGAAAGTCGAGTATGAAATTTCAATGGTTTGATGGACTAATTCTATCTAAAAATTAAAAACGCATTTTTAAAAAAAAATTCTTAACTGCTTTGATGGTGACAATTAAACTTCCATGCTATTTAAAGGTCAGTATGATTTCGTACATACGATTTTTTTGGTATGTGGAGTATATTAATTAATTTGTTAATTTAAGTCATCACCTTCACTCCTTGTCATCAGGGAACATCAGTTTGTGTTTGGTAATTGCTTAAATTGGGCCGGGATTAAAACTAACTCAATTTTTTCTGGTCGGGATTAAAACTAACTCAATTTTTTCTTATTTTGTGTTTGAAGAAAATAAGACAGAATTCGCCCATTTTTTTAAGCCAGATTTTGACTTTTAAATAGGTTCTTTTTCAAACCAAACTCATGGTAATGATAATAATACTATCATCATTACAAACTTAACCTCTCAAAAACTTTAGATTATTTAAGAAATAGAATCGTTGTACTTTGTACTTAGGACTTAATCAAGATGACAGCAAATGAAAAAGAAAAAAAAAGAAAGAAAATCGGGAGATTACAAAGAGATTGAATCTTGCTTCACACAATAACGTTCCTTGAGAAATTGTATAATTCATATATTATTATTAGATTACCTATTTTTTGAGGGCTATATGAGATTGTAAAATTCATTTCTCTCAAGATGTTAGTTTAAACTTAGATTTGAAAATTGTATTTTTGATAT
Source organism: Asparagus officinalis (assembly GCF_001876935.1). Classification (NCBI taxonomy): domain Eukaryota; kingdom Viridiplantae; phylum Streptophyta; class Magnoliopsida; order Asparagales; family Asparagaceae; genus Asparagus; species Asparagus officinalis. Next base: position 5,852,273 of record NC_033803.1, on the reverse strand, counting down.
TTAATTTTGTTCGCACATGATAGTTTAAAAACTTTGAGGGAAACAACAATAGAAAAAGAAAATATAAAGCTTGTAGATTTACACCATAATTTTTTAAAAATAAAACAACAAATTTATGCATCAAAAATATATTTCGTGGAAAAAATTGAAGGCTTCGAAATGATATATTCAAAATCAATTTCTTATGTCATATGCATTATTTGTTGATTAACTCGGTTTTCAATGACTGATGACCAAGCAAAAAGAAAAATTAAGGACAGCCATTTCAATTCAGAATATGTTAACAAAAAACAAATCAAACTTAAGATGCAGGGATAATATTATGCATGTGATCCTCGCTTTTATGTTTGTTATGATTTGCAAACAATCCAAGTTAGACTATTCTCCTATAAAGAGTAATATGCATTAGCATGTATCACGTTTTTTATTTTTAGCTTCAAGTAAAGTTAAAAAACTTACCTTATATATAGAGAATGAGTATGTAATAGTAAATTAAATATTGAAGTATAAAAAAAATCTGATCGTGTATATGATATTAGGGTTATTAGCATATGTACCCCTTAAATCATGCACGTTTGCAAAATAACTTCAAAATATCAGTATTTGCAAAACTACCCCTCAAATCGTCAATTTTAAAATTTTTATCATTAAAGAAATTAATCATGAAATTTGATAAGATAAGAAAAACTTATCAGCAAAATCGTCAATTTTTTGGTAATAAGTTGATGATTTGTTGATTTTAGGGATATCTTTTCACCAAGTTGATGATTTGAGGAGTAGTTTTGCAAATACTAATCTTTGAGGATATTTTTGCAAATACCAATGATTTAAGGGGTATATATATGCAAATAACCCACGATTTTATCAATGTGTTTATCAAGTCAACTATCTCTCCTCCACGTCAAGTTAGGTAGACTTGAAGGCATGCACATGACAAAAGGAGGTCAGTTTGGTATCAAGGGGTATCTTCTTATTAACCAAAAATTATGGTGGAATAATTTAAAATGCAGATATTATTATTATGAGTTAATTACAAATACACTACTTATTATAAATCATACTCCTTTTAAAAACACGAGTTTAGGAAAAACTTTTCATGGTCAATATTATCCTTCACTATTTTGAATATTTTATTTAAATCTTAATCTATTTTAATTTTAATCATATCTTATCTAATTCCATGTGAACTATCTATAGCTCAACGCTTTTAAAAAAAGTTATTTTGAATGTTTCATCTAAATCTTAATCTATCCAAATACTAGTTATATCCTATATTAACTCCATATGAACTACTTATAGCTCAACAAATTAGAAAAAATAAGATTAAGAAAGTATACGTAGATAACATATTATAAAACCCAAAAGTTTCAAAAATTGCATATATCATATCATATCATATACTCATTTTAAAAGTACGAGTTCAGGAAAAACTTTTCATTGTCAATACTACCATTCACTATTTTGAATATTTTATTTAAATCTTAATCTATTCTAACTTTAATCATGTCTTATCTAATTCCACGTGAACTATCTATAGCTCAACACTTTAAAAAAATTATTTTGAATGTTTCATCTAAATCTTAATCTATCCAAATACTAATTATATCCTATATTAACTTCATATGAACTACTTATAGCTCAACAAATTAGAAAAAAATAAGATTAAGAAAGTATACGTAGACAACATATTATAAAACCCAAAAGTTTCAAAAATTACATATAATAGCCTTAAAAGTTTAAAATTACATAAAACACCTTAACTTTTAAAAACTTAAAAACAAACACGAAATCTAAAAATTTAAAATTTTTAATTAACACCCTCAACATTTCAAAAATTATAGAAAAACCTTAAAAGTTTAAATTACAAAAAAGTACCCTAAAATTCTGAGATTTCAAAACATAGAAACAACATAGATGGATTCCACGGATTACCAAGAGTCACTTAAAATTTTAAAATTTATAAAAAAATAACATCGAAGTTACAAAAATTATAAAAACTCTCTCAAAAGTAAAAAATTATAAAAAATCCAGAAATTTTAAAACTTATAACCGGTACACATCAAATTTATAAATTATCAGCAGATCGCTAAAAATTTAAATATTTCAAAAAACAACCTAAAATTTTAGTAATTATAAAAATATTTCCAAATTTCAAAGTTACAATAAACATTCTAACATTTAAAAACTTACCACCAACACATGAAACATAAAATTATAAGCACCCTACTTAAAATTTAAAATTTTCATAAAATACTATCAAAGTTTAAAAATTCCAAAACACACCCTTAAAAGTTTAAAATCACAAAAAATGCTGAAATTTGACAAAGAAAAGAGGAAATGTTTAATATTATTACATTAAGATATATAAATTTAACTTTCAATTTAAAATTTATCATCCTTTTCAGCATCTAAAAGTAATCTAAATTGATGCCAATAAAAAATAGTAATTACATTAGATTAAAACTATCCAATTAAGGAATAAGAGTTTAAAAATATATGATAGATTAAAAATTAATATTACTATATAATTTCATGGAACTGCATACAATTTTACTAATAACATTCATTGATAGAAGGCAAATTAATGAAAGACTATAATATAATAGATTAGCATTAATTGATTATAATGTATAAACATTTATCTCTGATGTTGATAATATTTAGAGGGTAAAAAAAATACAATGAGTTATGTATGAAGAAACTATCAGAAAGTTCAGAGAAATCCTTTAAAAGAACTAAGTTGTTTCATATCAAATGAAGAAATGAAGAAAATAAACTCAAAATACGGAAACATTCATGAATCACCTGGATTGACATTGATAAAAGACATATCTAGCAAAGAAGCACTGATCGAATTCCCTTTGAAGAACATATTGAACAATTTTGTCCTAATTAAGAAAGCTTTCTTAATTAAAGATACAAGAAAAATTAGTATGTACTTATAAATTTTTATACTTTATTCTTGAAATACTAAAGGAATCATAAACTTAATATAAAATTATATATAAATAATTTTGCAATAGAAACTAAAGTGCAGTAGTTGATCAACTATATTGCGAGATATAATAAGCTAGATAAGATGAGGAAAATCACTATAATGGACAAAAAGTATGCACTTGTTACTTAGTTACCATAGCGTGAGTAAAAAATTAAAATTGATATTTTTTTTCTACATAGTGGCACGACTCTACAAGTAACCTTATTTGGGGATACGACTACCAATGAAGGATCAATTTTTAAGGACACAATCGAAGATAAACATGTAATAGTATTGTCAGATTTCAAGATCTTTAAATATGAAGGCAACATATTTTATAAGTAAAATTGTTATTAAAGACCACTAAACATGAAATTCACGTTATATCTACTTCAAATTTATAGGAAATATATGCATGTCACCGTAATTTGTATTAATAATATATATCAATTTAAAGATACAACTTATTGAAGAAATAATAGAATGATAAGTTAAGCAAACATCCATATAACACGATAAAGAAAGAAATATTACACTTTAAAACTGATATGCAGGGCTCATTCAGAACCAGCTGCTAAAATAAAAGCACCTCCATCAAGGCTCTTTATAAATACAACACAATTAAATTATTGAATATTTTATAGAATAGCTTAATTTTTTGAATAAAATCAAGAAACTTTAGAAGATGAAGTGCGAGCGAACTGTGGGACGCAAAAATTAAAGAAGAGTTTGGACTCACCAAGAGAGTGATGAATCACATCAACCGCATAAAGCAACCTCGCATCCCATGGATGGTGATTGTGGGTGAATCAGAAATAAGTAGCAGTATTGTCAAATTAAAGAACATTGAAGTCAACCAAGAGGATTCAGTGCCTAGAGAGTAAATGGTTAATGAGCTTAAAAGAAGATTAAGCACTTGATGTGCGGATATATCGTTGGGTTACAAGTTACCATAATTTGTTAGGCTACTTGCAATTGCTTGTTTGTGGTTAGGGTGGATCAACTAGATAGGTGTTGCTTATTGAGTGGTATTTTGTAATCTTTTTTTTTTATTTTTACAATATGGAAATTTATCAACAGACGAGACTGTGGAGGCTAGAGAAATTAAACACAAATCATTTTAAACAAAGAAATGACTTATTGTTGTAACTCCTGAGTATGTGACTTATTAAATAGAGGAAAAGTTTATTCTTAATTTAAGGAACAACATGCTTCAGTTAAATAATATTACTTTCATCGTCTATTACCGTATCATCTTTTAAAAAATTATTTAGTAATGAATTAATATTTTACTAGGCTCCCCTAACAAATATTACCGTATCATCTTTTAAAAAATTATTTAGTAATGAATTAATATTTTACTAGGCTCCCCTAACAAATCCACTGTAGCGGGTACTCACTCTCTTACAAGATTCGACCCGAACCCACGATCCAATACCCTAACGACCCCATACACATGTTTTCTCTCATTTCTTCCTTTCTCTGCAGCCGCTCCTCCCTCTGCGATCTCTTCCTCCCTGTTGTCTCCTCCAGCCTCGTCGACGTTGCCGGCCACGCATGTTTTGTTTTTCTGTAGACTTTATTTGGAGAAAGAAAGAAAACATGGATTAAATATAAAATAGAGATGGATTAAAAATTTTAAAATCTTACGAAAATCGTTTAATTACTTGTCAGTAGACTATGTCCCATGATTCACCTTAATTAATCATCGCGGTTCATTTATCAGGCGACTCGTGCAACCGAGACACAAGCATGGGTCGTGATTCTCAGCAAGGATCTCGCTCTACCTGCAGAGCTAGTGAGCGAACTGTGAGACACAAAATTTAAAGCAGAGTTTGGATTCACCAAGAGAGTGATGAATCACATCAACCGTGCAAAGCAAGCTAGCATCCCTTGGATGGTGATTGTGGATGAATGAGAAATAAGTAGCGGTATTGTCAATTTAATGAACATTGAAGTCTACCAAGAGGATTCAGTGCCTAGAGAGGAAATGGGTAATGAGCTTAAAAGAAGATTAAACATTTGATGTGCGGATCATATCGTTGGGTTTCAAGTTACTGTAATTTGTTAGGCTACTTGCAATTGTTTGTTTGTGGTTACGGTGGATCAATTGGATAGATGCTGCTTATTGAGTTGTATTTTGTAATCTTTTTTTTTTATTTTTACAATGGAAATTTATCAACATACGAGACTATGGAGGCTATAGAAAATTATACGCAAATCTTTTTAAACAAAGAAATAACTTTTTTTGCTATAACTCCTGAGTATGTGACTTACTAAATAGAGGAAATTTTTATTCTTAATTTAAGGAACAACATGCTTCAGTTAAATAATATTACTTTAATCGCCTGTTACAGTATCACCTTTTAAAAAATGATTTAGTAATGAATTAATATTTTACTAGGCTCCCCTAACAAATCCACTGTAGCGGGTACTCACTCTCTTGTAAGATCCGACCCGAACCTATGATCCAATACCCTAACGACACCATACAAATGTTTTCTCCCATTTATTCCTTTCTCCGCAGCCGCTCCTCCCTCTGTGATCTCTCCCTCCTTGCGGTCTCCTCTAGCCTCATCGACGTCGCCGGCCGCACAGGTTTTGTTTTTTTGTAGACTTTATTTGGAGAAAGAAAGAAATCATGGATTAAATATTTTTTATTATAATAGAGATGGATTAAAATTTTGAAAATCTTACGAACATCGTTTGATTACTTGTCAGTAGACTATGTCCCTTGATTCACCTTAATTAATCATCGCACTTCATTTCTCAGGGGACTCGTGCAATCGAGACACAAGTATTGGTCGCGATTCTCAGCAAGGATCTCGCTCTAGCTGCAAAGCTAGTGATCGAACTGTGGGACGCAAAAATTAAAGCAGAGTTCAGACTCACCAAGAGAGTGATGAATCATATCAACTGCGCAAAGAAAGCTGGCATCCCTTGGATGGTGATTGTGGGTGAATTAGAAATAAGTAGCTGTATTGTCAAATTAAAGAACATTGAAGTCAACCAAGAGGATTCAGTGCCTAGAGAGGAAATGGTTAACGAGCTTAAAATAAGATTAAGCATTTGATGTGCGGATCATATCGTTGGGTTGCAAGTTACCGTAATTTGTTAGGCTACTTGCAATTGTTTGTTTGTGATTAGGATAGATCAATTGGATAGATGTTGCTTATTGAGTAGTACTTTGTAATCTTTTTTTTTCATTTTGTAAATATAGTAATTTATCAACAGACAAGACTGTGGAATCTATAAAAAATTATATGCAAATCTTTTTAAACAAAGAAATAACTTTTTTGGTTGTAACTCCTGAGTATGTGACTTATTAAATAGAGGAAAAGTTTATTCTTAATTTAAGGAACAACATGCTTCAGTTAAATAATATTACTTTCAACGCTTATTACCGTATCATCTTTTAAAAAATTATTTAGTAATGAATTAATATTTTACTAGGCTCCCCTAACAAATCCATTATAGCGGGTACTCACTCTCTTGTAAGATCTGACCCGAATCCACGATCCAACACCTTAACGACCCCATACACACGTTTTCTCCCATTTCTTCCTTTTTCCGGAGCCACTCCTGTGATCTCTCCCTCCCCGCGGTCTCCTCCAACCTTGTCGACGTTGCCGGTCGCGCAGGTTTTGTTTTTCTGTAGACTTGTTTTGAAGAAAGAAAGAAATCATGGATTAAATCATTTTTTATAATAGAGATGGATTAAAACTTTTAAAATCTTATGAAAATCGTTTGATTGCTTGTCGGTAGACTATGTCCCTTGATTCACCTTAATTAATCATCGCGCTTCATTTCTCAGGCGACTCGTGCAACCGAGACACAAGTATTGGTCGAGGTTCTCAGCAAGGATCTCGCTCTAGCTGTAGAGCTAGTGAGCGAACTGTGGGATGCAAAAATTAAAGCAGAATTCAGACTCACAAAGAGAGTGATGAATCACATCAACCGCGCAAAGCAAGATGGCATCCATTGGATGGTGATTGTGGGTGAATCAGAAATAAGTAGCGGTATTGTCAAATTAAAGAACATTGAAGTCAACCAAGAGGATTCAGTGCATAGAGAGAAAATGGTTAATGAGCTTAAAAGAAGATTAAGCATTTGATGTGGGGATCATATCGTTGGGTTGCATGTTACTGTAATTTGTTAGGCTACTTGCAATTGTTTGTTTGTGGTTAGGGTTGATCAACTGGATAAATGCTGCTTATTGTGTGGTATTTTGTAATCCTTTTTTTATTTTTGCAATATGGAAATTTATCAATAGACGAGACTGTGGAGGCTAGAGAAAGTTATACACAAGTCTTTTTAAACAAAGAAATGACTTTTTTTTTTGCTGTAACTCCTGAGTATGTGACTTATTAAATAGAGGAAAAGTTTATTCTTAATTTAAGGAACAACATGCTTCAGTTAAATAATATTACTTTCATCGCCTATTACCGTTTCATCTTTTAAAAAATGATTTAGTAATGAATTAATATTTTACTAGGCTCCCCTTACAAATCCACTATAGCAGGTACTCACTCTCTTGTAAGATCCGACCCGAACCCACGATCCAATATCCTAACGACCCCATACACACGTTTTCTCCTTTTTATTCCTTTCTCTGCAGCTGCTCCGCCCTCTGTGATCTCTTTCTCCCCACGGTCTCCTCCAGCTTCGTCGACGTCGCCGGCCACGTAGGTTTTGTTTTCCTATTTTTTATTTTTTTATTTATGTATTTTCAATAGCATCATCATAATTCTAGCATCATCATTATCATCATCATATTTGGATTTGGTTTTGGGGGATTTCTTTTTTTTCTTTGGAGGGGGTGGGGGGGTGGACAATATGTTATTATAATATTGTTATTATATTTTTATGTTATTATTAAATATGTTACTATTATATAATATTTTTGTTAGTTTATTTATATATTATTATTTATTTATTATATAATACATTATTAACATATTAAATATTGGTATTTAATATGTTATTAGATTATTATATAAGATATCTTATTTATTATTTTTTATATTATTTAATAAATATTATTAATATATTAAATTAGCTATAATATAGTATAGTATAGTATAATATAATAAGCATGTTGATAATAACTCTATATTAATTACATTTAATATATTATGTTAGATATTATATTAGCACATTCTCAAACTCAAAACCAAAACACTTTTTAGTTGTTTTGAAATAAGTGGTGTGTATTTTATTTGATGATGATTTTGTTTATAAAACACTATGGTTTCCAAACGCATAGTGTTTTGTTTTTGGCAAAAACACCATGGAAACATGTAAAACACCATGATATTCAAATGGAGCCTTAGTTGTTTGATTGGATTACTGGTTATGATGTTGGAAAGAAATTTGAAACCCTTTTGTTAACAAGACGATCACTTCTTCTAACAGATTTCTTCTAATTTTTGGCGGTCCTTGGTGTAGGTTAGCAGGCGAAATTTGCCTTGCTAACATACGCCCCCGCCTGGAAATATGACGAAAAAAAAGAGAAATTCTGGGAAAAAAATCTTCGGAATAGGTCTACGAGATTCAATTTCTGCTTCTCAAGCCTTGGAGGATTCAGTTTCAGCTTCAAGTTTTGATGATGATGATGTAACCTTGAGTCTTGAGACTATGGGATCAACAGGACTACGGGGAGAGAAGAAGAAGAAATCGCTGAGTGATATTCTCAGATCAGATAGCTTTCTTGTTCCTCAGGTTAGTTCTCAGGGATCTGGATCTCAAATCCTTCAAGCTAGGAGTTCCTCTTGCAAAGATGTGATCGATCGAGATCAAGATAATCTGCTCAATGATTCTCGATTCTTGAAATCTGGTTCATGTGGATCTGGTAAGATTTCTTGGGCTGATAAGGTTGATTTTGATGCTTCTTGTCAGCAAGCAGATCTGATTTCGAGTAGATCTTATAATTCACAAAAAAGTTTGCAGAAAGAGAAATCTGTTCTTGATTCTTCTTCTGATGCTTTAACTTTGAACGAGGTTAATGCTTCCGCTACTAAGGCTATGAACTTGAATTCAGTTCTTGAATCTGTTTCCTTAGATCTTGATAAAAATAGTGTTGAAAATATAATCAAGACCCCACTGGAACCTGCTGAGCCAGTCCAGAACAGAACAGATAAGAAATCTTGGTCTAGTCTTTTTGCAGACAATAGGAAATCAGGTTGTGGCATGACCTTGAACTTTAAAACGCCTGAGAATAAGGAGTTTGTGGCTTTCAGTGAAGAGGAATGGAATGAAGGTAATTCCAATTGGAAATTTTCTTTAATTGGCCAAGTTTTAGGCTTACATGTTAAGTTTAAGGCCATGGAAATTTATGTTCAAAAAGTCTGGGATCATTGGGCTGTTCCTGAAGTGTGTCTGCTCAAACCGGGATTATTTTTGTTTAAATTCAAGAGTAAAGAGGAAATGGAGGATATCTTGGTGAATGGTCCATGGTTCTTTGGTTCTAGGCCCCTCCTATTGAAAGTATGGTCAAATGATGAAGATATAGAAAAGATAAATGACAATGTTTACCCTCTGTGGATTCAGCTGCCAGGTCTCAGATTAAACTTGTGGAGTGCTAATGCTATAAGTAAGATAGCTAGTCATATTGGGAGGCCAATTGCTACTGATAAGCTAACTGCTAACAAGCAAAGATTAGCTTATGCTAGGGTGTTAGTTGAAGTTCATATGCCTTCACCTCTCCCTGATATAATTCCTATTCATGGTCCTAATGGGAAAATTCTTGATCAAAAGGTGATTTATGAACTTAAGCCTAAATGGTGCAATAGTTGCAAACTTGTGGGGCATGATACAGTTTTCTGCAAGAGATACCCCTTATCTAAAAGATGGGTGCAAAAATCAAAACCTGTTAATCAAGCTGTACCTGACAGTCTGGGGAATAAATCTGCCTTGAATAAAATACATGTCTCTGGTGGAGTCAATACTATGCAGGAGCAAAGTTTATCTTCAGGTGGAGGCCATATTGTTCATGGAAATATGGGATTCCAAACTGTCTTGAATAGAAAGCATGTTCCTGGAGCAGTTAATGGTGTGCAAATTCAAAATCTATCTCCAGGTGCTGATCACATTGACTCTGTGCATGTTGCACAAGTGCCTGAACAGCTTACTGGGGCTTCAGTTGAGAGAATACATTCTGGATTGTCAGGCATAGTTCAGAAAAGTATGGGGCCCAATATTTTGGTTCCTGGGCATGTTCTTGATCAATCACCTAGAGAGGATAATGCACAGGATTTGGTGCAGGCTGTGCATGTACAAAGTCAGAGACAAAAGTCTTGGAATTCAGCCAATAGTTCCCAGGTAAACAAAAGTTGGGCAGATATGCACAAATCTGGAATTAAGATAGATAACACTTTTGATCAACTAAACTATCTGAAGGATAACCCCCAATATGTGAATGGAGGGGGTGTTCTAAAATTATGAATCTCTCCTTTTGGAATATTAGAGGACTAAACAAGTCCTCTAAACAACATTTGGTAAAGCTCCATATTCAACAGCATCATATCTCTTTCATGGCTATTATTGAAACAAAAGTCAAGGCTAGCAAAATCCCAAATATAGCAAAGAAGATTCAAGGTAACTGGGAGTGGTTTTCAAATGCCGATAACTCTAGTAAAGCCAGAATTATAATCCTATGGGATCCTAATATTTTAGAAGTCCATATTGATAAATTTTCTGCTCAGCATATTACCTGTTCTGTTAAATCCTTAGATGGTAGAGTTGAATGCTTGGTTTCTTCTATATATGGTCATAATCACCAAGCAACTAGGAAAGCTCTTTGGCAAGACCTTCTTCAATTACAGCAAACAGTTGTAAACAAGCCATGGATTTTATCTGGAGATTTCAATGCCATAACTGGGCAAGAAGATAAAATAGGAGGTGCTTCAGTAACTGAAGCTGAAACTACTGATTTCAGAGATTTTATTGACAAGTGTCATCTATCACATTTGAAGACTGAAGGTTGCCATTACACTTGGAATAACAAACAAGATTCTAATCTCAGGGTTTGGAGTAGATTGGATAGAGCTTTGGTAAATGATTCTTGGATCAACTTGCACAATTCCAGTCATGTTGAGTACCTTCTTCCTAGTTGTTCTGACCACTCCCCAGCTTTGGTTTCAATCTATGATGATCATGTGCAAGGAAAGAAGCCATTTAAATTTTACAAGATGTGGATTAAACATGACAGTTACCTGCCTATTATTTCTGCTGTTTGGCAAAACAAAATTGCAGGCTGTTCTATGTTTTCTATTACAAGAAAGTTGAAGCTACTGAAGACTGCACTGAAGGATTTAAACAAAAGAAGTTTTCACAATATCAGTGAACAGGTGATCAGGGCTAGAATAAATCTGGAGAATATACAGAAACTTTTACAGGGGGATCCCCTTAACACTGATCTGATCAAGCAGGAAAAAAGTTGTTTTATTTCATATAACAAACTTTTGGATTGTGAGCTCTCTTTCTATCATCAGAAATCTAGGATTCAGTGGAGTGTGCAAGGAGATAGATGTACAAGCTTCTATCACTCTGCAATTAAAGCTAAAAGACATCTAAATAGAGTTATGGTGCTCTACAATGATGCTGGGTGCAGATTAACTGATGGTGATGAGATTACTCAAGAACTTATATCTTTCTACAAAAAACTCATGGGCACAACTATAAAAACAGCTAGTCCTGTTAGGGATATTATCACAAATGGTCCATGCTTGGATCAAGCTCAAGCTAGGAATCTGTCTTCTCCAGTGACCAAAGAGGAAATTAAAAATGCAGTCTTCTCCATGGGTGATGATAAAGCGCCTGGACCTGATGGCTTTAGCATGGCATTTTACAAATCAGCTTGGCACATTATTGGGGATGAGGTAACGAAGGCTATTACAGAATTCTTTAATACTGGCAAGCTTTTGGGTATGATAAATGCTACATCTATTACCTTGATTCCAAAAATAAAGTGCCCAAAATTCTCAGCTGACTTCAGACCAATAGCCTGTTGTAACTGCCTCTACAAGATTATCTCAAAAATTCTAGCTAATAGGATCAAACCTGTTATGGGATTCTTGATCAATGAGGCTCAAAGTGCTTTTGTGAGAGGAAGGCAAATTTCAACCAACATCTTACTAGCCCATGAGATTGTGAAAAATTACAATAGGAAGCATATTTCACCCAGGATTATGTTGAGTATTGATATAAAGAAAGCCTTTGACACTATCAACTGGAATTTTCTAAAGGATATGCTCTTAGGTCTTGGCTTTCCAGTTAAAACAGTAAACTGGATTATGGCCTGTATTACTTCCCCTAAGTACTCTATTTCTTTAAATGGTACCCTACATGGCTACTTCAAGGGAGAGAGGGGTTTAAGACAAGGTGATCCTATGTCACCTTATCTATTCAATCTGGGTATGGAGTATCTCTCAAGGCAGTTAAATATGCTTAAGGATAACAAGGATTTTAAATTCCATCCTAGATGTGGTGATCTAAAAATCACTCATCTAATTTTTGCGGATGATCTTCTTCTTTTCTCTAAAGGTGATCTTCATTCAGTCAACATACTCTACAAGTGCTTCAAACATTTCAGTGATGTCTCAGGCCTTGAGGCAAATCCTGGTAAATGCAAAGTTTTCTATGGTGGAATTGATGATAATCTAAAGGGTCATGTATCAAATCTCTTGAATTTCCCTGAAGGTACCCTGCCCATCACTTATCTGGGTGTCCCATTGATTGGTAAACGTCTATCATATATGGACTGTTCTAATCTGTTCAACAAGATAACAGGTCAGTTCCAGGCTTGCTTGAAAAACAGGTTCCTATCTTATGCGGGCAGATTGCAAATAATTAAAAGTGTTGTTCTTGGCATACAAAACTTTTGGACCTCAAACTATGTGCTGCCTATGAGAGTACTTCACAAAATAGATGAATTATGTAGGAATTTTCTTTGGGGAAATTCTGAACAGGTTCATAAAACTCCTCTCATTTCATGGGATAAAGCTTGCCTGCACAAGAAAGTTGGAGGGCTAGGCATATACTCTGCTTCTATATGGAGTACAGCATCTGCACTGAGATTACTCTGGAACATACATGTTAACAAGGAAAATCTGTGGATTAAGTGGATTCATGGCATGTATCTGAAAAATTGTGATGTCTGGCATGTTCAGGCTAAAAAAACTGATTCGTGGATGTGGAGACAGATCTTAAAGATCAGAGACAAGGCTCAGGGGCTTTTTGGAGGGATTGATAATCTGATTCAGACCATCTCTTATTGCTACAAAAATGCAAAAGTTAAACTCTCTGACTTATATGCTGCACTCTCCCCTACACCTAATTTGGTGCCTTGGTTTGGCACAATATGGGAATCTTCAAACTGCCCCAGACATGCTTTTATTAGCTGGTTAGCAATCCAAAACCGTTTGCTTACTCAGGATAGGCTGATCAGGAGGGGGATTGTTAGCATAAACAGCTGTGTATTATGCTCTGGTCTGGAATGCAGAGACCATCTTTTTTTCGAATGTTCTTATTCTAGTGATATCTGGACCAAGGTTATGAATTGGTTACAGTTCAGGTGGAGATCGAACAACTGGAATCAAGTGTTAAACTGGTTCTGTCACAGGTTGAGGGGAAGAGGGTTTAAACAAAAGCTAAAGAAATTGGCTTTTACCTCAACAATCTATCACATTTGGAATGAGAGGAACGGCAGAATTTTCAAACAGGAATTGAAACCAGCTGATCAAGTGCTTAAGGAGATAAAATTTAGCATCTTAACTATTGTTCTCAATGGTCCATTTACTGCTGAAGACAGAGAATGTATCTGTTCTCTGTAGTTTTTTAGAGTATGAGTGATGTATTAGTAGATTAGTTTTTTTTTGTATTCTCAGTTCAAGCTGAGGATCTTGATGTGCTGATTTTTTCACATTTGGATGATGAATAAATACCTTTTCATTGACCAAAAAAAAAAAAAAAGACGATCACTTCTCAACCGGTTTTTACAGGAAATTTTCCATCGCATCATTGTTATTTACGCGTCAGAAGTTTTCAAGGGTGGAAAAATATTCATGCTCCATGTATTTTTTTATCCATGCATTTTGCTCATGTACTGTATAATTGCCTCTCTGTTAGGCGAGTGTTTTATGAAAATATTTGTTGGGTCTTCGATTGGATTAGTGGTTATGATGTTGGAAAGGAATTTACAACGCTTAGTTGACGGGACAATCACTCAAACACATGTTGTCAAATTATGGATGCTTATAGCAAACTTTGAACATTGGTAGCTGATTTTTGTTAGATACGTGTGGCAAAATTGGTTGGAGAATCGGTGCGTATATTTTGATAAGATACATTGTGTGTTTTGTCAATTTATGTCGTGTGTATTGTTTTGATAAGACCATGTACTATTAATATAAGAACAAAGCACTATCCCTTTGGTGTTTATAAATTTCATGAGTTTATGTTATATGCAAAGTTTAAAAAGGAAGAAATTTTCTAAACAAACTCATTCATAATTTTTTTTCTAAAAATAGACCCCTTGAGTTTTATTTACAAAAATAGACTCATTTTGTCTTAATTCGGTTTCTAAATAGTCGGGGTTGCCAACCACGACTATTTAGTGCATAGAATGTTAAGGTTTAGGGTTATAATTGGGGGTTTACAACCTCCTAAATAGTAAGCGTTCAATCATCACCATACCAAACAAAACAAGTCACGATCTCCAATTAATGAAACAGTGCACAATGCCAAGTTTGGAGGCGATGTATATATAATCATTTTCTGACATTATAGGTGTGGGGTTTCGGCTGGGAAGCACTGGGACGTGCACCAGCAAATTAAAGGACGTGCGCTGTTGGGGATCTGGTGAAGTTTAGAAGAAGATTAATTAGGATCAGTTCTTAATACACAAGTTCTTTTTATAATTTATTTAATCCGTCTATTGATTTAACAGTCGTAAGCGTGTAGAGGGGCTAGATTAATTTCTTCTAAACAAGTGATCCGAGGTAATTAACATGAGTCTAATACTGCTTAAGCCTGATATTGATGAAAAATGACTGACACAAGGTTGTTAGTTCACAGAATGCCGTGTCAGCCCATAGATGCTGGTAATTAACCATGTTCTTTTTCTATATATAGTTGTCGATTTAGACCAAGTGAACTAAGGTTCTGTTCGGCAGCTCGATAGAAATCAGGCCAGCTCGGTTTTATTTTATTTTTAATCAGGTCAGAATTAAATCAGTAGGAGGTGGTTCGATTCTAAATATAGCCTGGTTAAGAGGCTGAAAAATGAACTAAAATAAGTTGAGTCGGCTATGTCCTGACTGTTTCCAAACATAAAACTGTACTAAAACCGGACCAGGTTTGGACATGGCCTAGTTTTAGTGGTTTGGCAAATAAGCCCTAAGGTTTAATTAGCACATGAATGATGGAAAAAGTTATGCAATGTTGGTAGCCATGCTATGCCGGTTCGGACTAAGTAATATAAACTGTGGTTTGGCCAACATATATAAATCATGAGAAATCCGGTGGATATTGATGGTCATGTTTTCGTGCCTATGATTACAAGCTAGTTTATATTTTTATGCCTATAAATTGCCTTTATTTTGCACTGATTTAATGAGTTTCATCACTCGGAAACTATATGTCTAGAAGAGCCGGTCCGCTAAATAATAATTTTCATTAAAATCCAACGGTACATGCCCCAGCCGGCCTCCCCCTACGCCAACCCCACCCACCTACCCACCTACCCAACTGTATGGAAGACTAATCCTGTTTTGAAAATCATGAATCGGATCACGTGGCTTGAAAGAGAAGGAAAAAGAAGTATTTTTTTTTTTTAAATCAACCCAGTTTTAACCTGCACTGTTGATGTGGCCGAAACTAGGTCGATTTTTGTAAATAAATTTAAAATGTGTTGATTTTGGAGAATAAAATTGTAAATGAGTCTATTTTGAAAATTTCTCCTAATATTTTAATTGTTCACGTTGATTTTGGAGAATAAAATTGTAAATGAGTCTATTTTGAAAATTTCTCCTAATATTTTAATTGTTCACTAGCCCAGTATCATCAGGGGCCGACATCTAGTCTATTTTGAAAATTTCTCCTAATATTTTAATTGTTCACTAGCCCAGTATCATCAGGGGCCGACATCTAATCGTTTATCAATCATAATCTCCATTAGACTCGGTTAAATTATATGTCCATGCGTGTCCAATGGTTTCACATGTTAAGACAACTATCAAACTATATACCCTAAAGTTTTTGGCAGCATTTACATACCTTAAAGTTTTTAAAACTTGCAGATATCCTCACTTGTTGTCGATCGCTTTATATACCCTAAAGTTTAAAAACACTTGCACTTAAATACCCTAAAATTTACTTAAATACCCTTAGTTATGCAAACTTTAGGATATTTAAGTGCACGTTTTAAAAACCTTAAGGGTTTTAAGTGACATTTTCAAAAACTTTAGGGTATTAAAGTGAAAGTTTTATAAACTTTATGGTATATAAGTGCTGCCAAAAATAAATGAGGGTGTAAGGGTGTACATGTGCAAGTTCTAATATCTTTAGGATATAACAAGTGCAAAGTAGGGGAAACTATAGGGTAATTAAGCACGTTTAAGCTAAACAAATACTAAATTGCTAATGAAGTTTTCTTTTAGTAAAGATCTCTATTGAAGTTATTTAAATGGTTTGCTTTTGAAAGGGTTAGTCATACTATTTGTTTGAGATACCACGATTATATTAAATCATATCTTAAGAAAGTGAAGAGCTCCCTTATGTTTATATTGCATGAGCTAATATATCATATCATACTTCCTTTAAAAGCACAAGTTTAGGAAATCTTTCAATGGTCAATATTACTCTTTATTATTTTGAATATTTCATATATATCTTAATCTATCCTAATCATAATTACATCCTATCCTAATCCTACGTGAACTATCTATAGATTAACAATTTAAAAAATAATATTAATAAAATATATAAAACATCTTTATGGTATTAGTTTGTTAAGATAAAAATAAAATATATAAAACATCTTTATGGTATTAGTTTGTTAAGATAAAGAAATTATACGTAGCTAACATACTATAATACTATTAGTTTGTTAAGATAAAGAAATTATACGTAGCTAACATACTATAATACATAAAGTATTGCAAAAAATCCTAAAAAGTTAAAATTACGCAAAATATCCTGAAAAATTTAAAATTATAAAAACCATCATGATGTCTCAAAACTTAAAATTATAAAAACACCCTCAAAAGTTCATAAATAAGCATCCTGAAATTCTAAAATTTCAAAACTTATAAACAACATAGATGAATTCAATGGAATATCATGATGCACCCAAAAAATTCTAACATTTCAAAACTTAAAACAACAAACATGAAATTAAGAAATTAACAGTAGCCTCTAAAGAATTTTAAAATTTCAATTAACACCTCAATATCTCAAAAATAATAGAAACACCCTCAAAAGTTTAAATTATAAAAAATTATCCTAAAATTCTAAAATTTGCAGACAACAAAAGAAAATTCAAGATATTACCCTGAGACATCTAAAAATTTAAAATTTACTGAAATTAACCTCAAAGTTACAAAAAAATATAAAAAACTCCTTCAAAATTTAAAAATTATAAAAAAAACTCTAAATTTTCAAAATTTATAACAAGTACACATCAAATCTAGAAACTATTGGTAGACCGCTGAAATTTAATTTTTTCCAAAATTAATATATAGTTTTAATAATTGCAAAAAGCACCCTCAAAGTTTTAAAGTTGTATGAAATATCCTGACATTTAAAAAAATTACCACCAACACATGAAACATAGAAGTTACAACTACTAAACTTAAAATAATATTTTTAAAAAAACTCTCCCAAAGTTTTAAAAACTACAAATCACACCCTCAAAATTCAAAACTATAAAAAGGGCTGAAATTTTAAAAATTAGCAAAGAAAAGTATAATTGTTTGGTATTTTTTCATTAAGATGTGTGTGTATGTGTATTTGTAATTTCTAATTTAGGGTTTACTATTCTTTTTCAACATCTAAAAATAGTATAAGTTAATATTAGTAAACTAAAGCAATAAGACTTGATTAAAAACATCCGACTAAGGAATAAAATTTTAAAAAATATTATAGCTTAAAATTATCACTACTATATAAATTAAAGTGACTACATATAATTTTACTAATAGGTTGGAGCATCAAAAATACATTAGTAACATTAATTGATAAATGTTTAAATCCATAAAAATAATATAATACTATAGTATAATAGCTTAGCATTAATTAATTATAATTTAGAAATATTAATTTTTGATTTTAATAATATTTATAGGGTAAAAGAATACAAGGAATTACATATAGAGGAACTATCAGAATGTTCAGAGATACCCTTCAAAAGAATTAAGTTATTTCCATTGCAAATGAGAAATAACGAAAATAAATTTAAAATTCAAAAAATATCCATAAATCACTTGAATTAGCATTAACATAAAGCATATCTATTAAAGAAGCACTGACTGAGTTGCGTTAAAAAATAATTTAACAACTTTATCTCAATCAAAGAAGAATTCTCCATAGAAGATATAAAAAAATTAGTAAGTATTCATAAATTTCATACTTTGTTCTTCAAATACTAAAAAAATTAAATATTAGTATTACAATTTAAGGCAAATTAGTAATGAAAAATGCAAGTATTTAGTTTAGATCTTTGTGAAAAATGAGAGGAATAGAGCAAAGGTAATATTATTGACATAATAGAAACTCTTTTTGGATGCATATCAGAAGAATTCATTGTAGAAAAATAAGGTAGCTTCTAATCTTATTTAAGTAATAAATTAGGAATACAAAGAATTTTATATATATGAAATTAACATTTATTCTCATTAAAATAAAAAAAATCAAAGTCTATATTTTAAGTAGTTTGTGTTGAACATCAGAAATACATTTGACTTCTTTATAAAGTTAAACAAGAAGATAAAAAATTAATGAGCCCAAAAAAGATAACAACATAAACATATAATTCCAACTTGATATCACAATCGATGTAGATGATGAAGACACGAGAATTGTCCGGGAAAAAGAAAAAGATGAAGAATAATTGATCTTAGCTCAATAAAAAATAAAACAGAAGGAATAAAAGACAATATTTTCTAAATATATTATAGAACAGAAGGAATAAAAGACAATATTTTCTAAATATATTATAGAATAGTTTAATTATTTTGAGTGAAATTAGGAATCTTTAGAATATATTATAGAATAGTTTAATTATTTTGAGTGAAATTAGGAATCTTTAGAATGGAGTTTCATGAATTTTTTTAGTATTTTTATATACTTATGTGGATGCTTTTATTATATAAAAGTATAATAGAGTTAGTATTAATCTTTAATTTATAATTTTTTATGAAGTCTATCAATGATTAGGAACAAACTTCATATTTTCTTATATATCGTTGTAGCATACTTTTAGTCAATCATTTTATCTTATTAGTTTTAAATATTCACCTAACATTATTTTAATATTTTCACTTTTGCAACGTTATACTTTCTCAAGTAAAACTTGGTTTCATATCGGTCAAAATAATATGAAAATTCAAATTAGCTTCAAATTATATTTGTTTTTTGTCAATTCGATCAAAGATCAACATGAAAATTTAAATTGGGTGTAGCCCATGTAAACAAATATAAAAAAAATCGTGATATAAAAGTTTAGAGACAAAAGTGAGCACAAACTATTAAAGTAAAACTGAGAAACAAATTTTACTTATAAAGTAAGCTAAAAATAGTTAATCATGGTATTAAGGCACTGTTTAGCAACAAGAGATTGTGTCTTATCTAAGAGATTGTGTCTTATTGACTTGGTCAATAAGCTAGTAGAGCTGTTTGGTGACAAAAAATAGGAGGAGATTATTTTGGAGATTGTGTATTTTGCAAGTAGCTTTTGGAAAGCTACTCAAATAGCGTTTGTCTTTGGGAAGGAACTGCTAATTTTTTTTCTTTCGTTTTTGCCCCTTATAATTCTAATTTTATATCAATAATATTGCATGTCCTTTTTAGTCGTTTAACAAATTTAAGCTAGTTGTACAGCTACTTTTGTCAAACAGCTCTAGTCAATCAGCTAGCTACATAGCTATCAGTTTTCAGCTACAATTTTACAGCTTTCAACTAGCTTAACAGCTTTCAGCTATACTCTCGCAGCTTTCAGCTAGTTTTGCCAAACAGAGCCTAAACCACGTGCATTGTACGTGTATAAAATATTGTATTCATAAATAATTGGATTATTGAAAACAAAAGGTAAGTGGTCAATCCAATCTGAATAACCTCCATTAATCAAAATGCTTTCAGATGGAAACAAACAAGATTCAGCTAAACAAAAATATCTGAAAATATATGCAAACTACCAAAATGCTTTCAGATGGAAACAAACAAGATTCAGCTAAACAAAAATATCTGAAAATATATGCAAACTACATATTTTCAGTTGAATATATTACTTCCATGCTCTCTGACGGTTATTCCTCCAAAGGACTTGTTCGTTTACTCATTGACTTGTTCATTTACTCATTTAGCCTAATCGCTTTTCCTCTTCAAATATACATCCACCAACTACTCGTAATTTGCACAAACACCATTGAAATTAAGTAAAGATGGATTCATTAGCCCCCATGATAAAATTTAGCACAAGTTTTCACCACTTTATTCTAATTGATGCCTTAATGCTGGATATCAAAGAAATACATACAAATATGACCATTTATTTCATTACAATTTACGCACTGAAGAACAAATTAGGAAATGGACCCAAAAATTCAGGATAAAACAGTAGTTCTTCTTGTGATGACTTGAGTCCCAAGTTACATACGAATTAGTTCTCAGTTAGCTCCAATAGGAATAAGTGACATTTTCCCCCCATAAATCTCTGGAAGTTGGCTTTCATCAATTTCTTCCAATAGCGCTTCTTCAAGGTTCTCGTCATCAACAAACACAAACTGTAGCAAGAATGGAACAAATTAAGTTTTTGAACTGTATCACGTAAGGAAATAGTGACACTATGAAATTAAATAGTAAGTTTAGGAGATTACCCTGTTCTTCGTCTTCTTATCGATGAATGGGTATATAATCTTCCACACTTTCATGAAAAGATAAGGTACATGGACTAGAAACGCCTTGTGGAGCCTCTCAGGATAGTAACTCTGCCATGATTATATCAAGAATTACAAAATCAATATTCATTGAGTTTGCCTATATTTTATTCATGGAAATTCTAGTGCATGTTAAAGAATTCTTACTCTAGGACGTCAAATGTGCAGGGTTGTCACTAATTAAGATAAAATATAGTGTACAAAAATGAAAACGAAGAACGCAACAAATATTTTGAATGAATGGAACATGACAATTTGTACCAATCAAAATATTTTAATTCAACTGAGAGAAAATTGCTTACCACCTCCTAAAAGTCGCGAACTATGTTTATTTGGACCAAAATACCCCAAAGCTTACATCATTTATGAATTATGACTCCGATACCCCAAAGTTTTTCTTTTCAGGGA
>NC_033803.1:5811989-5830716 GCF_001876935.1 Asparagus officinalis | reverse complement strand
GGGTATCAAAGTTATTTTTTTTTTAACTTTGTGGTATCCACGGGAAAGAAGGGGGAAAAACTTTTGTGTATCAAAAGTTAATAACGGTGTAAACTTTTGGGTGTTTAATTGCAAATAATCCTTAAGTAATCGATCCTTCATCCTTAAAAAAGTGAGGTATGGACACAGTAGTTTAAGTGACATTTTACAGTGTTACATTAGTAGTGTGTGTGCGTGTCTTCTCTAGGCTCTTTAGTTTCACTTTGTTGCACAAGGTAGCAATCATCAATCCTTAGAAAAATTTTCCATCACTTTCAGGAAGACAAGTAGTCAAAATCATCATAGTCCTCTTCTGGAATCTGTTCGCTCTGACTAACTCTCCATTGCCAACACCATTTTACAAGGAAAAGAGACAGTGACGATGACAAATTTATGAGTCCCTCACAGAAACAGTAAAAAGAAAGAGACAGAGAACAACCCTCAATTGCTCAATCACAAAGAAAGAAACTCAGCATTATTAGAATATAAAAATATAACCCTCAACTTTCACGACAATGTTGGAGTTGTGGCGGAGCAACCCAGGTTCAATCCCATTGGTCACAAATCTAAAGCGGATTTTCTAAAAATTAACGTTGTTATGTGAATCTAGGCTTGGTCCATAAAAAGGACACTCAACTTGGGGAGGCATGTCAAAAGATAAAAATACAACCCTCAACTTTCGCCGCAACTTCAGAGTTGTGGTGTAACGATGAGGGCCTTTAAGAAGCAATATAGCTTTTAAGCTTAGCGATATATATTTTCAAAATTTCCATACTTCTCTTAGCTTTAACGTACAAAATGCAACCTTTAAGGGAAATGGAAAAGGAAAAAGTTTATTGAAATTCCCTTTGTATCCATATAGCTAATATGCCTGTGAAATTCTTTTGGTATAAAACCAAATTGCATTCAGTTTTGAGAGTGCCCCAAAGATTTTAAGTTTGTGGGAATTAAAAAAATATTCTCTCCTCTTTCTCAATTATCCAACATAGCAGTGCTAGAATTGTGTCTTTGATTCTTTGTATAAGTTTATGAGAATTAGATAGGGATAGAGATCTATCATGATTAAGAGATTGGTTCTCATCATGATTAGAAGTTTGTATCATATTATAATTAGGAAGTTTGGCTAGGATTATGGTTTTGGTTTCTATATATATATTATTCTATTATTAGAGGAAAAATCAAGGAAAGGAGAGAGAACCAATATTCTTGCAATCTAGGGTTAGCAGATGGCGTAGCCTAATTCAAGAATATTATGCAAGAGGCGATAGTTTCGTAGTCTTTGTCAATGCAAAAGATTACAATATTAGGAGAGAAGAATATTATGCAAGAGGCGATAGTTTCGTAGTCTTTGTCAATGCAAAAGATTACAATATTAGGAGAGAGTTTCGCAGTTTTTGTCCGTTCAAAAGATTATAAGGAGTAGGTTTTGGAGAAAATATGAGAGTTGATTATGTATGTGAGATTGAGAGATTGAGATAAGAGAGTTGAGTGGTTCCTCTTGTAGTTCTCCTTGATACATATTGAATTTCTCGTATTGTTACCCCGTGAATGTAGGTCGAAGTTGGTCGACCAAACCACATTGATACATATTGAATTTCTCGTATTGTTACCCCGTGAATGTAGGTCGAAGTTGGTCGACCAAACCACATATATCTCAGTGTTCTTTCTTCTTGATTGTGACTGTTTTCTATCTTATTGCTTGTGGATTGACTTTCGAATTGTAGAGATCCTAATAGGGGGGAAAGTAAAATCCCCAAAAAGTGGTATCAGAGATGTGGTGATGGATTTAGGGTTGAGTTCACGAGATAGAAAGCAACGTCGTGCGAGATTGAAGATCGGCGTCACAAGAATCATGACGAAGGAAAAAAAAAGGAGAAGTAGATCCAACCGGTGGTAGAGGACAACCGGCAGAGGCAAATCTCGACAGTGTTGCCGAGATGGAGTTTTGTTGATTTGCTTTCTGGTGTAGAAAACAAGTATAAAAAAGGCTGAATTGTGAGGCGAAGGGCATTGTTCATTCATGTGGGGAAAGAGAGAAAGGTTTCGGGATGTTGTGTGGAGTTTGTTGTTGTTTGGTGCTTTTGGCCCTTAGGAATTCGAGTCAACAAAGGAAAAAGGAATTCACTTTGGCAGCAAGTTGTTCTCGTGGGGTTGTGAACACATAGGATCAGGTATTTGGTAAATTTTAGTGTATGGATTTATTTTTTAAATTCAAATCAACGACTGAGATTGATTGGATTGTAGATCAGTGAATCAAAAGTGGAACACGATGATCCAGGAGTCGATTTATAGGTTTTGGAGTGCATGAACGCAATGGAAGGGTCTGATTTTTCAGACTATGTTCAGATTGGTCAGAAAGTATAGAAAAGTTCTGACAGTGATGGTGAGACAAATCTGATACAGATAGGGCAAACAAGTATGCGACAGATGAGACTGATGTAGAGAATTAGATGTGATTCTAACAGTAGAGTTATCAACATATAATTATTCGGAGTCATCGCAGGAGCATGAGTTGGTTAGTGTGTAACCTTGAGGAAGATAGTGCCAGATTAGGTAGAGCTAACAAGCGGGCACGACTAAGTGACACACAAGTGATAGAGGAGATAGAGGCATCCAGCTCGTAGTGTTGAGTAGGAAAGGTGCACCTATATAGTTTGAGATGAGCGATGCAGGTGGAGCACAAGGACAACAAGCGGGTGAGGCTATTGTCAGGCTCAAATTAGAAGGACGAGCATGATTGATTTGCTTCTAATATTAGAGGTGGTGAAGATCTCTTGATGCGCACAAGAAAGGTAGAGGCGACACAGTGAGGCAGATGAAAGTGAGGGTCATAGGGGCATTCAGGTTAGAGTACGGGTATTTCAATTAGAAGTGCAAATGCTTCGAATTGAAGTACAAAAGAAATAGAAAGACTCTAACAGGAGAGACAAAGTTTCAAGACGGCAATAGTAGATCTTCAATGTGGCTTGGGAGTCAAATCTAAGGTGGAGATTGTTAGAATTGTATCTTTGATTTTTTTGTATAACTTCATGAGAATTAGATAGAGCTAGAGATCTATCATGATTAGAAAATTGGGTCTCATCATAATTAGAAGTTTGTATCCTATTCTAATTAGGAAGTTTGGCTAAGGGTAATATTTTGGTTTTTCTATATATATTCTTTTATTATTAGAGGAAAAACTAAGGAGAGAAGAGAGAGCTAATTTTCTCGTAATTTAGGGTTAGCAGAGGGTGTAGCCTGATTAAAGAATATTGTGCGAGAGGTGAGTGTTTCGTAGTTTTTATTCGTATAAAAAATTACAACATTGGGAGAGAATTTTACAGTCTTTGTCCGTTCAAAAGATTGTAAGGAGTGGGTTTTGGAGAGAATATAAGAGTTGATTATGTATGTGAGGTTGAGAGATTGAAAAATTGAGAGACGATAGTTGAATGGTTCCTCTTGTAATTCTCCCTGATACATAGTGAATTTCTCGTATTATTGTTCCGTGGATGTAGATCGAAGTTGGTCGATCGAACCACATATATCTCGGTGTTTTTTCTTCTTGATTATGGTTGTTTTCTATTTTATTAATTGTAGGTTGACTTCCGAGTTGCGGAGATCCTAATATAGGGGAGTAAAATCCCCAACAACCAGAGCACTTCCTCGGATATGCGCACGCCTTAATACTTCAACTCTAACTCCGGACTATTATAGTCATGATGATTCATAATACGTAAATCCTAGTTATAAGTTATCAAAGTTTACCCGAATATTAGGGTTTTTTTTCCTTCTATCATGTTTTTTTTCCACGAGTTTGACAAGCACATTCGATGCTTCACTATTCAACTCTTTTAGTTCCTAAATTGAGGGACTTACACTTGAGACTGAACAATGAGATACTACATGTCAAATAATTGCCGGCATCCATTAGATCCGTGGAACTTCGTGGATGCTCGCTCAAGATACTCCAATTACAAATGTTGCTTTCTTCTTTGAATCATGAGCCAGTTTACTCTTCAGAAATATGGCAGTATAATAAAATGAAAGTTAATCCTCAAGAAATTTGTAATAGCAATAATATGTTAATAATCCACTTAAGATCCTTTTTGCCCTTTGAGAATTGAACCTATTCTAAAGCCAACTTAAAAGAGTTTTCCACTGCACTAATACCCCAAAGTCGTCATGAGGGTTGAGGGTTATAATTTTTATACTCTAGTGATGATAGTAATATGTACTAGAATTTAGCCTTGTATTTAAGTTGAAATGACAAAAGAACGCATGAGGAGCAAGCAGCGGCGGGCAGAGCTTCGGGTGGTTGGCTGAACAGTCCAACTGAATTGGTTCTCAAGCGGTAAACAGAACGCCCCTGATTTAGGTCAAAATCTGAATCCTGCTCAGGTTAGGAGTACTATTTATGTTGTAGAACTTTACGAATGGGGTATGATACAGGAGATCAAGTAATTGGACAAGTAATTAGACGAGACGACATCTCAACTCATCCAATATCCGACGTCTCAACAATATCCGACATCTCAACTCGTCCGACATCTCAACTCAATATAAACCAAGTCATCTCAGCGGACGAGACGACATCGAAGCAGATGAAACGTCATTTCAGTGGCATTGGTTTAAATATCGGCCGATAATCGAAATTATCGGCCGAGTTATCGGATTTTTTAGCTCTCCGCTAGGATAAGTTGGTTTTGTAATCGGTTATCGTTTTGGAAAGATTATCGGCGAGTTATCGGCGTTATCGGCACTTATCGGCTGATAAGTAAGACTAAATTATCGGGATTATCGGGATTATCGACCAAGCATTTTGAGTTGAGTTGTTGAGTTTTTAAAACCCAACCCGACCCGTTTTGTTAATAATATGAAACTTAAAAGTCGAAACTTTATGAATCCGACCTTCAAACCCTAACTTCGTCTCTGGCGGCTGCTCCTTTTCTCATAGGGCGCTTCCTCCATTATCTTCATCTCATGTTCTCTGCGCCTCTTCGTCGCTCGTCTTCGTGAACTTTAACATTGAACTTCGTCGCTCGCCTACCTTCTGTCAACCATGTTTTTTTTGTCCAGAAACATGACTATATATACATGTTGTGAGCTTTCCTTCTCTTGTAATTCCTTCACGCACGCACTTTCTCTTTTGAGTAAATATCAGTTCTATAACTATTCTTTTATCATACTTTGCTTTTCTGTTTTTCCTGTAACAGAGACTTATATAAGAAATTAGTGAATAAACTGTACTTTGCTTTTCTGTTTTGGTATGTTTTATATTTCATTAAGCATGATTAGATTATATTTTTTAGTTGTTATATTATATATATACACCATCCAGTATATTGCTCCGATAAATACTACTTACCCCCGATATATCCCCGATTTTCGCTATCCGATAAGGATTTTGGCCGTCACTCGTCCAATATCCGTCGTCTCAACAATATCCAACATCTCAACTCAATACAAACCAAGTCATCTCAGCGGACGTGACGACATCGGAGCAGATGAAATGACATTTCAGTGGACGAGACGAGATCTCAGCAGATGAGACGAGGCGAAGCAGACAAAATGAGACGACACATGCCAGTCGACACGAAAGGCGGTACTAGTCGACTCGCCTCGTGTCGACTCGGACATCAGATTAGGAAAGAATTCATTTTTGGTTATTTACTTTTAGAAACAGAGTTTTTTTATTAGAGTTAGGATAGGTTTAGTTGGCTATATATAATAGTTCCTTTTGTAAATCAATAATTAACTTTTTAATTATTCAATCAAGAGAATTTTTCTCCATTGTTTTCTTTCTCAAGTCTGAGAAACTTCTGGCTTGTGGATTCAAGCTCGTGAAATTACCTGTTATTATCAAGGCTCGTTGGTATTAGAATGATATCCGATCGGCCTCCCGTTTCTACTTCTGCGTCAAGTGGTATCATAGCTTCGACTTTAACATCCTCGACAATGGCAGGTGACGGCGAGAAGGAACTTTCTCTACAGGATCTTTCCGTGAGGATGGATTTTATGGATGGAAGATTTGGCGCGTTGGAGGCGTCTCTTCAGAATCTTCAACAAGCCATTGAATGACTTACCATTCACCTCAACAATGGGAATAACTTCGCACCTAGGCGGACCCGGAGTTAGGCAACCCCGACATCCACCCTCGTATAATCATCAACCCCCTCCAGTTCATTCCCATCCAAATCAATCACGTCCAAACCAACCCCCTCCATATCAACCTCCTCCGCATCAACCTCCTTAATATCAACCCCCTCTACTCCTTCGACGACTTCCCAATCATACTCTTCCCCATGATGATTACAGTGACGACAGTGCAGACTATAGTCACCAATTTGAAGGGCCATGGTATGATAATATTTCGAGTAAAGAGGAAGGAGATCGACCTTATGGTAGAGGTCGGGGTAGAGGCTACAACCCTTGTCACAACTACCACCGATAAGACCGATATCATCGGGACCAAGACTATCGGATGAAGGTAAAGCTTCATTCCTTCAGAGGAAATCTGGACATAAAGGCTTTTTTGGATTGGCTCTACGAAGTGGAGAAGTTCTTTGAGATGGCTAATATGCTCGAAGCAAACCAGGTAAAGTTTGTAGCATATCGTCTCAAAGGAGGAGCCGCAGCATAATGGTGGGATCAAACTCAAAACACTAGGAGTCGACAAGGCAAGCAATCAGTGCGGGTTTGGCGTCGCATGAAGCAGCTACTACGGACAAGAAGAGGCGACTCAAAGTGTTCAATGAAGGAGACATGGTGAAGGTGTACCTACGGAAGGAACGAATGTCGGCTGGAACATACAACAAGCTTAAGCCAAAACGATATGGACCGTTCAAGATTCTCAAGAAGATCAATGACAATGCATATGTAGTGGATCTTCCAGAAGGAATGGCTATGTCGAGGACATTCAACGTGGCAGATATTTCTGACTATTATCCTTCAAACGAGTTGTATGCAAGTGATGCGAACTCAGAGAGGTTATGAGTTTAATATCAATAAACACTAATCAAGCTATTAGGGTTTGACAGTTTGCCATACCCTAGGCTCAATAGTTTGACATGGTTTGACGAAGAGACCGGACTGTACGGTATTATCATTGAGTGGTCCTGATAAAATTGGATAAGCATCTTGCAGACCTTTATCACAACTTATACCCGGGTGGTCTTCATGTGTAGCTAGCACCTCTGTTGTACTTATGGATATGATCCACTACCGAGTTTTTTAAGTTGGGCCCTAGAGTCACACCAAGCGCGTACTTGAATCCTATGAAACACAATTTATGGAGTGATGCGTATGATTGATACGCATATATGATTTCTTCCGGATACACATAAACGGTTATGTATATCGGTAAAATCGGAATGCTATGTGCTTAGGAAATGAATTCCAGTATTTTTCCCATAAAGTTAACTTTTAGTCAACTAGTTGACTTTTTGGTCAACAGTTGACTTTTGGTCAACTCTTGATTTATTTGGTCATATAGTGACTAATTAGTTAAAGATTGGAATAATACTATATACCGTATTTATGAAATACTGTATTAGTGATAATAATTTGGTATTCTCATTTATGAAATACACATACCATGTATAATGAGTCATGAGATGAGTCACTTAGTGGTATGGTTTGAGCACATGGTTTATTAGCACATGGTTTTGAAATGTAATGATTCATAAGATGATTCATTGCATGACTCACTTGATTAATCATTAATTTTTGATGATTCATTGCATGACTCATAGGATGAGTCATTCATATCATGAACACATTTCACTCTATAAATATGAGCTCTTTTTCTTATGGAAAGGTTAATGAAAAATTGGCTAAGTGTTTTTTCCATAAGAGAATAAAAGAGAGCTCTCCTCTTACTAAACTTTAGCAATCTTTGAGCAAGAGGAAGTAGTAGGATTTTAAGAACCCCGGGGTGGATATCTTGCCTTGTGTCTTAAGAAGACTCCCATTTTATCAAGCTCACTTGAAGACTTGGAGATCCACTACAAGGAGATTTTCTACTACAAGGAGCAAGAGCTAGGGGTTATTCGATCTTCCATCGAATCACGCTACGAAAGTATGACTTTCTAACTCTTGTATGCTCACTTAATAATAAGGATCATGTTAGATTTAATTAGACGATCCATATGAATATTTCATGCTCTCTACATGCTTAGTATTTTTGTACATACATGTCTTCCGCTGTGTATTATGCATGTAGACATAGCACGATTTCCTTCATGGTATCAGAGCTATGGTTCTATCTAATTGAATCTTAACATGTACATCTAACTCATGGAGGACCTTGTTCTTGCTTCTAATTTCTAGTTTACATGAAACTAGTTAATTAATTCAAGTTATTTTATAAAATAATTAATTACAACTAGTGTAGTTGTATGTTAGAAGCTTGTTAGTCTTTTTTGAGTTTGGATAATCCTTATGCTATCTAGTTTCCAATATGTTGCATAACTAGATAGATGCATATTTCTTAATGTTGATTAAGTTATATGATTTATCATCTTGCATGGATGTTATGTTTATGGATGGTAGTGGACAACTATTCTCTTGTATGTTTTGTATTGATGTAATAAAGTTAGAAATGTAATAATTATTTACGACCTCTTCCCTCCCCGAGCATGGGCTACGCCTACGGGTTTAGGCACTTGCTCACCGATCATGGGCTACGCCTACGGGTATAGGCCCTTGTTCGGGTGTGGGGGGGTATGGTTGCTTAGTTTAGTTATTTCATTTATAGCTTTTGCTTTATATTTAATGCAATATTATTACCCATCCTACGAGATGGTTTTTCCATTATAAATGGGGCTTGCACGTCCTATGTTTATATGATTGTAATAATACAGAGTTTGCAAGGGAACAAGCACCGCAAGGAGTTGCATATGGCTTGCTAAAATGTAATTAGTGTAGTTGCATTTTATTTTCTTTAGTTGTCCACTACCATTCTATATAAGTTTTACATTACATATGTTGATATGTTGGTTGTGCCCCAAATTGTAGATGTCAATACAATTGGGTGCTATTTTTTGCAAAGTTTATATCTCTATCTCACTAGAGAATAGTTTTTATTATAAAAACTCATTTTTTAAACTTTGTGAGACATGGCAATAAGAGTTTATTGACCATAGAGTGGTGAGATCGACATTAACATAGTGTTAGTGTGAAAGATAAATAAACCTAAAGCAGTTAAAAGAGATGTATTTAGAATGAGCTTTTAACTAGTGTCAAGGAAAGTAATTATGAGATATAGCTCATGGGGTGATGCCCAACTTAAGATTAGGGGTGATGCCCAATCTTTCGCGCTATAGTCTTAAAGAGAAGTGGTTACTTAATTAAGGTCCGATAAATATTCCCGGTGAATAGCTCGGAACCCTCCCACCAATCTTGCGCTTTCCTGGCTAGTTTAATTGTTGCAAGTATAAATATAGAGCATCTTTAAACTATATCAAGTTCGATTACGGTAAAAGATTTGAGAAATCGTCCGTAGCCCTCCATCATTTTAGTTAAATACTATTAAGCTTATAAATACTATGTTTGTTGGCATACGTCAAGGCATAACTATTCTATGGCTAAATAGTATTCATCTGTATATAAGATATAAGGATAGCTTAAGTTGGTTATGCAACTTTGTTGGCATACGTCAAGAGTTTGCATAAGTTAAATTTAAGCCAGTCAAGAAATGATGGGTACAAACTTGACTAGCATTTTATGATTTGTTGGCATACGTCAAGGTCATAAAAGACTAGGGGTAAAATCATATCAAGAATTACAAGAGTGTAAAAGACAAAAGTTGTCTACCAATTATTGAATGTGTTAATTTGTTGACATACGCCAAGGTTGATGCATTCAATGATAATTGGATCTTGATCCCACTTGAAAACAATGAGTTGTTTTCCGATCACCTATTATAAGGTTTTGAGGGACTCGAAAAATAGTGGGAGGCATAACTTAGATAAAAATAAACCAAATCTATTTTATGTATTGAACATCTGCTAAAATACCTTTTCTCTCTCTTTCAGGCCATTATGTCTGGTTTAAAACTCATATTGGAACAGAACAAGTTAACCGGTCCTAATTACAAAGACTGGTTGAGGAATGTTAAAATTGCCCTAACTTATGACAAAGTAGCATATGTCCTCACTGCGCCCGAACCTGTTCTAGGCCTAGAACCCACTATAGCGGAAACTGAAATCCGCAATACATGGGATAAAGATTGTTCACTTGCTCAATGCCTCACCATTGCCTCTATGGATTTGGTCCATCAGAGACAACATGAGAATATGGATATCAGATCCATATTTCGTAATACAGAAGAACTGTATGGCGAGCAACCGCGACAAATGAAGTACGCGGCGTCTAGGAATCTGTTCCAGACGAAAATGACTGTGGGATCTTCTGTTGGGGATCATGTCCTCAAAATGATCGCCTATGTCAATGAGCTTGAACTTTTGAACGTAGGCCTAGATGCAGATAGATATACAGATATCATTCTGCAGTCCTTGACACCAGCATACTCCCGATTCATATCACAGTTTTTGATGATGGATCTGGAGCCCACTCTTCCTGCCTTGCTTAATTTGTTAAGACAGGAAGAAAGTTCTTTGAAAAAGGGACAAACACCAGTCTTGGCTATAGGGCAATCTTCTTCCTCTTCTGGCAAATTGGTTGCTAAGAAAAAAGGAATGAAGAAAACTACTAAACCAAGGAAAGGTGTTAAGAAGGCTGTCAAGAAGGATAAAGGAAAGGCAAAAATGATGACAGCAGAATGCTTCCATTGTCATAAGTCAGGACATTGGAAAAGGAACTGCCCAGAATACCTAGCCTCACTCACCAAGAATAAGCAAGTTGTTGCTTCATCTACAGGTGTGTTTGTTACTCAGAATTGTTTTTCTATAAATCATACATCCTGGGTATTAGATACCGGATCAGGATCTCACATCTGTAATTTGTTACAGGGACTTAAAAGTTATAGAAAACTTGGAGCTGGAGAGATGACTATGCAAGTTGGTAATGGTGCAATAGTTGCAGCACTTGCAGTAGGGGATTTTCATCTAGCTTTACCAAATGGAAACGTTTTGATTTTAAATAGCTGCTATTTTGTACCAACTATGATGTGTAATATAATATCCATATCTTTATTAGATAAAGATGGATATGTATTTAAGTTGGAGAACAATGTTATGAATATCATATTTAATCAAAAGTTGATTGCTTATGGAACATTGTGCAATGGCATCTATATTCTTAATCAAAATACAATTCTGAACACTTATCACACTAATAAAAGAAAGCACTCAGTTATGAATGACGCTTTCTTATGGCATTGCAGACTTGGTCACATTAATAAAGAAAGACTTGGCGAGCTTCATAAGCATGGATATTTAGATCCATTTGACTTTGAGTCTTATGAGACTTGCAAGTCTTGTCTTAAAGGTAAAATGACCAAGACTCCATTTACAGGAACTGGAGTAAGAGTTACAGAACTCTTAGGACTGATACATAGTGATGTATGTGGTCCTATGTCTACAATGGCCAGAGGTGGCTACTCCTACTTTATTACTTTTACTGATGATTTTTCAAGGTTTGGACATGTGTTTTTGATGAAACACAAATCTGAAGCACTTGAGAAATTTATCGAGTACAAAAATGAAGTAGAGAACCAAACGGGCAAGAAAGTTAAAATTCTTCGATCGGATCGAGGAGGTGAATACTTGAGCTCGGAATTCTTAGGTATTTTAAAAGAGAATGGGATTCTCTCTCAGGTTACTCCACCCTTTACACCACAGCTTAACGGCGTGTCAGAAAGAAGGAATCGTACCCTATTAGATATGGTACGTTCCATGATGAGTAACACTGAGTTACCTTTTTCATTCTGGGGGTATGCAT
Source organism: Asparagus officinalis (assembly GCF_001876935.1). NCBI lineage: Eukaryota > Viridiplantae > Streptophyta > Magnoliopsida > Asparagales > Asparagaceae > Asparagus > Asparagus officinalis. The sequence goes on along the minus strand of NC_033803.1, from coordinate 5,818,818 downwards.
TAGAAACAGCAACACACTTACTGAATAGGGTTCCAACTAAAGCAGTGCCTAAACCTCCATATGAGATATGGAGTGGGAAGAAACCACATCTTAATTATATTAAGATTTGGGGATGTCATGCTTATGTAAAGAAGCAAGATCCCAAAAAGTTAGAGGCACGCTCAGTATTATGCAAATTTGTAGGATATCCAAGGAATTCCATTGGATATCAATTCTACCACATCGATGAACAAAAGATAATTGTTTCTCGGCATGCCACCTTCTTAGAGAAGGAATTTCTTGAAAAAGAAATTAGTGGGAGCATGGTAGAACTGGAAGAAATTTCAGAGATACAAAATATTACTGATAAATTAGTGGAACCAGCAAATTCAGTTATACCAGAAGAACCTCAACCACTCCACAGATATCCAAGGCGATCTCATGCACCTAAGACACAATATAATTTTTTAGTTGAAGGTGGCATGTTAGATCACGTCATAGATGATGACGAACCTTTAAGTTATCAGCAAGCCTCTGAGAGTAGGGACTCTGTTGCTTGGCATGATGCAATGAAATCTGAAATAGACTCTATGTACACCAACAAAGTATGGATATTAGACAATGCTCCTAAAGGGGTGATACCCATAGGTTGCAAATGGTTGTTTAAGAAAAAGTTGGGTGTAGATGGAAAAGTAGAGACTTTTAAAGCTAGACTGGTAGCTAAAGGTTTTCGTCAAAGACCTGGTTTGGACTACGATGAAACTTTTTCTCCAGTGGCTATGCTCAAGTCTATTCGGATCCTACTTGCTATAGCTGCTCACTATGACTATGAGATCTGGCAAATGGACGTTAAAACTGCATTTCTAAATGGTGATTTAGAAGAGTGCATATATATGACGCAACCAGAGGGTTTTGTAGTTAGTGGGAGCAGTGGAAAAGCATGTAGATTGCTTAAATCTATTTATGGACTGAAGCAAGCATCACGGAGATGGAACATCTGTTTTGATGATGCTATCAAAGAGTTTGGTTTCATCAAAAATCCAGATGAACCATGTGTGTATAAAAGGATAATTGGGAGTATTATATCGTTTCTTATTTTATATGTAGACGATATACTCTTAATCGGTAATGACATACCGTCATTACAAGCGGTTAAAATTTGGCTATCAAAAAGATTTTCCATGAAAGATTTAGGTGAAGCATCCTGTATACTGGGTATTCAGATCTATAGAGATAGATCTAAAAGGATGTTAGGATTATCGCAATCTAGATACATTGGCAAAGTGCTAAAACGGTTTAGCATGGAAAATTCCAAGAAAGGTTTTGTACCTGCATCTCCTGGAATCTCCCTCTCTAAAAAGATGTCTCCCCGGACTGATGAAGAGAGGAAACGCATGAGTCTAATTCCTTATGCCTCGGCAGTAGGATCGATCATGTATGCCATGTTATGTACTAGACCAGATATCGCTTATTCACTCAGTTTGGTAAGTAGATACCAATCTGATCATGGAGAAGAGCACTGGAAAGCGGTCAAGAATATACTTAAGTACCTTAAAAGGACTAAAGAGTTATTTTTGATATACGGTAAAAGTGACCTCCGAATGGAGGCTTTTTCCGACTCAAGCTTTCAGAGCGATATCGATGATAGTAAGTCTGTATCAGGATATGTTTTCACCCTCAATAGAGGAGCTGTCAGCTGGAAAAGTTCCAAGCAGGATACAGTAGCAGACTCGACTATGGAAGCTGAATACATTGCAGCTAATGATGCAGCTAAAGAAGCTGTCTGGATGAGGAAGTTCCTTTTAGAGCTGGAAGTTGTTCCCACCATTAAAGATCCAGTACCTTTATACTGTGATAATAATGCTGCAATAGCTCTGACAAAGGAACCCCGATCTCACCATAAGTCCAGACACATTCTGAGGAAGTATCACTTGATCAGGGAGATAGTTGATCGCCGGGAGATCAAGATTGAAAGAGTAGACACAAAAGATAATATAGCAGATCCATTCACAAAGGCAATTGCTCGTTCACAATTTGAGAAACTTGTTGAGCTATTGGGTATTAGATACTATAATTGGCCTTAGTGCAAGTGGGAGTTTGTTAGATATAGGTGCCCTGCAGGCAATTATTGTATATTGTAACAGGACCTATATGTATATAACATCCTTGTTCAAAATGATAGTATGCTATTTTGGTCAGATTTATCTGATGTTCTAAATATACAGATAATGTCCTTAGAATAAATACTAGACTATCAGACATTTCGGATAGTGATCGTAATGAAGAGATCTGATTAGTCGGTAACGTATATTCTAAAATGTTCCTAGTTGATGAAGTGTTGAGATAGGACATCATCACTTTGGTTTAGACTAGTGTATGCTTTATTTCTCCTTTTGAAGGAGATGATCAATCTCTTAGATCATTGATGTGAGACATCAAGATACAGTATACAGGTGACTCATTAGTGAATGAGTTGACTGAACGACTCGCCGAGAACATCTAGTTGGTAATATACTTAACTGTCAAATAGAAGTTCTCAAGTGATATAGTACATAGTAGTCTCTTGACCTGAGGCATGAGTGCAATATCTTATATGTCAGTAAAGATGTATTTAGACTTTTACCTAACCACAGTTCTTATTGAATTGTGCATAACGGTTCTTGTTGGGTACATCCCGAGACATAAGTAGATATTGAGATGCCAAGAAGGGATTCGTCTCTCCCAGTATAGGGGTTGATGTCATAAGATTGTTTGATATAACTATAGCCTGGAAATCCTTGGCCAAGGTGAATAAGATAAACTGAGTGTCAGTTTGATCTTATAGGTTATGAGTTTAATATCAATAAACACTAATCAAGCTATTAGGGTTTGACAGTTTGCCATACCCTAGGCTCAATAGTTTGACATGGTTTGACGAAGAGACCGGACTGTACGGTATTATCATTGAGTGGTCCTGATAAAATTGGATAAGCATCTTGCAGACCTTTATCACAACTTATACCCGGGTGGTCTTCATGTGTAGCTAGCACCTCTGTTGTACTTATGGATATGATCCACTACCGAGTTTTTTAAGTTGGGCCCTAGAGTCACACCAAGCGCGTACTTGAATCCTATGAAACACAATTTATGGAGTGATGCGTATGATTGATACGCATATATGATTTCTTCCGGATACACATAAACGGTTATGTATATCGGTAAAATCGGAATGCTATGTGCTTAGGAAATGAATTCCAGTATTTTTCCCATAAAGTTAACTTTTAGTCAACTAGTTGACTTTTTGGTCAACAGTTGACTTTTGGTCAACTCTTGATTTATTTGGTCATATAGTGACTAATTAGTTAAAGATTGGAATAATACTATATACCGTATTTATGAAATACTGTATTAGTGATAATAATTTGGTATTCTCATTTATGAAATACACATACCATGTATAATGAGTCATGAGATGAGTCACTTAGTGGTATGGTTTGAGCACATGGTTTATTAGCACATGGTTTTGAAATGTAATGATTCATAAGATGATTCATTGCATGACTCACTTGATTAATCATTAATTTTTGATGATTCATTGCATGACTCATAGGATGAGTCATTCATATCATGAACACATTTCACTCTATAAATATGAGCTCTTTTTCTTATGGAAAGGTTAATGAAAAATTGGCTAAGTGTTTTTTCCATAAGAGAATAAAAGAGAGCTCTCCTCTTACTAAACTTTAGCAATCTTTGAGCAAGAGGAAGTAGTAGGATTTTAAGAACCCCGGGGTGGATATCTTGCCTTGTGTCTTAAGAAGACTCCCATTTTATCAAGCTCACTTGAAGACTTGGAGATCCACTACAAGGAGATTTTCTACTACAAGGAGCAAGAGCTAGGGGTTATTCGATCTTCCATCGAATCACGCTACGAAAGTATGACTTTCTAACTCTTGTATGCTCACTTAATAATAAGGATCATGTTAGATTTAATTAGACGATCCATATGAATATTTCATGCTCTCTACATGCTTAGTATTTTTGTACATACATGTCTTCCGCTGTGTATTATGCATGTAGACATAGCACGATTTCCTTCATGGTATCAGAGCTATGGTTCTATCTAATTGAATCTTAACATGTACATCTAACTCATGGAGGACCTTGTTCTTGCTTCTAATTTCTAGTTTACATGAAACTAGTTAATTAATTCAAGTTATTTTATAAAATAATTAATTACAACTAGTGTAGTTGTATGTTAGAAGCTTGTTAGTCTTTTTTGAGTTTGGATAATCCTTATGCTATCTAGTTTCCAATATGTTGCATAACTAGATAGATGCATATTTCTTAATGTTGATTAAGTTATATGATTTATCATCTTGCATGGATGTTATGTTTATGGATGGTAGTGGACAACTATTCTCTTGTATGTTTTGTATTGATGTAATAAAGTTAGAAATGTAATAATTATTTACGACCTCTTCCCTCCCCGAGCATGGGCTACGCCTACGGGTTTAGGCACTTGCTCACCGATCATGGGCTACGCCTACGGGTATAGGCCCTTGTTCGGGTGTGGGGGGGTATGGTTGCTTAGTTTAGTTATTTCATTTATAGCTTTTGCTTTATATTTAATGCAATATTATTACCCATCCTACGAGATGGTTTTTCCATTATAAATGGGGCTTGCACGTCCTATGTTTATATGATTGTAATAATACAGAGTTTGCAAGGGAACAAGCACCGCAAGGAGTTGCATATGGCTTGCTAAAATGTAATTAGTGTAGTTGCATTTTATTTTCTTTAGTTGTCCACTACCATTCTATATAAGTTTTACATTACATATGTTGATATGTTGGTTGTGCCCCAAATTGTAGATGTCAATACAATTGGGTGCTATTTTTTGCAAAGTTTATATCTCTATCTCACTAGAGAATAGTTTTTATTATAAAAACTCATTTTTTAAACTTTGTGAGACATGGCAATAAGAGTTTATTGACCATAGAGTGGTGAGATCGACATTAACATAGTGTTAGTGTGAAAGATAAATAAACCTAAAGCAGTTAAAAGAGATGTATTTAGAATGAGCTTTTAACTAGTGTCAAGGAAAGTAATTATGAGATATAGCTCATGGGGTGATGCCCAACTTAAGATTAGGGGTGATGCCCAATCTTTTGCGCTATAGTCTTAAAGAGAAGTGGTTACTTAATTAAGGTCCGATAAATATTCCCGGTGAATAGCTCGGAATCCTCCCACCAATCTTGCGCTTTCCTGGCTAGTTTAATTGTTGCAAGTATAAATATAGAGCATCTTTAAACTATATCAAGTTCGATTACGGTAAAAGATTTGAGAAATCGTCCGTAGCCCTCCATCATTTTAGTTAAATACTATTAAGCTTATAAATACTATGTTTGTTGGCATACGTCAAGGCATAACTATTCTATGGCTAAATAGTATTCATCTGTATATAAGATATAAGGATAGCTTAAGTTGGTTATGCAACTTTATTGGCATACGTCAAGAGTTTGCATAAGTTAAATTTAAGCCAGTCAAGAAATGATGGGTACAAACTTGACTAGCATTTTATGATTTGTTGGCATACGTCAAGGTCATAAAAGACTAGGGGTAAAATCATATCAAGAATTACAAGAGTGTAAAAGACAAAAGTTGTCTACCAATTATTGAATGTGTTAATTTGTTGACATACGCCAAGGTTGATGCATTCAATGATAATTGGATCTTGATCCCACTTGAAAACAATGAGTTGTTTTCCGATCACCTATTATAAGGTTTTGAGGGACTCGAAAAATAGTGGGAGGCATAACTTAGATAAAAATAAACCAAATCTATTTTATGTATTGAACATCTGCTAAAATACCTCATGACATCTAAGTAAGCCTTTCCAGATCGAGTACCAGGGTTGTCCACCGGGTATGCTGCCAGGGTAATCCTCTCTTCTTCTGAATCTAAAAGGGTCTTGAGGTGGTCATCGTTCTCAGTAACGGAGGAGCTAATCATGTTGGAAGACTTAGCCTTGCCTCCTTTCTTCTTGGACGAGGTATTCGTCCACTGTTGGTCTCCCACTAGATCAGGGTGGACGCACATGATTTTTCCTTTTGAGGTGGTGAGGGGTATCAACCCCTTGTCTTTCTGACTGTGCAAGTCAGTATTCTTCAGGTCCATTTCTCCCTTGTGGATGGGGATAACGCCATCTGCGGTCGCCACTGGAGGGAAGTCACCGAACTGGACTGCTATCATATTGGTAGAGACAGTCTTCTGTTCCCTTAAAGATGTAACATCTTCTGGTAGGATGTCCCAGGAACCTGTGATAGTGACAGTAATTAGGGTCATCTACCTTTCCCGCTTCATCTGGTTTCCTAATTTCGGGAAGCTGCAACTTGTTGTTCTTCCGTAGTAACTGGAACAAGGTATCTACATGCTCCTCCTTGAAGGAATACTGTTTGGGCACTCTTTGCTGATTGGGTGCCTTGCCTTGCTTAGTAGGCGGTGGTACTTGCGTGTAGTTAGCTGCTAAAGTCTCTTTGCCCTTAGACCGCTGGGCGTTGTTCTGATTGCGTTGCTACTGCGGTTTAGGCTTGTAGGCGTATAAAATTGCTTATAGGTCCTTTAGCATAGCTCGGCACAAACCGACAAGCCAACGAGGCGACGAGGTTGACGAATCGCACGCAAGCAACAGAATACATCCATTCGCGTGCGGAATCAACAGATAAGCCAACGGTTCGGGGAGTCAACGAGTCATCCAAACAAGAGCGGGGACTCGATGAATCAGACCAAATCAAGATCAGTTTCGGACTCGAATCAGAAGTGGATTTATGCAAAACAGCGAAATCGGATTACTGCTATCTCTCTCTTT
>NC_033803.1:5791276-5810989 GCF_001876935.1 Asparagus officinalis | reverse complement strand
ACCTGCGTTCGGGGTCTTGAACGCAGGGTCTCAACCTGCATCCGAAATTCTAAACGCAAGGTTCAGACCTGCGTTCGGGGTCTTGAACGCAGGGTCTCAACCTGCATCCAAAATTCGAAACACAAGGTTCAGACCTGCGTCCAAATTCTTTTTAAACGCAGGGTCTGAACCTACGTTGAAATTTCAGGAACGATGGAGCTAGCCATACGTTTAATTGGAATACGGATCGCCAATCAAGGGTCGAAAATGAGAGTTCTGTCAAATCGACTTCCAGTGAGTCAATCTTACCATTGGTTGAAGGAACTAGCGACGAAGGCGTGAGAACTTGATCATCCCCGGAGGCTCTAGCCGAAGAAGCACCTTGAGCTTCGGCGATCTTCGATTTGGAAGCCATTTTCTTCTTCAGGCCCATGGCAACCGTGGCAAGGAAGACGAAGACAAACGAAATATTCAGGAACGGATCTTTTCCTCCGTTGAAGCGCTGGAGAAGATGAACAGGAGCTCTGTTAAGAAACTGGAGTAAAAAAGGAGAAAAGTCGAATGACCTTTTGATTTGACCTCAGTGGTCTATTTATAAACAGCTGTAGCTGTCAAATCGAAGCGAGATTTTGGGGCAAAATCTCACCTGAAACGTGATTCTCGCGTTTTCAAAAAGAGGGGCTTCAGTTACCGAACGCACCCTCACGTTCAAAACAGGAGAACGCAGGATATAGGCGTGCGTTCTGCCAATCTCAGCACATCATATAAATAACCCATTCAAAGGGGTTAATATTCCAAGTAATGGCGCTATGATCAAAAGAGAAGATAAAGCGAATTCCTCTGAAGCCAGTCTCCAGACTAAGCTGGAGGTTTAATCCTTTTTATGCAGGCTTGTGATTCTCTCCATTTATGATGACATTTTTTTTTTAAGTCCAGAAATTCCGTGAAGATTCTTGCCTAAGCGACGGATCTGTCTCTTGAGATTTGGCCTTGTCTGCGACGATTTGAGTCAACATGGCCATAAGTTCATTGATGGCCTCCTGCTGGGATGAAGACGCTTTTCCTCTCCGGGAAGATTCTTGCCTAAGCGGCGAATCTGTCTCTTGAGATTTGGCCTTGTCTGCGACGATTTGAGTCAACATGGCCATGAGTTCATTGATGGCCTCCTGCTGTGATTTGAGCATGGCCTTCTGCTCATCAAGTCTCTTCGCGAGATCTTCATGGTTTCCCGTCGTATAAGCGAAGCTCTTATGTTCAACAAAAGAGCTTGATGACTGGGACTCTGCAATGGCTGAGTGTCCATCATCAGAATTGGTTCCTCTGGCTAAACTCCGATAGTTGACAGGGGGAATGGCTCCTGTTCGAGTCCGAGTACGTTGGTAGATTCCTTCAAACTCGTTAGTGATTTCTCTGACGCTTGGAGAACGATCTGTCTCTGACTCGTCAGAACTAAGGGTTGATGATCTCCCTCTACCAACCATGTTAGAAGTGACTCCAAGGTATTCATCCTCTAAAGTCTTCTTCCTGTGAGGATGTCGTCGATTATTGAGCAAACCGACATTCGTCGGTCGGTTGAACATCGACAGCAATTCCCGCAAGTTAGAGACTTGGGATGAACCTCTCACAGAGCGTGAGGGTAGAGATGGAACCCCCTGTCCGTTAAAGGATGGGACTGGTTCTTGGTAAACATGAATTTTAAATCCATGTTGATCATTTTGAACACGACGAATCACATCGTGTTCCAAAGAAGGAACACGAGGGTCGTGTTTAGCTTGATTAACGCAAGACCAAAGTCTGCGTTTTGCTAGTGAAACGCAGTCCTGCGATCTGCGTTCGGATTCAGAAACGCACTCCTGAGAGTTGCGTTCAGTTTGTGAAACGCACTCCTGAGAGTTGCGTTTTGGTTCTGGGACGCACTCTTGAGAGTTGCGTTCAGCCAGATCAACGCAGGTTTGATGTCTGCGTTTAAATTCTGGAACGCACTCCTGAGAGTTGCGTTTTAGTTCTGGGACGCACTCCTGAGAGTTGCGTTCAGCCAGATCAACGCAGTTTTGAGGTCTGCGTTTTGATGTTAGAACACGCCTCTGAAAGCTGTGTTCTATCTGGGAAACGCACACCTGAGGGTTGCGTTTAGCTGGGCTTTTGCAGAGCTCATGTTGAGGCTCATAAACGCGGAGTTCGCGTTGATTGGAGGATCGGCTCTGGAGTCGTGCCAAAGTCGAGACTTCTCCTTTAGGGAGGGGACTGTATGAACAGAGTTGGAGATTTAGTCTTCTTGGAGACTTTGTGGATCTTGCGCATAGCCTTAGAGCTAAGGGATCCGGAGGAGATGGCCTCCTCGTACTTGGCTTGATCAAACTCGATAATCAGAGTTTCAATGGTCGTTCCAGTGAGATGAACGTCGGATTGCACCACCACTTCTTCGTCAGAGAAGCTAGTCCCCAGCAGAGTCGCCATCTTTTGTTTGTTGGAAATTTGTAGTAAAAGAAATAATGAAAGAAAAATTTGACTTGTATTCCTCTCAAAATCAATTACAATTTGGATTCCGATTACAAAAGAGAGGAGAATGAATTTGATTCTCCCCTTTATTTAAAACTGGGTTCTTCACGGTGGCGATGAGATGCCTCCCTCGAATGCTCGCGTCGAGTTTGCTTCTCGTTGACGATCCGAACGTCTTGATTCACTGGAACGATGTCTTCTCCTCACGATTTGACGCTGTGGAGAACTTGCGTGGCAAGTTTGAAAATAACTCTTAACGAGTTGATAACTCTGAACGAGTTTTAGAAGAACTCGTAGAGTAAGTTTTGAACTCTGATCGAGTTGATAACTCTGACGAGTTTTAGAAGAACTTGCAGAGCAAGTTTTGAACTCTGATCGAGTTGATAACTCTGAACGAGTTTGAACTCTTGAAAAAGAGTTGATTTGAACCGAAAGTTCGGTTAATAAGCCAAGGAAGAAGCTCCTGTTGCTGGTCTCCAAAACTCCTTGTTGCTGCAGAACGCGGCAAGATGCTCGATCAAGGATCCCCAAAAAGTCAGCTCCCCCTTTATTTGGAGGATCCGAACTCAGTTGAGTTTTGAGGTATTTATAGGGGGTTAAGGGTATAACCGCCCCCTTAAATATCTCCTTAATGAGGGTTTAATGGGGTGTAACTGCCCCTCATAAATCTCTCCATGATAGGGTAGTGATCCCCTAAAATCTTGGGGAGAAAACGGTTCTGGAACCGTTCAAATCGTGCTTGAACGAGTTAAACGCTGAAAACAGCGTTCTGGGCTCGAACTGTGCGTTTCTGGACCTGAAACGCACAGTTGAGGCTGAAAACGCACAGCTGGGGCTGAAAACGCACAGTTGAGGCTGAAAACGCACAGCAGTTGAGTTTTGAGGTATTTATAGGGGGTTAAGGGTATAACCGCCCCCTTAAATATCTCCTTAATGAGGGTTTAATGGGGTCTAACTGCTCCCCATAAATCTCTCCATGATAGGGTAGTGATCCCCTAAAATCTTGGGGAGAAAACGGTTCTGGAACCGTTCAAATCGTGCTTGAACGAGTTAAACGCTGAAAACAGCGTTCTGGGCTCGAACTGTGCGTTTCTGGACCTGAAACACACAGTTGAGGTTGAAAACGCACAGCTGGGGCTGAAAACGCACAGTTGAGGCTGAAAACGCACAGCTGGGCAAACGCAGAGTTGTGCCTGTTTAAAGGCTGAAAACGCACAGTTGTGCTGTTTTAGAGATTAACTCTGCGTTTTGATGTTGAAAACGCAGAGTTGAGCCTGTTAAAGACTGAAAACGCACAGTTTGTGCTGTTTTAGAGATGAACTCTGCGTTTTAGGCTGAAAACGCAGAGTTGTGCCTGTTTAAAGGCTGAAAACGCACAGTTGTGCTGTTTTAGAGATTAACTCTGCGTTTTGATGTTGAAAACACAGAGTTGAGCCTGTTAACGACTGAAAACGCACAGTTGTGCTATTTTAGAGATTAACTCTGCGTTTTGATGTTGAAAACACAGAGTTGAGTATGTGCGCTTTGACTCTGTAATGCAGAGGCGAACCTTAGGCGGGCTTCGCGGGCTTCAGGCTAAGTCCAATGTTCTGACGAAGTCCAGTCTTGCAGACGGTCTTCAGAACATTACTTGCTACGAAGAACAGGTCATAACTTTCAAACCGTACGTCGGAATTGGACGAATTACATATGAAAATCGGCTATCTCGACGAGACGGGGCCTTCCGAACCAAGCCAAAGGCTTCGGTTCGCTTCCTCCGTTTTGCCAAATTCCTTACGGTTTGAGAGATATCTGCATTTTAATATGAAGAGACCGTCAATTTGTAGTCTCTTTTGCTAGAGCTTTGCACAGATCGTCCTCTTGTAATCTTCGTCTTGGCTCCTTGAAAATATGAGAGTCGTCAGGTTGTAACTCCCGATGTTGATTGTGAATGCTGTTGAATTGGGGCCTTCATTAGTTGTTGTGAAGGTCGTCAGATTGTAACCTTCTACGTGAAAGTCCTCAAATTGTAGCCTTCTGGAAGTCGTCAGATTATAACTTCCATCATCGGTGTTTGATGAGGGATTAATTATCTATTGTGATTTTTAGACAGCCTACAATGGACATGGATTTATTTTCTAAAGAGGAAGTCAGAGGTATTCTCTAAATTCAAGGAGTTCAAGATGATGGTGGAAGCAGATCTTGTCTTCAAGATGACCATGGAAGGAGTTCTTGACAAGAAGATCAAGAGGTTGCGGACCAACAATGGAGGAGTATACATCTCACGAATTCTCCCACTTTTATCAGCAATACGGCATCAAACAAAAGTTGTCTTGTAGGGAGACATCATAGCAAAATAGCATCGCTGAGAGGTAGACAGATATCTCATAGAGACCTGCAAAAATTGGTCGCATACAAAAAATCTACCTAAGGACTTTATGGCTGAAGGGTATGGCTTGTGTAGCATATGTCATCAATCGCATGCTTCTTAATCTAAAAAATCTGAAACCCCTTTATGAGCTGATATGGGGAGAGAAAGCAAATGTGAAGCATTTCAAATTATTCAGCTCCATCTTTTATGTTCATGTACTGCTTCTAAAAGGAGAAAACTTGATGCTAACGCTAAAAAAATGTATTTTCGTTGGTTATGTTGAACGAAAGTAAGGGTGAAAATACATGAACCCAGAGACTCATCGCTTCATAGTTTCTCGAGATGTGATGTTTGATGAGGCGTCTCTTACTATTCTCCTCAAGGCATTGTGGTCAATGATGTTGGAGGGCATAGCAATGATGAAGATGATTTAGTTCCTATAGTGAGTTTGCCATCTTCATCAAGTGTTACATGTGCATCTAGTTCTTCCTCATCTTCGACATCGGGGGAGCAAAGTGAAAGGCGAAGCAATGTTTGTTAGGACGTAGTCTGTACAATAGCTCTTGTTTGAGTAATAACAAACTCTTAATTTGGTACTAATATTTATTTGAGATGATATAGTATAAGTGAAAACAGATTTATGAAGGTTACAAGACGAAACGACACGAAAATTATCATTTATGCTGATATGAGCCTTAGAGCCATCGATAGTCTATAGGAACCCATCTATGATTAAGGTTTATCGATGGTGTACAGTGAACAATTACAGAATCTTAGAAAGTTAATTTCAAATCACCGATGGTCTATAGTGAACGATCAATGGTCACCACACCTCATCAATAAAATTAAATCATCGAGGATTTGAGGAGTTAATCACAATCGTCCTTTGATCCCTTTCATCTCAATCAATGGTCATGAGGAACCATCAATGGAGACAAAGATTTTTGGTAGATTTGAGGAGTTAATCACAATCGTCCTTTGATCCCTTTCATCTCAAAATTTTACTATGATTTTGGATATCTCTTTTATAATTAGAGGCCATATAAGATTGAAAGAGATAATATTTGAGGAGAGTTTTAGAGTTTAAAAAGAGAGCTTTTGGAGAGAACTTAAAAGGAGAATTTATAGTGTTTGTGAGAAGAAGTTTGTACTTGAAATTTGAACCCCCAGAGTCTAAACAAACTCTTTCTTATTATGCTCAAAATCTTTATATTGTCTTAGCAAGAGGAGTTTCCCTTGTATTCAACATCTACATCGTTCTTTATCAAGCTTTCCTTCAATCTTTTGAAGAACAGTTTGCTAATCAAAAGAGATGTACGTAAGATCTTTTTAATTTTATATTTAAACTATTTTTGATAGATTGTTCCAAACTTATTTCTTTGGCATACTCAAGTCGGTGATAATTGAGGGTTGGGACTAGCTACGGCTAGGTGTTACTCGCTTTGGAGAGTTAAGTTAGACGATTGATTTTGGATGGATTCTAGGATGGGATCTTTATAAGTATACTAAATTGGTTGTGATTTAGGAAAACTCTTAATATAGTGAGGAATTCCCTCCATAAGAAGGAAAAGTAGAGATAGGATTGTTATCATAACCACGATAAAAATCTCGTATGTTCCTTGGTCGATTTTTAGTTTGGTTTTTTGCTTTAACTTGTCTATATTTCCACCGCATATTCTGTATTTTAGCAAAAACAGTAGCAAACATATTTATGATCCCCCACCCACCCCCACCCCTTTTTAGGCTTGCATCTCAGATTCAACAATATTATCTCTGAAAATCAAACAGAGGAGAACATTGAAGCTATAGAAAGTACACCATCTCTCAGAAGATCAACAAGAAAGATTGTCAAGCCAACTCGGTATCGAGATGGAGATTTTGTGTCTTCGACTTCTTGCTTCTTTGTAAGACCTACAGATGCAAATGAACCTTCGTGTTATGATGAATCCAAAGGCATAAAAGAATGGGAGGATGCAATGGACGAGGAGATGCATGCTCTACAAAAGAATTATACTTCGATTCTTGTGCCAAAACTCAAGGATGTAAACCCAATGATGTGTAAATGGGTTTACAAGCTAAAGAGAGGCAAATGGGAGTGTTGATCAATAGAAAGCAATGCTTGTTGCATGGGAGTTTCCTAAAGTTCATGGACAAGATTATGAAGAGACTTTTAGTCATGCCACAAAGATGACTTCAGTTCTGGTGATCATTTCCTTAGCAGCTAGTCTTGGTTAGGGATTTTTGCAACTAGATGTGAAGAGTGTTTTTCTCTACAGAGAGTTGACAAGGATATCTATATGGAGTAGCCGCCAAGTTATGTATGTTCTTCTCATCCGAACTATGTTTGCAAACTCAAGAAAACCCTCTTATGGCTTAAAGCTGGCTCCCCGAGCTTGGTATGGTAAAATAGCACAATACCTTGAATTTTTTAGTTATATTGCCTCACAGTTAGGTTCAAGTTTATTTGCAAAGAAACATGGTGATATTCATATTATTGTTCTCTCATACGTTGGTGAAGGATTTAGGCGAGCTACCTATCCGCTTTCAGATGAAGGATTTACCGCATTATTTCCTTAGCTTGGAGATAAATTATGTCAAGAAATGAGTTTTTGTTTCTCAGAGAGGCTATGCAAAAAAAGGTTGTTGAAAGGTTTGACATAAAGGAAGGAAAGCAATGCTCCATGCTTCTTGATGCAAACATGAAGCTAAGGCAAGAAGAAGGAAAGCTTCCTTCAGGTCATCGACCATTTCGTGCCCTTGTTGGAAGTCTAATTCAAATGATGTAGACATTCTAAGATTCATAGAGATTAAAAGTCATATAGTTTCAATTTATCTTTAGCCTATACATCTCATAACCTAAAAAATGAGCAGTTTGCAACATTGTCTCACATTTGATTTCTTGAGTTGCTTGATTCTAGAATAGGAAATTCTAAACCACATTATTTTGGATCCACTTGAGTTTGAGGACATGTAGATAATAATGAATAGTTTTAGTTAACAATATTGATCGACAAATGCGTACTTCAAAAGGGTGTAACAAAGTAAGTTACACCTTGTGTGTAATACCGTAAGCCAACCAACATGTACATATATACAAATATGTATATTGTAAATATATGTAGATACATAAATATATGTATATGTACACACACACATCTGATGACAACTTATATATTGTACAAATATAATGGGTATCATATGGCATATCAAGGATTATCTCATATATAGTGATATGGTTGAATCTCAGGCGAATGAATAAAGATCTTTTTTCTTTAGTACTTTACTCAAACCACATAGTAGGTTGAGATTCAGTCACAATTACTACATATGTGAGAATGCTCACATATGCCATATTATACTCATTACTCTTATATTATATATACATATATAGTATACGTACAAATAGAGGTATGTACTTAGTCTGAGCTGCCGCATTATTTTGCTAATGCGTAAATAACTGTTGGATTTATCCTTGTCCAATCGCAGGTAGAAGGAGCAGTTGCAGAGGACGGAAGAAAACCCAGCATCTGGGACACCTTTACACATG
This sequence comes from Asparagus officinalis, assembly GCF_001876935.1. NCBI lineage: Eukaryota > Viridiplantae > Streptophyta > Magnoliopsida > Asparagales > Asparagaceae > Asparagus > Asparagus officinalis. Next base: position 5,802,614 of record NC_033803.1, on the reverse strand, counting down.
ATGGTAGACGTATGTGTTAGAGTATAATATTATGACTTTTAACTTTGAAGTTTTGATATAGTGGACAATATAAAACTATAACCATCAATCCTCACTATGATTTTATGCTCTAGTGGGAGGAACCTTTAACATAATATCAAGGCACCAAGTTCAAATCTCATCGGCCAAGCATTTAAAAGTCGTTTTGTGAGTCCATGTATTGAACACTATAAAAAGGGCACTCGACCTGTGGATTATAAAACTTTAACCCAGCCCTCATCACCTTGAGGCTTTTGGGATAATGACTGGATCCTTCGATTTTGTGTCGTCATAACCTATAGCTAATGATGATCCATGGAGCGCCAACAGCAGAACCTCAAGGTTTCGTTGCTACATTTACAGGTCTAAGTGACGATCAGGCAACAGGAGATATAGCAGCAGATCAGTATCATAAATACAAGGTAAAGACTAAAGAGGCTACCTTTATTGTCCTACAACTAAGCTCAATTTCTAAGAAATGTCGTTCTTTGTTTGATGACAGGAAGATGTAAAGTTGATGCATGATATGGGCCTGGATGCGTACAGGTTCTCCATCTCCTGGTCGCGACTTATTCCCGGTATAGAATATTTTCTATTTCGATCAATAGAAGTTTCAAGCAAAAGAACATAACTATACATGTCCATGGTTTTATTTTTTTTTTATTTTTTTTGGCAGATGGACATGGGGATGTAAATGCAAAAGGCTTGCAGTACTATAACAATCTGATCGATGAACTCGTGAGCTATGGTAATATATGCTTAAAATGTTCTTTAAAAAATTTTAGGAGATATAATGTTGAGTTCAAATGCTGCTAGTAGTCCAGTAGTAGCTCACTAGTTAATGGCAGTCTAATCTTTTTATTATTAATTTATATTCTCCTCTTTTCAAATCTTAAAGGAATAGAGCCTCATGTTACCTTGCACCACTTTGACCTTCCACAAGCGCTTGAAGATGAGTATGGAGGAGTACTGAGCCCGAGAATAATGTAATCCTCTAATCTTTCTTGCTGGTTTTCATCATAGGTTTAATTGCACGTAGGACCCCCGACGCTATTTTGAACTTGCTATATCCTTGTCATAGACCCATCGGTTTTAATTGCTCTTTTACCCCGGGTGAGTTGTAGTAGATATCGCCTATGGTTGAAATTAGCGAGTCTATCTGAGGGTAAAAGAGTCAAAAAAAAATTAACCCGAGGGGCTACCTACGCGACGAAATCACAAAGAGTGGTAAGTTCAAAAAAAGTGACACTACAGGCCGGTCTATATGCAACTGACGATCTATCATACTTGATATCAGCAGCATGCGAAAATTAACATCTGTAACTTTCCGGTGTTGAACCAGAGAGGATTTCACCGCTTACGCCGACGTATGCTTCAGAGAATTCGGGGACAGAGTGAAATACTGGGCAACCTTTAATGAACCCAGGGTTCAGGCGCTCTTCGGTTACCAGTTCGGCACTTTTCCGCCTCGACGCTGCACCCACCCTGTTGGTTCCAACTGCACCAAGGGAGGTTCAACAAGCGAGCCGTATCTAGCCGCTCATAACCTTCTTAGATCACATTTATCGGCCGCCACATTGTACAAAGACCAGTATCAGGTACAGTATAACTGATGAAAACTATTTTGAGTTTGACACATTCTTCATGAATGACACGATTTGGTCCTTCGGATTTTTTTTTTTTTTTCCTTCCCCTTGTGCACTTTCAGATTTACTGAAAGAGAGTTTTCGGTTTAAAATGATCAGGTCCCTCTTAAAGTATTACTGAACTCCCACATTGTCGTCTAGAGTATCAATTTACCTACCATCCGCCTTGTAATATATGCATAGATCCAATATTGCAGTCCTTTTGTGAAACCACAATCGATGTTCAACAAATCCATAACGCGACGCAGTTTTTTCTCATTCCTTCTATTTCTACGCAATCGTAGAAAAGGGATGAAGGGTAAAGTGCTTTTGGGAAAAGTAGTTTGGGTTTTTTTTTTTTTTACTGTTTTGAAGGAAAAATTAAAGGAGATGGGAAAGTTGTGAAGGTTTTTTTTTAAGCTCTCGCAAAACCCCCCCAAAAAAACCATCAAACGCAGCAAATAAAATCATATAAGATTTAACATGGAAAACCCTCAACAGGGAAAAACTACGGGATCAAAATTCACTATCACCTTCAAATTATAATTTTTTGCACGGACCAAAGGACAAACAAACGGCTCTCTCTCTCTCTCTCTCTCTCTCTCTCTCTCTCTCTCTCTCTCTCTGTCTCTACTATATATCATATATAATATATATATATATATATATATATACTATATATATATATTATATATATATATATATATCCTCTTCTAAACAATAGAAGGATATATATAGAGAAACTAAAATCCTATCTCTAGCCTAACTTCCTAATTAGAATAAGATTCAAACTACCAATCATGATGGAACCCAAACTCCTAATCATGATAGATCCTTAACCTTATCTAATTCTCATAAAGTTATACAAAAAATTAAAAACTCTATCCTAACTTGGAGTTTGAGTAGATACCCAACATATCCTTGCTCGACGAAAAATCTCCAAGTGTCTCAACGACTTCAGAAAAACTTACTCTATTCATCTTGTTCTTCACCTCTCCCTTGTGGACAAGAGTCTGAGAAGAGTAATCTGCACCATTAACGGATCGCACATCTAAATAGCAAATATGATTGCTACTCTTCCTCCCTCGCAAAATCAAATCGTCATCTCTATACACATTGCAGCATTCTCCTTCACCCACATATTTGTACCCACGTGATGTCATCTCACCCAACGAAATTAAATTAGCACCACATGTCGGCACATATCTCACATGATGAAGAATTCTGACCTTCTCAGTGTGAAACTTGAAGCGAACACTTCCAACACCTTCAACCTTCATCTTCTCGTTGTTTTCAACAATCACGTCGTCAAATTCTTCGTCTTTAATGTGTTAAAATAATTTTTATTGTTGCAAACGTGCATAGAGGCTGCAGAATCTAACACCCAAGTATTACTCGTATCAGTACCTGTACTCTGCATCAAAAAAACCACATCTTCATCACACACAACCATTGATGAGTCAGTCTTCTTCCCATTTTCTTGAAGTTCCATATGTCAAATACTTTTCAAATCATCACGCATCTGGGAACATCTGAACTGAATGTGACCATTCTCTCCGCAATAATAGCACTCCTTTTCGCTGTCGTCCCAGGCCCGAGATTTTGACCTTCCTCGATAACTCTCACATCTCCCCATACTCCTCCCTCGATTAGAACATTCAAAAGCTAGTGCACTCTCACCACCATTAGATGCGCTCTCCTTTCCCATCATTCTTTTATTCTCATGTAGGAGTGCTGTCACATCGTCGAACTTCAAAGTCTGCTTCCCTACAATTATCGTCTGAACTAACAGCTTGTACGACTTCGGCAAGGAAGACAATAGGAGTAGCGCCTGCTCTTCTTCTTTAATCTCCTCATCAATATTCAAAAGTTGGCAAACTAATTGATTAAAGACATTGATGTGATCTTGAATTGCAGTACCTTCTTTCACCTTCAACGAATAAAATTCTATCCTCAAACACAATCGGTTGGTCATCGACTTTGATGCATAAATCCCTCGAGCCTTCCCACAACCCCCTTGGTGTGGTCTCTTGCATAACATTGTACTTGATCTCGGGGGGTGAGTGCCAAACAAATTGTGGTAACCGCCATCTTTTGTATGGAACTTCATTCAACATCCTTCAATCCTTCAGGTTTCTTCTCCTCCAAAGCTTGATCAACACCCTGCTGCACAAGAATATCTTGAATCGTGCACTGTCATATTGCAAAATTTGTCTTGCCATTGAATAACGGAATATCAAACTTCGGACCCGAAGAAGTCATCATCCTCTAACTAGGATCAAAATTTAAATCAATCACTGTAGAGATTAAATTTAATAAAACCGACATCAAAAACGAACTCAGCACGTCGAAAACCTCTAGGAACAACTCATGGATCACCGAAATCCGCCTCCAAATCCTCGATCAAAAAACAAATCAACCTCAACCATCGGATCTGTCGTCGCTACAGTACCTGCCACTACAGTACCATGAATAGTGTGTCACCGTGAACAGTTCCTCCACTATAGTACCACGATGAACAGTAACGTTGCCGCCAATGTCGTTGCAAATCTCGAATCTCCACGAACCGTCGAACCCCGCTCTGATACCACTTGAAGGGGTTTTTTTTAGATCTCGTAAAAACCCCCCAAAAAAACCATCAAACGCAGCAAATAAAATCACACAAGATTTAACGTGAATAATCCTCAACAGGGAAAAACCACGGGATCAAAATCAATCAACTATCACATTTAAATTACAATCTTTTGCACGGACAAAGACTGCCAAACCCTCTCTCTCTCTCTCATTATTCTTCTAACAATAGAAGGATATATATAGAGAAACCAAAACCCTATCTCTAGCCTAACGTCCTAATTAGAATAAGATTCAAACTCCTAATCATGATAGAACCCAAACTCCTAATCATGATAGATCCCTAACCTTATCTAATTCTCATGAAGTTATACAAAGAATTAAAAACTCTGTCCTAACTTGGAGTTTGAGTAGATACCCAACAAGTTGGTGGTCATTTGGTCCTTTTTAATACTATGAAAGCTAGATAGAGTTTCTTCTATTAATTTATAAAGCTTGCTTTGCATGCAGGCGGTGCAAGGAGGGAAGATAGGAATTACCACGTCGTGTCCGTGGTATTCCCCTTCAACAAATTCACAAGAAGATATCATCGCAGCGCAGCAGGCCAGGGATTCCAACATAGGATGGTAAGGGCCGCATATTTGAGAATGTAGTATAGCGATCGTATTTTTCTTTTTCTTTTTTTTGGGTAAATTTACAATAAACCCTCAAGAAATTTCGGGCTTTCTGGCAAACCCTCAATATAGCTTCCGAAATCATGCTGAACCCCCAACAACTTTCGCGTGGTTCTGCAGACCCTCCGATAAGTCTCTATGTTTGCAACCCCTATAAATTAATTGAAGGGGGAGAACATAGAAAGACATTTTGAAAATTATTGGGGGGTCTACTCTAATTTGCCCAAAAGATTTCTACAGAATTTATCTAGGGATCAACGCGATTTTGGAAGTTATAAATGGTTTACTACAAAATGCTGAAAGTTCTTAGGCATTTAGCGTAAGTTTTATCCTTTTTTTTTTCTCTCTCTCTCTATATATGTGACCAGGATCATCAATCCACTTGTGTACGGGGACTACCCTCCTATCATGAGGGAGAGTTTGGGATCAAATCTGCCTTCGTTTGATGCAGAAGAATCCATGAAGTTAAAACAATCATTTGATTTCATTGGGTTGAACCATTATAATTTGTATTATGTGAAATACAAACCTAACAAGTATGACAAGAGTGATAAGGACGTCAAAAATGTCTCGGCTAAAGACTCCGGTAAGTAGCAATGACCTTCGGTACGTAGTATCTCCCTTTTGAACTTACTGTCCCTTTAGTTTTACTGTTGCAGATAGACCCCCCCCAAACGGAAAAAAATAATTTTTGTAACTCTTTTAGGAGCTGTTTGTTTGCATAAGGAGGAAGGGGAAAACCTGTCAAAACTGACACTTGTGACAGGCTTTCAATCCATTTCCCCCTCTAAAAGAGGTAACCAAACGCGTCCTTAACCTCACAAGACGGAAAGTTGCAAACCGCCCAAAAGGTAAAAGAGTAAAATAATAATAATAAAAATTCAAGCAAGATGTATATACAACAACAAAACTAGAGGGGCGGTAAGTTCAAAACAACGATACTAAATTGGATAGATTTTGTAGTAACCCGATAGTAAATTCCTTTTGTTTGCTTTTTGACGCAGATACACGATTAGGCGCATCGGAGAAGGTAGAAAACTCTATATTTAAATAATATTTATAAGGGAGTTTTATTGTAGATATTCTCACCAAGGTGAAACATTTTTTTACAGTTTCTCACGGTGAAAGAGGCGTCTTCAGCTAATGCTCCGTGGGCTTTCCAGGCGACGCTTGAGTACGTTAAAATAAAATACAGGAATCCTCCGATCATCGTTTATGAAAATGGTAAGAAACGCCTATCATATTGGATAATTTTTAAAAAAAGAAAAAAAGAAAGTACCCTGAAATGATGATTATTTGTTCAGGATACGGGGAATCTAATGTTGGTCCGACCACTGGGAACGGTACGGATGATTATAAGAGGGTAGCATATTTGCAGGACTACAGCGAAAGCTTGCTCCGGTCTATTAGGTACTCCCTCTTCACATTGACTGTTATAAGATTACAGTCTCAAATTACGATAGAATAAAAAAGATTGATGAGTTTAAATAAAAGTAGAAACCAATATAGCGAAGTGTACGGCACTACTAGTCTCGTACACTTCATTTCTGTTATCCTGAGTTTAAATAACAGAAAGATTGAAAGCACCCGTTTTTAATATTTATAAATAGTAAAAACGATCCTTTGGGGAAAAAAATTAACAAAATCGACCCTTTTCTTCAGAAAAGGATCGGTTTTGCTGTTATTGTGATTTAGCGAAGTGTACGGGACTACTAGTCCCGTACACTTCATTTCTGTTATCGTGGGTAAAATAGAAAAGAAGTGTACGGGACTACTAGTCCCGTTCACTTCGCTAAATCACAACAACTGCAAAACCGACCTTTTTCTTCAGAAAAGGGTCGGTTTTGCTAAAAAAAATTCAAATGGTCGTTTTTAATATTTAATTATTAAAAATAAGTGCTTTTAAAAATTTGTCCAATTTAGAAATGTTCTTCTTTTTTTCTTTTTCCTTTTTTTTTTGGAAAAAAATGTCAAGTCATAGCATTACTGTTGCAAATGTAAAGATATTGATTGTCCTGTGCAGGAATGGCTCAAACACGCTAGGGTACTTCGTGTGGTCATTTTTAGATTGTTTTGAGCTCGTGCACGGCTATACCGCACGCTACGGACTCTACGGGGTTGATTTTGAAGGAGCCGACAGGAGGAGGTTCGCGAGGCTTTCAGCTCACTGGTACTCCAAATTTCTAAGTAACGGAGGACTGATAAGAGCTCGAGCATCAAAAATTATTCGCACGGAGTAGCGAGCTTGATGTTTCCTTCGACAATGTTGTCGCTCGGATTTGATTAGTCTGTGCTCTAAATATATTGTGCGTGTCATGAGGCATTGTTTCAAACTCCTCCTGCGTTATTAAAATAAGAAAAAAAGAAGAAGCAAATGATCATTTTTCTTGCTACTAGTTTCTTCCTTTCCTCTCACTGAGTTTGGATAGATACAATGTATCTATCGTCTGCTGACTAAAAAACTCCACATGCGAGCGAAATGTTCTGAGTTTTGAGGGGGCAATGACGATTCGATAAAATCATCTTTGCCAGAGCCTTCGAGAAGTAATAGGTAATAGGTAACGCGATTTAAAATTTCCTTCATTGCACAATGTTTCTTCCAAACTGAAAATTCCAATTTTGGATACATCAGTCTCCCTGTGCATGCAAGCCCAGAGAGCTATGCCTGTAAAGAACGAACAGGGTAAACCGAACGGGAAAAATATTCAGAGAAACATACATACAAACTCCGTACACAAGCACCTTGATCAAAATTGTATCCAAACAAGCTACGCGATAGGAAGGCAGTTTAGAAATCTTATATGTCTTCGCGGTGGTTAACAACAATTGCTCTCAATATTGCAAATATTTTGATAGGTTTGAATTCAGAAGATACTAGGTATCTGTATTTTGTCAAATTATGAATGCTAAATCAAATTCAAATCGGATTGTTCAAATCCACTTACATCCTTCAATGCAAACGAGAAATGGGTGCACTGACCCAGCTACTGGGGTTCGAATTCAAGATTAGTATTAGTGAAACCTCTTGAAACCAGGATCCCACTTCCATTAGTCGAACCTATCGATCATTTAGCGTCTTCTTTGCTTCAATCTTTATAGACTCAAAAAAGCCACGATCTTCTTCAAACTATGGGTGAACACTGATAACCAAAAATTTAGGGTCCAGTCTATATCATTTTTACGAACCAAACCTAAAATAGGTGGGATTACTTGTAAAGATCTCGGTTATCATCTTCAACGAGAGGCAACGGCATCAACCTCTCGAAGAAGGCAACAAATAATACACAAAGAACATGTTTTTTTCCTAAAAAGAAAAAATTAGTTGTAAAACTGAATCCTATCTTCACTTAAGGCACTTCAACCTGTGTACAGCTTTGTGGTGATACACAACGAGAAACTGCAGGAAATATTTTAAGTTACTCACAGGAATTAGAAATGAGTCCACAAGTTTGGGGAGTTGTAAAGTGTGCTTATGAGAAGTACTTCAGTAAGGGATCATTCACTTGTAACCTGCGCAAACCTGGCATGAAGTTCATAAGAAATAAATGTGTACTATTATAATAAAAACACTAAAAAGCAGTTTCATAAATATATATTACCCAAAGGGAAATGTTTACATGACAATACCAAGTCAAATTAATGCAGAACTTTTTTTCTCAATTTTAAATATAATAATCAGGTAGAGAACCACTTATCAAGAACACATCGCTTTCTCTATCAGTTCCTGCAGTTGCCCGTTCTTGTATGCTTCTGTTAAAATGTAAACATGATAATTAATAAGAAAGCAACAAACATAGTTACCATAGTATTAAAATTAATCACCAAGTGATTTCCATGAATTTAAAGTGTCAAATAATTAGAAGCTGCAAGAAAAAAGTAAAGAGTAATCAGGTAAGTCCACCTAAATTTAAGAAAATACGAGATGATTTGGAGTAGTTCTCATCTCATGCATGCTAAGTCAAAGGATTTGTTTACTTGATTAAATTAGAAAAGACCCTTGGAGTAGTTCTCATCTCATGCATGCTAAGTCAAAGGATTTGTTTACTTGATTAAATTAGAAAAGACCCGTACCAATTATTAACCAAATAGACAGGAGAAGCAGCTTGAACATTCTCGCAATTCTAAATACTCTTATCTCAATAACTACAACCATGTCAAACAGCTTGGAGATGGAAAAGGTTTACTGTTGATCACAAGTTGGAGCTTAAAATAGCCTGAGAGTCAAAATAAAGGGGGGCAAAGTAACCAGGAAAGAAATTGAGGTAGCATCAAAATTAGGATGTCAAATTCAACGAGATGATGAGACTCAAGTGGGAGAGGCAGGGAGACTTTCTAGAACTTATTGAGATTTTTAGAAAGGAATAAAAAACACAATCATAATAAGAAAATATGGGCAAACTACTTGAAACCAGTTAGGATATAAGGGCTAATAACAAGAGGACAAATACCTGCAGAGTTTTATGTTTTTGGAACCAAGTAACAATCTTCAATGCAAAGCAAGGGTCTAAAAGCTTACAGATTTTCTATGAGAAACTGTATGGAACTCTTGTAAATTTGTACCTTGTCGTCTTACCTCTGGTCTTCCAATTTCCTTTAATATTCTACGACTACATTCTAAGATCCCCGAATCTTCCATATCACATAAAATTATCAGCCAAATCTGACTTCTTTGCAATACCTACCTGCTTTTTCCCTATTTGGCTACAAATTCCCTTTAAACAGCCACCACGGTAATATCCAAGGCTCAATAAACCAAACAATCGTATACAACTAATTCATCTCAAAACTTCTTTGATATCAGAAACAAATAAATCAACCTTAGTTTGGTGTTGCATTACATTACAAGCTCGATTGAAGTTTATACTTTTTCATGTGCCAAATTACCTTTTATCACTTCCAATTACTTCCTAGTTTCATTTTCAATTTTGACTTTCTGATCACTGTAAAGTAGGGAACTAAGCTTCCACAATGTTGATATAAAGGTGTCTAAGTTATCTAGAATACTTTTGCATAATTGGAAGCTGCGAAGCATATTTATAAAAAGGATGAATTTTAACTCTATAGTTATATTAAGCATGGCCTCATTTTCTGCATTAAAAAAAATATCCAATTAAGCTACCAAACATTTCCCATAGTGTAAAAGATAATTTTGCATCCATATATCACCTTCAATCTAATCTAAATCATCCAAAGTAGAAATTTAACATAAATCCAACAAAGTTTGCTTACCAACGGTGATATCGCATCCCCCGAAGAACTCCCCATCAATATAAAGCTGAGGGAATGTAGGCCAGCTCGAATATTCTTTGAGCCCCTGTCGCAGCGTCTCGTTCTCAAGAATATTCATCGTCTCAAATGGAACATTCAGTGACTTCAGTATCTGAACCACTGTATTTGAGAACCCACACTGTGGAAAATCCTTGGTCCCCTTCATAAACAGCAGAACCTTGTGAGAATTCACCACCGTGTCCAACGTCGACTTCAATTGCGGGCTGAGCGCTAGATTGTACAAAAAAAGGAATCAGAAGAGAAAGATTGGACCTACTAGAGGGTTGAGTACTTGCGTGAAGGGGTCGAAATGCACCAAATCCTTAACAAATAACCCGTTAAGTTTTGTCTAACTGTTCCATTATATTCAACATAAACAAATAGCTTTTAGGATTCGTTTCATAAACATATGTAATTTAAATATGCTTGATTATCAAATATCTGTTTCAAATTTGGTCCCTCACAGCTTGTATTATTGCTGAGATATGTCACGTTTTGTATCCACTTACTTTAAGTTCTACACCGAAAGAGCCACATATCAGTGTTTTAATCAGATATTCAAATTATAGATTGATTCATCATAATCCTAGATTCACAATTTTCAATATGAACTTGAATCAAATTTCTTAAAAAATTGGAAGTATTCCTTTAATCAAATAGAAATATCTTCCTCGTTAAATAGTTTTGACATTCAAAACTAGATTACCAAGATGGCATTTTTAGTAGGATTCTTTTCCCGATACGTCTTTTCTCCCCCCTTTCTTTCACTTGAGACACTCAATAGGGATCCACTATGGCACTATGGTACTATTATCAAAATTAATTTAGCCATAAAATAAATATACTTTTAATATTCCATAAACATCCGTTGATACTCGAAAAATATTTGTGACCGAATTTTAATTCTGAAGAAAATTCAGAAGACTTCAAACGAAAACATGACCACGATTTTATTCGTTCGCATCCCTCCTTGCATTAGTTAGGGTTTTGGTTACCTGAGAAGCAGCGGATCGAGAGAGAGGGGTTTGGACGGAGAGGTTGGGGGCGGGCGAAGAGGGAGAGGCGGCGAAGGGACTGGAATCGGGGAGCGAGAGAGAGGACCGTCTTGATTCCGGCGCGAGATTTGATGGGTCGAGTGGCGGCGGCGACGGCGGCGACGGCGGCGGAGAGGGAGGACGCCAT
>NC_033803.1:5765083-5791266 GCF_001876935.1 Asparagus officinalis | reverse complement strand
GGCGGAAACGGGTGGATTCGGGTCGATGGTACGATTCTGCGGTTTGTATTTCAGAGTGAATTCGAAGGATCCGTCTAGGATCCGAACCCGATAGTTGAGGGCGCCTCGGCCTTGGTTTTGCACTGACGTGGATGGTTCTATGAGGCCATTTGAGTAGTAAGTACCGTAAGTACGGGAAAAAATTTATCTGTAAGTCTTACTGTTAGGATACGGGCTTTCAGTCCAAAGACCGACCTTAACTCTGGCCTAAGGATTTGTCCTGCTAGTCCAGTTGGTGCGTACATAACACTACAGTCTAAATGGAAACTTGTTGACAAATCAACAAATCGGACCGGTTCAACTCATTTGGATACGGAAATACTCCAATAAGGTATACGAGTTTAAACTATTCCCTCCTCTTTGTTGAGAAGTTTCTGGAGAATATTTTTCTAAAAATATTCTTAAGGATAACTTAACATAACTCCCAGGAGTGTATGAGTATAAACTAGACCTCCCCGCTCCAACTCCTTAAGAGCTTAAACTGTGTAGACTCCAAAATACTTACGAGTATAAACTGTGTTAAACGCCGGACAACGCGTCACAATGGAGATTCAAGGCCGTCAACCGATGGTCAATTCCGTGTTGAAACAACCAACTCGAGCTAAAAAAAAGCCAAGAAATCAAGAATCGACTTCAAATTCAAAATTCCGACAACGGTCAGACAATAAATGCAGCACTGGAACCCTCTCAAGCATTAGACAAAGCACCGAATAGCCTGGAGGATTGAAGGAATCGAGAGCAAAAGCCATTCCAAGGTCCCGCTATACCGATTGAAGGTTGGGACAGTCATGTCCAAAGTATTCCAGACTCTTCTATAAAAGAACGAGCAAACTTAACTGAACATGCAGATGAATTATGGCAAGAGCTGCAAGCTAAATCTGATAAGGCAACACGGAGACAGGTTCACAACCAGAAAATATAGCTTTGGAGCAATGCGTTCCTTCAAGTTAACAGACCTAGAAAATATGAACTCACTTTCAACACGAAATGCTAGCTCAAAGGATACCCGAGCGCAGCCCATAGTAACAGCGACGCAACTTGGTTGGCGACTAACAACTTAAGCAGGAGAAAAATCAACAATAATTTCACTAAATAAAACCGCAAAAAATAAAGGGGAGTGCGGAGAAAAAGGAGAACTCAGAATCAAAACGTCACAAGCAACATTTTCTTTCCCACAGCAATACCAAGCAGCTTCAGAAGCACAAACTCTCTGTTCTGCATAAATATAAAATCCAAACATCATGCAGAACTATGGTTGCCCACAGCCCAGGACGTAATAACACAGATAAAGAGCTGTTTTCAAGATAAACCCACATAAAAATCCCAGCATCCAAGCTCACAACACCAAACCCCCAAATGCTGACCAAGCAGTTATCATGCATTATGTTTGCCAGGGTAAGTTTACAGACAAATAACAATCACCGCAAAAGCTTCTCTGTCGTCACATGTACGAAGGCGGTGGCATCCTTGGAGGCGGTGGCATTCGTTGAAACCCATTATCTGACCGATTCTGACCAACCCTCTCGGTAGTATTAGCCCTCTGAAGGAAGCTTCCTCCAGATTGAGGAGCCTGGTTAGGGTTAAAAGGGGCCCACCACTGTGATTCACCCTCTAGAGGGATCCAAGGCAGTGGGCTCAAGCCCTCTCGACCCCCGCCCCATCCATAGAACGGATCAAAATGTCTTGACATGCTCTCCGCTTCTTGATGGCTACGGTTAGCAGAGCTCGAGACTGAGGCGAAACCGTAGAATCCATTGACTTCTGCAGAGGAAGAAGTTGCTGCTAGTGATGATATGAGGGTGAATCCCCTAGGGCGAGATCTCCGCATGGGAGGAAATGGAGCGGTTCGGATGGATGAGGAAGGAACAGACTGCTGATAGATGTGATTATTATTGCCATGCCCGCGAGTGTGCGTATGAGCTCTCAGCTCTCCTATAGCTGGTGGGCCCAATGGTGGCACTAGATTACTTCCGTTCCGGGGCCCAGACCTGCATAAAAGGATAGTCTTAACAAACATATTACTAACATGTTCTTCATTAGGTAAATTCCACAAAAACCCTGAACTTTGGGCCTTTTGAACAAAATCCCCTGAACTTTATAAATCATAGAAAAGATCCTGAACTTTCAAAATTATATTTAACCCCCTGAAATATTGAGATTCTCATAAATGATATTAAGGGGTAGATTAACAGTCTAAACTGCCCTTCTAACTACTCTGATGAGGAAGGGCAATGTAGAGGTCATATTTAGTTGATAAGGATAAAATTGTCCACGAGATGTCACATTAGGAGCAATGTGACAACTTCTACCTATCGTCAAGCATGGTATTTAAGTTAAGACATTCAGGGGTTTTTCTATAGTTTATAAAGTTCAGGGGGGTTTATCCAAACATCGCAAAGTTCAAAGGCTTTTTAAGTTTACTATCTTTATTCAAAGAGATGAGTAAGGATAATGCTAACACTTACCCGTGAGCGAGGGGATATGGATGAACAAAAGATCCTAACCTCTGCTGGCTGCTGACGTCACTTCTCGATAGCCTTGGACCAAATTGAGATGCAGACTGATCAGCTGAGTTTCCTAGTGAAGAGAAGGGGAGGGAATGCTGCTGTTGCTGCCAATTGTGACTATGGGGTTCAGTGCTAGTAAAATTATGGGAGTTCAGCATATCAGCAGATGGTTGCCCTCCTTCCAGGTTTGTAGTATGGCGAGCAAATGTATTGCTTTCTGGAACAGAATCAATGGAACTTGAAGACGGCATGGTATGCATAGCATGAGGCAGTCCATGTAGTGCCAAGTAAGGACATACATGGGTACTGCTTGAAGCACTTGACCGCTCTCCATATGTTGTGTTACCCAAAGATTCATGATCTTTTCAATAAAATGATTGGCAAGCAATAACAATGACAGAAATTAAAAGAGTAACCAAGAGAAAGTAATCGAATAATTACAGAAAGATGAGATCTCTTACAAGAATTATGCTGGGATTCTCCTTCCCTGCAGGCAAAAAAAAATCCGCGATGTTAACTCCAATTTAAACAGTCAAGAGAGCGCAGAGCAAGTGCAAATATCAAGGCATCATGAAAGGGGTGATTTTTTTAAATTCATGATATGGTAAACGAGAAGCAGCAATTATCCGAGAAGCCTATGGCTCTTAAGAGTACAGAAATGCCATAGTTCAAGTAACAGTGTTGATGTTTTATGTAACTGGGCCAATTTTACAAGTGATAGGAGGAGGCTCTACAACAACAAAAAACTATGAGGAATCAAGTCATCATGATTATATCCAGTCCACAGAGAGAATGTAAACTGGGTTTTCATCCTGGGAAAGCCATAGGACCTGATGATATACCTAATGAAATTCAAATGCGTTTGGTTAATTAGGGGTTAAATGACTAGTCAGTTTACCTACGACAGCGTTCCAGCTTTTTTATACAGACAATACCAAGATAAGATGAAAATGTAAATTTATTCTTCAACATCATTTGACGCCTTTTTCCCAAAGACAATGCTAAGTAAATTTATTCTGTAACATCATTTGATGTCTTTTTCCAAAGAGTATGAAGTAAACTGAGAGGGATGATTTATATGTTACACTAACACATGTGATCTGACCAGGATAGCCCAGTTTATCTATCGAACCAAGTGATTATTGAAATATTTTTCAACTTTTCCTATTGAAAGGAGTTGAAGAAAATGACAGTAAAAATGTACATATATTAATCTCATATTTTAATAAGGAACAAGATAACGAATGGAAAAGAATAACAAAGTAAATTGGGTCCCTAAAACATCTATAATATTTACAATTATATTCACATGATTCTAATCAATGAAAGAAAATCTGTTATAGTAACAAGATCAATGTCCACGGAATGAAACCAGCTCCATGAATTAGATATATGACCCATAAGTAGTCAAAATTTTCAAGATCAGGTTGAGGATTAACATGATCCTGCCGAAATCAAGTTTCCCCAGCAGGACTCAGGTACTTATTCTTCTTCTTTCTTCTTCTTTTTTTTTTTGGTATGCATTACATTCAACTGTCATGATGATTTTCAGTCTAATGGATTGAATTACAGCACAATGCAGAGACAAAAAAGGTCCAAGATTAAGAGGAATAAAATAACTTGCTACGAAACCTCAAATGCCAATTGCCATACCAATTTTAAATTTTCTTGGTAATGCGATGAAAGCTCATGCACTTAAAAAGCAAAATTCAAGGGTCCCCTCAATTATGGAAAGAACATAATAAAGAGAGATGAGATGATAAGATTTTATATAGAAAACCTCCACTAATCAATCTCCAACGGATCATACACAGATCATGAGACAAGTGAAGGAAGAAACAGCTATATGGTGTATGGTCATTTTCATTCCTGGATGATACAATAGAATACATAAAGGCTGCTTAAAAGAGGAAATCCGTGAAGGAGAAAATGCTAGATGGACAATCTTTTTAAAAAAAGAGCCTTTTCGATTAGCAACCAATTAAAAGTAAATGAGACGTATTCAACAGAGAACCTGATTTTCTTCAAAAGATATAAATTTAGAAGGAAGAAAGGAACTCTACAGTTTTGTGTGAAACTTACTCGAACAATGATGCGAGCTGTGTAATTCCCCGGAACGGGCACCACTGAAATCCAAACGGCTGTAAAAAAAATAGTCACATATCAAAATAATCAACTTACATGTAGAATTATGAATGTAGCAAATTGAAGAATTAATAATGAAGAATGAAACGTAACACGTTACATGTCATATTTAATAAGATTAGTATGGGTTACACATGCGTTGCACTTGCTGCTCCATGTAGATATTGCACAAAAATTGAAGTACATAGGATAATAGATATGTGCGATGAAAATGTACACAAAATTTGTGCTAACGCTTGTATGTGGAGTTTCAAAAAAACAGTTTTGATGTAGCTTGTCTTTTACATTGACATTATGTATAGATGTGCTATTTCTTTTAGTAATTTCTCTACAATGTGTGGATCAGAACTTCAGCTTAGTCAGTAACTTACCTATATTGCATTATATTGACTTCACATCTTACTTATTTTTATAATTATTTTGTTGTTTTTTGTTTTGTTTTTCCAAAAAATACATCAAATGTAAAACTTATGATGACATTGCTGTATCAGATGGGAACTCTACAAATATGCATTAACTTCATAGCTCATACAAACATTCATTAAATATACAATACTTAGTCAACTTCTAACAATTAGCGTGAATCTTTTTTTCAATTTTTAGAATTTCATGCTGCATATGATAAAATTACAAGATTAGCTAGACTTGACAACTAAAATATGATTTTAGTGAGATAACAGCTAAAGAGCTTGTCTTCTATCTATACACAAATAACCTAAAGACTAACCTAAACCATTTGACATGACTGAGAAAAGGTTAAAATCTAAACTATTTACTGATAAATTTAGGAAAAGGAAGAAGAGGGTTTGAACAATAATGATTAAATACTACTATTCTCCAACCTTTTATGGTTGACACCAAATAGTTAAAACTGTATGATTTTTTCAAGCACCACATGAGCGCAAAATTTAGCATCACCATAGAAGAAGCCAGGTCCCTCAACCTCGCTCTTGATAAAATAGAAAACAATCACAAGATTAATTTCATACCCTCTCACATTTGATGGTCTTCTTTCCCCATTTCCTCATCAACATTCTTTTAAATACTTGAGGGGCAAATTCCTTCACTCAAACTTGAATCAATTATTAGTTATCATGCTCTCTCCTCCATGACCACCACCATGAAATGAAGTCCAACGACAAGACCAAGAACCCCAAATCCCTCACCCAACAGAAGTCACCAATAGCTCCGCAGGTTCTGCTGCTTCCGTTGAAAGGCGGCGTTGGCGGAGTGCCACGGGGCACTGGCCACATGCCATATGAGAGAAGTAAGAGGAGGAAAGTCAGGGTGAGAACTGTAAAGGAATCATAGTTCCAGTTGCCGCTGCAGTGATGAGATTGATGCTGAGTTCTCATCTTCTCATCATGATTCATAGCTGGAGGCCTCGGAGAGCTCAATTCTCCAATCGAAGAAATGTCAAAGACGAGGAGTAGGTGATAGACAAGAAGTCGGGGAGGTAGAAGAAGGAGAAGGCGATGAAGAGAAGAGGGCAGAAATCAAGAGTAGGCATCGGAGGTGTCGGGGTCTTAGGTTGGGACACGTGTTGTTAACACATGCGGGAGGAAAATTGCGGAAGAGAAAGGATGAGAGACGCGTTTTTGGGCCCCACCAGGTACATTGCGGAAAAGCAAGTTGGTTCCGCAATGGCTAGGGTTTTTTATTATATATAGTGGTATCCTAGCAAATGCAATGCAGCTATTGCGTGCTGCATATATTTTCAATTTTTTACAGAAAAAAAAAACATCATAATCGGCTTGTTAAAACAGTACTGTAATGGCCTATATTTATAGAACAACCTATATAAGCAAATTACAAGCAATAAAATTATTCTTAAAGCAATAAAATTATTCTTAAAGGACTTGAATAAAAACAACAAGATTGAACATATAACACTTGGTATGCTATTTTCATTAGATTCTCTAAAGAAAAAGTTAAGTGTGAATCTCATTTGCGGTTTTTCCATTAACACAGAACTGATTAATGGACTTTATTTGGATTTGCTTCGTGCGAACTGATTGTAAGAATGAAATATCCTCAAAAGACTACATCATTTCGGTTGATATCTCTGTAAGTCTCCTCAGTTCTTCCTCTTGTGTTCTAATGACATGTCTACATTTTGCGTAAAGAAAGTACAAAGGTTTTCTCCTTATAGCCATTGACTATCACATATGTTGCAACCTACTCTTCCATTCTCTTAGCGGATTATTTTTTCATAGAAAAATTGAAAAATGAAAATTTACTACGCTATGGTTGGTCATGGAAGCAATGCTAGAATTCTTAATATTTCTTATACAGTTATACCAACAATCCTAAGAGCAAGTGCATCAAGCTCCCAGTTGGGAGTCAGTCAGCAAGCTCTCAAGAGCTCTCAAGCATTTTAGAATAAAAAATTAAAAAAATAAGCCTTGGGAGACCCTCCTTCTTTTATGGAGCTCCAACAAGCTCCTAGTTAGGAGCTCCAACAATATCAAAAAAACTCCTCTTCTATTTTAATATTTTATCCATTACTTTCAATTATATTTAAACCTCTTGTATTTCATTTCTAACCATTGGATACGGCCTTCGAGGGAGCGCACACGGTCTTCGAGGTAACCTACGGTCTTCGAGGGAACGTACACGGTCTTCGAGGTAACCTACGGTCTTCGAGGGAATGCACACGGTCTTCGAGATAACTCGCGGTCTTTGAGGTGGGGCACGAAGTTTGAGGTATCGCAAACTTTGACCGTCAACCGACTGATTTCTATAAAATTCGATGGCTTCTCTCCTCAACTCATCATCTCCCAGAACAAAATGTCTAGCTCATCTAGCTCTAACGATGATGAAATGATGAAGACGTTCTTTCTTATGGGAGCAGCTGTCATTGAGGAAGAAGAACAAGAGAAATGTTCAACTTCAGTTCAACACAAAAGACGTATCGTGCTCCATCGAAACCGATTGGAAGACCACAATCGGTTGTTCCAAGATTATTTTGTTGACGTACCAACCTATCCTTTTTATTATTTTCGTCAAAAATTCAGAATGACACGTTCGTTATTCCTTCGAATCCACGATGCAGTCGTCGAACATGACAAGTACTTCGTCCAAAAGAGGAATGGTGCTGGACAGTTAGACTATCTAGTCTTCAAAAGATTACTGCAGCTTTGCGAATGCTCGCATATGGAGCATCCGCCGAATCTGTTGACGACTACGTTCGGATCGGCAAAAGTATGTCGCTTGAGAGCGTGAAGAGGTTCGTTTGATCGATTATCAACATCTTTGGAGAGGAATACCTTCGTTCACCGACTAATGAAGACGTTGCACGCCTGCTCGAGCAAGGTTCACAACGAGGTTTTCTTGGTATGCTTGGGAGCATCGACTGCATGCACTGGACATGGAAGAACTGTCCAACTGCCTGGCAAGGTATGTATACTGGGCATTTTCATGAACCTACAATTATTTTGAAGGCCGTAGCTAGCAAAGATCTTTGGATATGACATGCCTTCTTTGGACTGTCGGGGTCTCACAATGACCTCAATGTTCTACATCGTTCACCGATTTTCGCACAACTTGCGGAGGGAAGAGCTTCACCGTGCAACTATACTGTCAATGGATACGAGTACAATATGAGATACTATCTCGCCGACGGGATTTACCCAGAGTGGTCTACATTAGTGAAGACTATTCCAGCACCTCGAGGAAACAAACATAAGTACTTTGCTCAACAACAAGAAAGCGCAAGAAAAGATATTGAGCGAGCTTTTGGCGTGTTGCAAGCTCGATTTGCGATTGTTCGTGGACCAGGACGTTTCTGGCAACCTTGTGTGCTGAAAGACATCGTGACAGCTTGTATCATAATACATAACATGATCGTTGAAAATGAACGAGATTGTCAATTAGACAACTTCGATTTTACTGATTCGGTACCAGTCGTTGAACCTTCTCATGTGCAGACGGTGCCTCTAACTGAGTTCATCCAAAATCATCATCGGATCAGGAACACGCAAACACACAAATCACTAAAAAATGATTTGATCGAGCATCTGTGACAGCTCAAGGGATCCATCGCCGAGAATTAAGTTTCTTTATGTCTAATGTAATTTCAGAAAAGGAGTTCAGGTTGTTGTACTTCGCCAATTTTATTTTCAATAAAGTAGTTATCTAATCATAAGATAATATTTGATAATTAGGAAGAACTAATGAGGATGCAATGCGAGTACAATATATGTTAATTTTGAAGAACCCTTAGACATCCACCTCTCCAATATCTCAGCCTGACGCATTTCAAAGTATTGTTGTTAAACTGAATTGAGTGTTGAGAGATCCATCTTTATAATATCGTCATCTTGTTTCTTCTGTTTTAGCTCTATTTTTTGATTAGTGGTTTGCTTCATCCACGCGAAAGCCTCTCCCATGATGGACTTCGCGGACTCAGAGTTTTTCACATTTTGTTTTCTCTTGAGCTTTGTCGCTTTCCTCCCTTCAGGCCTTGCTATAACATCATCCGAGTCAGTGTTCAACTCGATAGGGGTCGCTGGCATGGAATTGTTTGGTGAGGAATCAGAGTTTGTGATTCTTCTCGGCTGTGATCGAATCTTATTGTAAGTTTTCGTTTGTTGGATCCACTTTTGATGATGACGCAACTCAACCCAGCAATGATCAAACACGAATGGCTTACTATAAAGAGATTGGTATAATTTTTTTATTTCTGCAGTCTACACAAGAGTTAAATTTAGAATAATCAAACATATAAGTTAAATATTTACATAAAAACATATAAGTTAAACATTTACCTGGTCAATAATTTTCGTACCAGATCTATCTTCCTTCAATCTGAGCAACGCACCCGCAGAACTTGTTGACAGACAGTTGAATCGTTGACCAACGGTGCATCATTTGGTTTGGTGTGCGGCTCGTTGGATCGGTGGAGTATTGGATAAAGTAGTCGTTAGCTTTGTACCAAAACTTATCTTTGTGTTGCCCCGTACCTTGAATGGCGTCTTGGCTCGTGTTCAGCCAAGCAGACACAAGAAGCTTATCCTCGTGGACAGTCCAATTTTAGGACTACGTGTAAGTCTTCTTCTTCTTTGTGGTCGGTGTTTCTTGGGATGACACTTGTTGTGTTACGGATTGTGAGAACTCGATGGGATAACCTTCTTCTACAACTTCTGTATAGAACGACGAGTATAAGGTCGATCCTTCACCGATAAGGAGTTGCGAATAATAGTTGTTTTGGGAGGGATCCATGAGATTTGTAATTTGATAGGAAAATATAGAGTTTTTTTATGAGAGAGTTGTATGGATTGTGAATTGTGAATTGTGAATTTATAAAGTTTTTTTTACTGTTCAACGGCAAGAAAATTTTCCCTCAATTTCAAGAAAATTTTCACTCAACGGTTCATTTTCACTCATCTTCAAGCTCATTTATGGAATCTTGTGGAGCCATTAAAATAAAACTCGGCAAAAAACTCTTCATCTCCCCAACCCCAAACCAGACCTCTTCATCTTCCTTGACCTCCAACGAATTTCATTTTCTCCCCAACCCCAAACTCAGACCTCTTCATCTCCCCAACCCCAAACCAGACCTCTTCATCTTCCTTGACCTCCAATGAATTTCATTTTCTCCCCAACCCCAAACCCAGGCCTCTTCATCTCCCCAACCCCAAACCAGACCTCTTCATCTCCCCAACCCCACATCCGCGGCCTTGAGACGAAAAAACCGTTGACGGATCTCTGGATCCCCAACCCCAAACCCTCTCCCGCAACCTCTGTCGTCGCCGATCGGAGTAAAGACCAACTGCGAAGGTGAAGTCCGTTGCCACCGATCGGATCGATTTGAGACGAAAAGGTTGGATTTTTTGCTGTTATTTTGGGCAGATTTCACTATTTTTTTCAGCTCTGCAATTGTGTACTTGTTGGGGGGTTTTTGTTAAATTCTTTCTCAGTTGGGAGCTCCCAAGCGCTCTACAAATTTGTGGAGAGCTTGGGAGCTCCGAAGCTCTCCACCGCCACGTCGGTCTAAGGAGAGGGGCTTGAGAGGGTCTGGGAGCTTGTTGGAGGGGGGCTGCCAACTTCCACGGCCACGTCAGCCTTGAGAGCCTCCTTCAGAGCTTGCTGCCCTTGCTCTAAGAAGCATGGATATATGGACATGTCAAATACCAGGAAATTACATAGTAAACAACAAATGCCAAGAAACATCATATTTATTATGGTGTCCCGTGTACCCAACACAGTTTTACAATATAAGTCAACAATTTGCAATTGTGTGTACTGCAGCTGCCACTGACCACAATAATGCACTATAAGCTCCAATATCTACCGTGCATAGTGCTTCTAGTGGACCTAGAGCAGCCAGCGATATATAAAGATGCTTATATGTAATTTCAGCTATAAGAACCCGTTTACTATGGACCTATATGAAATGGTATGGATATACTGATATTAAATTTAGTGGTTGATAACCTGCATTTTTCATCTACAGAGTAGGGAAAACAACACATCAATACTCAATAATTGGTTGACAGTTTTGGAGGAAAGGTAGAAGCAAGAAACACCGAGATTATCAACATGCTAAATAGGCATTTACTCAGCCATAATGATTTCTAAAGTGACATTTACTCAGCCAATGCTTCGTGTGTTTGTGTCTGTCATGTATCCTTTGTTTGCATATAACATTGAAGAGCAAATGTGACGACTGACGAGTTAAGATTGAACTTTTCAAATTAACTACTCGATTTGATAATGATAATGCATTCTGATAACAAAGCTACAGAAATTCCGTAAGTTCACCAACTGTCCCAACCATCTCGTGACATCGCTACGCCGTGCACCTTGCATATAATGCAAGTAACTACCCAAGTGACAAGTTTATAATCCTAATGTCCTTTTTAGGGTTGTATTCTAAAAGAGTTACCTCTGTTTTCATTGAGAATGAGATAAACACAATAATCTAGTAGACCAGAACAAGGTTTGAAATCCCCATGCTAATCATGGTCTAGGTTCACCTTCATTAGTATTGGTATTGACAGTTTTGGAAGCTTCATATTGGAATTAGAAGAACATGAAATAAAGGTAAAGTTTAATCAGAAAATTTGCAATTCTTCTCTTGATATTATAAGTCAAAACTTTTGGGTACTCCGGATTGGAAATCTCCTCCTTTATACCCAATGTCAACTTGTCCAAGTTGTAACTAACCAACATTGACAGCTTTGATCGTTTTAAGCTGAATCTGTATGCATAAAATATTAAAGTCAGATATGATATAGCAGATATGTATCAGTATTGGCTGATACTTCAAAAACTGGTCTAGAGTAAATGTATATGGCAGTCTATGTATTAGAACATGGCATCTTCATTATTGGGCTTCATACTCTACTTCCCCCTAAACTATTACATTTGTCTCTTACCCCCTAACTATTTTTAGTCCTTACGTACCCTCTAAACTATTGACTTTGTTCTCTACTTACACCACAAAATATTTTTGGTCCCAACTTGCTCCCTAAACTATTAAATTTGTTTCTGCTTACTCCCTAAACTATTAAATTTGTTTTTGCTTACTCCCTTAACTATCAAGTACCTAGTTACCGCTTCATTTTTATTATTTTGTGTGTCAAGAGAAAAGTGATAGTTCAGGGGGTAAAATGAGACTCAAAATAGTTCAGGAGGCAAGCAGGGAACAAATTCTATTGGGGCAAGTAGAAACATGAGCCTACTGATTAAATGATTAGAGTAGAATCCCCTCCCCCACGCACCCCCACCCAACCCTCAAAAAAATAAATAAAAATAAAAATGAAACCTGACAGCCTCCTCTTAGGTAATTGAAGAAAAAGGGAGAGGAAGAGTTTTCATGGGTAAACATAACTGTATGCAGATAAAGGAACCACCCTACTAATTGGACATCATGACGTGCTATATGATTGATGAAGCAAGATCGGTGCTGAGGTGAAGAAGGAATGGACAAATTGATGACACGGATGGAGTAACGACACGGATGGAGTAATGGAATAACTTTGTCCACTTTATTGAATTTAGAACAGACTTTGATAAGTCTCTCAACTGGAATCCAAATTAAAATAAATTTATGTCACTTCAACAGGTCTCTCCCCTAATGGAGGAATACATTTAAGGAATAATTACAATCACATAACTATTGAACCGGCATTCTTAAGTAGGGAAGCATACGATTCGGATACGGCTCGGATATGATACGTATTATATCTGTATTTGCTTACGAATCACATACAGATATGCCTCGGCAAGAAAAATTCATATCCATATCTACCAAAACCGGATACAGATATACATGCGTATACAAAACAAACATGAGACAATTAGATAATATCGGAAGAACTATATCATTCATATGATACAAGAGAGTTCATTAATATGTTTGTTTAAGCATAGATTAGATCTCTTAATCATCAAAATTAACCTCAAATCCATCAATCTAAGGATTAAAAAATTGTTACAACTGTATGAACAACATATATTCGGATATCTCGGATACGGATCCGATATGTCACTACATATCCATATATGTAACCATATCCGCATCCTAACGGATACGGATATTTTTTTGCACCTCTTTTCTTAAGTGACGAATTTAATTCACAGCCCACAAATGCCTAAATTTAGGGTCAACAAAAAATGAATTGTGCTGTGATGACAACAGAGAATTTAAGATTACGCATGTGTTGTATAAGCTGAGACAAAGATACCTATCAAAACATAGGACCCTAGTCAAGTGAACAGAGTATTTAACTATATATAATATGAACTCCATCAAATTTCCCTGCGCACTGACACTCTTAAGTGAACAAACTAATAGACAATCATCATCTCAAAGAGAAGACAATAATACTTAGTTTTTTGGTAGTTCCATGAGGTTGCCCACCAGTTGCTAGTGCAAAACATAATTTGACCACTAAATTTTCCTAAATTTCAGGCTAGACATCAACATGGAAAAGGAATGCATGAAAAGGGGATTTCTTCAGGTTTTACCTTGCACAAGGCACTAAATGCTAACATTGGCTGGAACTGGTATGCATATGATTCCGACAATTCCATAACATTGCAAAGGACATGATTCCGTACATGAATTATGAAAACCTCCATGAGGTTAAAATGAGACAAGCAACAAGCTACGGAAGACAATCGGGAAAATATAGAGAATTTTTCTAACAACTTCTCACCAGAATATGGAAATGAAAACAAAGATGGCATTACATACAGTGATTAACATTAAGATTGCAAGTAGTTGACAGCATTGTAACATCAGGTAAATTTTCGCATACAGCAGGTTGAAACATTTAGTACAGAAGTTCAGCATGAATATGTTCGTGCAGATACATCATTGCATCCTAGTTGTTCTAGGCAAGTCTTTTCAAGGATCAAAAATCTATCCACGATTCCACGTAAGAAAATATGTTCGACAAATATCATACTCCCTCTAAAAGTGGGAGTTCTAGGAAAAAAAATCTTGGTCGGTTTTACCCCTAATCCTATTCAATATCAATATTCTTATTCTTATTATAATTGGTTATCAACTAAAGTTATTAACTCAAAATAAAACTTCTAAATTAAAGCTCTCTTCATTCAAAACTAAATAATAAAAATTTGATCTAATTAAAAATTGTTGACAAGAGTAGAAAGAATCTTACAGGACATTAGCATTGTAAACATAACATGCATTACATGTGTAAATATTAACTAATTGATTGATACTAAATTATAAAATTAATTTATTTATTAACAACAATTGATCAAAATATTTTTTGTATTAATCCATTAAATCTTTCATATTTTGAAAATAGTCCGTCAAAACATTGAAATTGTTATTAGGTAACTCAGTTTTTAATTTATATTGAAATTAGTCCTTCAAATTCATCAATGGTATAATAGCAATATTGAAATTAGTCCTTAAAATTCATCAATGGTATAATAGCAATATGAGGGGATAATTTCCCTCTAATTGCTTTTTTTACTCTTGATTGGAGGAGCTAATATAAAAAACCCTTAAAAATTGGGAATGTAATAGCTATTTTCAATGATTCGATGAATTAATTTTAAAATAAAAAAATTGAGCAACTTAATAGTTGAATGTTGTTATCTTCATGAACTTATTGAGAGATTTTACTTAAATGCATATAAGTTTTCTTATTCTATATTCATTAGGGATTAAACTAGAAGACTTTTTTTTACTTCATAAGAATTGTATGTCATCTATTATTATTAGATATGAATGAGGCATTGAGGAAACTGATTGCCTTATGAGTGACTAATCTTTTCGAATGATTTGTTGCTTATAGTGTGTACAGTCACAACCACATAAAATGTAAGTTGAATGTACATAACTATAAATATTAAGAAAGTTCACAAACAATATTACATCATCGAGTAGAGATCTAAAAGAAACAATTTCATGACCAAGTTATATTAAAAAATAAACTAAACAATCATGATATTTAATAACGTCCAATGCATGTGTTTCTCACCTAGTTTCTAAAATGCCATGAGTCCTCATAAAACTCCATGAGTATGATAGGAATGCTTACCAACTCAGAATAACTGAGATCATAAAAGTCCTCAGTCACCCAGGCATCGAGATCAAAATCAGAAGATGAACGATGACCATTTGCATACAGCCACCGACCCTTCTCAACTTTCCTGCAATTCGGACACTGCATTGCTCCCTTTGCATTGAATGCAGAGCCAATACAATCTGAAAAAATGGAGATATGCGTCATGCCAATGGAATTAATAACTGCAGCACTTGTATTATAGCAAAGAGTTCAATCATACATTCAGACTAATCACCACACGAATGAAAGTTGCTTTTTCGCTTTGCTTAACTAGGTTACCAGTTTTGTACTTGTCAAATGTATTTGTAGTACGCTACAACATAATCTGAAACAACTTATTGAAAATAGCTAATATACCCTCGAATGCAAATGGGTTCCGCATCATGACATAAAGGAACAAGTTATCATACCAACATAATAGTTTTTAAAGCATAGATCTGACAGGAAAACTTTCAGCTCATACAACAATTCATGAATTCGTTACTGGACTATTAAGTTTTATTTTAGTGGGTGGATTATTTCTAAAATTCAATGAA
Source organism: Asparagus officinalis (assembly GCF_001876935.1). Lineage (NCBI taxonomy): Eukaryota > Viridiplantae > Streptophyta > Magnoliopsida > Asparagales > Asparagaceae > Asparagus > Asparagus officinalis. Next base: position 5,775,483 of record NC_033803.1, on the reverse strand, counting down.
AATTTTCATCCATAATTCTCTAGGTACATTTGATAAATGAAATTCTAACATATTTTCTGCTAAACTGCTCTTGAAAAGAATATGACACAAACAAATGAACAGAAAGTGATGTCATAGATACTAAGGGTGCCAACTTGGTCATGATAAAACTAAAAACTGTCTAAGCCAAAATTCATAGGTTTTGGAAGGTACAGCACCACATAAAACCGATGGGTCCTATCTTTTCACCCCTGCCTGACCAGAACCGGATTAAATTCTAAACCAACACCTGTATAAAGATTGTTTGGAACCCGCCACATATCCATCCATATACAAGTAATAAGCACCCACGCGCCATCCTCAAATATGCTAACCCCCTTCCAACAACAAGCACACCCATCCACAGAAGAAAAACACATGTTTGCAATGTAGGAGACTAAGATCAGGAGGTCTTTAGTCCTTAGCAGTAGGATTCACTCTTCTACACATATTGTGCTCAGTTTCTAGACATTTTCTATACTCCAATGAAATTTTTAACGATGGATGCCTGGGTAGGGTTTAAGGTTAGCACTAATTCTCCAAACTTAGCAGTTACCTTTACAAATCAAACTAATTTCTGTGAAGTAATTCTATTCAGGTACAAATTAAAGAGGCTTATTCTATTAACTGCAATTCCAGTATGTCTTTACATGTATGCACTGGATAATGAGAAATACTCCACAATTGTTTCTATATTAATTTTTTCTTACACCTAGAGTGCTATGCAAGCATTTAATCTTTTACCTTTGCACCCAACCAATTTCTGGTGTCTTAGTTAATCTTTATCCATCTATGCCAATGAAAGTATTTTGACCCTAAGCTAACATTCTCTTGTACACTTTTGCGCGTACATCATTCACATTCCATAAATACTACGTCAAAGAACCAATGCTCTCACTGCTCATAACCATTCATGCACAAGAAAACCTAAGATAATTTGTTCTGTATTAATGCTCTTTTAGCAATACAACAATTTCAACTATTTGAAAGAAAAATTTCAACAGCTACACTACATTTGTCAACCATACAAGTGAACCCAGTTGTAATTTTTAATTACAACGACATTTCTCACAGTAGTCCTTGAAAAGATTATTTTCATTACTGAACCATGGGATTAGTATCTGTAAGCTCCATAATACAACTACTTCGAATGCATAACAGCTTGTACATCACCATAAACGCCACTTGTTGACAACGGACTAATACTTCTCTTAGCTCATTATCCTTTATTAACACCCATGTCAAGCTACTTTGCTTGCTAGAGAGTAGGTTCCTCCATTAACCAAAACAACATCAACAAAGCCTCTACCCCGAATTTTAGGGTCAGATACATGAAATCCTATTTGTCCATCCATTCCTATTATGGTCAACTCCTCCATTAAGTTAACTATTATAATATTTTCCTTAATTGCTTTCAACTTCCAAGCAAGTTCTTTAGGTCTTCCTCTAGTCATTTTTGCCCCCATTAACTATAATCTTATCTTGCTTCTCTTAATCAATACACTTAGTGGCTTCCGTTATACATGGCAAAACCATCTCAGTCAATACTCCCGCAGTTATACATGGCAAAACCATCTCAGTCAATACTCCCGCAGTTTACCGCTGATAGGAGCAACCTCTAATCTCATATGAATGCACTCATTTCTTATCGTATCTTTTAATGTATATCCAAATCCGACCTAAGGATTTATCTGAACGCTCTACAGTCCTCCGCTCTACCAACTGACCTAAGCTCCTCTACTAACCCCAACTATCAAATCTTAATTACTCCCAATTTTGTTTGGTTCAGCAATAAAAATTTCCCAAATTTCTGTTCCCTTCTATGTTTCTACCTATCTATGAACTACATAGATCGTATATTTGCAATAGTTCCAACACAATTCTCTCAAAAAAGATGGAAAGACCTGAAACCTGATCAACGATCATCTCAGATCTTGCCATAACTAAAACACTCCTAAAGTTTAATTCTTTCTCAGCCTTGCCTGAATTCCCGCTCAATTCTTAAAAACCAGATCCATAAATCACAGATCTAGAAATCACAAACACATTCAAAGCTGAAAACATCAGAAAACCCTAAAGCGCCACGAAATTGAGATGAAAACGATCACCTAAATGAAACCTGTGGCCGCATTGAAGACTCGCGATCGACCGCTCGCGATGATCCGTCAAGGTCTCGAGGCAAATCGAGCACGAAGCGTCCAAGCTCCCTTCTCTGCTCTGAGGCACACCAGGCGCCTCGAGATCCATAACGAGCTCGACCAAAAAAGAAACCCTAGAATCGCTCAAAAAACGCCCATTTTTTGTTTATAGAGTCGAGATGGTGAATCAAGAGGGGGGAAGAGAGAGAGGAGAGAGAGACGGTGGGGGGTTTCGGACAGATTAAGGGCATGTAGATATTCTAGAAGTTATTACCAGATCTTGTATTTTTTTTTTTCTAGAACTTGTTACCAGATCTAGTATTTTATTTATTTTATTTTATTTTATTTTGTGTTGCTTGTAGTTGAGAGGGGTTAAATGGTAATAAATCGAGGTAAATTATGCTAGATCTAGAACTTATACCATGATAAATTTTATATTAATATTTTTATTAGAAAGTCAAAAGGCCCCCAATAAAAAATAATAATTTACCATCTTAAAAAAGTAGCATAATTTACCCGCTTTAATACAAACTAGCACTAATACAAACTAAGAAGTTTTAGTTTGTATTGAAGCAGGTAAATTATGCTATTTTTTTAAGATGGTAAATTATTGTTTTTTTTTCCTGGGGGCTTTTGACTTTATAATAAAAATAATAATATAAAATTTATCATGGTATAAGCTAGTTTTCAAAAGTTGATGAACGATAATTTTCTTAATGAGACTTGAATGTGCATCCTATATTTTATATGTTGATATGATCTACTTATTAAATTGGGCCAGTTGTGCCATAATCGACATACGATCAGCATTATATGAATCACATTATTGATGTAACGATAAACAATCTTTTTTATTATTTGAATCATCTTAAAGTTAGCTAATACACGGTGAAAAGATGATGAAAGCTATAAGATCATAGGTAGATCTAGCATAAAACCAAAGATGATAGTTGGAAAAAATAACTATATTAGAAGAGGAGTTATGCTGAGAATGTTGGTTGGATTTTATCTTCAACGTGAACCATTAGATTGAATTGTGGAGTTGTTTTTTTTTATAGAGAATCGCAGGAAGCGGCGATGTGGGTGGTGGCTACGTGGAGGAGGTTCCAATACTGGCTATAAATTTTTCGAGATATATATTTTTCACAAACTTGCAAGGATGCAAATATGCGTGGGCTTTCGTTGCTGCCTAATTTGATCTTTGTATATCGTCGTCTTTCAGGTTGAGATGCAAATGGACGCTTTTAGAAGTTTCAATTTTCATATTAAAAAAAGAATCTATAGTCCATGAGAAACCGACGCAGGTATGATGGCATAACTTACGGCATACATGTACCATTGATCATATAAAAGCCATGTGTGTCAAATTATCAAGAATGCAAATTTTTGTACGGTACTGGGCTTGAAGATTCGCGTCTCGCTCAAATTTTCAAACCCAACCTGTTTGTCAAAAAATTCTCAAAAAAAGACATGTTTCAAACTTAATTTTAAAAACCAACCTAGTTGGACAGAAACTGGGTCGGTTTTTGAAAAAAAATTCCCTAACTTCACGGGAGTTGAAGTCCCGTGAAGTTTTGTTATATAAAAAACTTCACGGGACTTCAACTCCCGTGAAGTTTGGGAACTTTTTCTTTAAAAACCGACTCAGTTTCAGCCAACTGGATCTGTTTTTGAAATTAAGTTTGAAATGGGTCTGTTTTTGGGAATAAAATTCAAAATAGGTCGGTTTTAAAAATTTGTCATTCGCGTCTCTCAGAGAGATGGAAAAAATTCATGTCAGGCGCGGCGCATAACCTTGGGCAGGCCCGGTCTTAAGCATATTGGGCCTAGACTGAATGTAAGAGTTCCTCAGGCTCTTGCAAGGAAGAGCATGTTTGGGCTGGATTATACTCGATTATACTCCGCTAGAGTATTTGTTAAGTTTAATGAATCGTAATCATTTTTCATTAGTTGAGCCATGAGTGTTTGGCAAAGGAAAATGATACAGGCACACCATCAACCATACCTCCTCTCCTGCTACAGTGCAGTGGGCCCCATGTGAAAATTTTTAAAAAATTTCATATGGGGCCTGCTGCACTGTAGCAGGAGAGGAGATGTGGTTGATGGTGTGCCTGTAGTGTCCCTCTTTGGCAAATGAGTAAACTATAATCTAGTATCATTGTCAAAATGATGGATAATAAGATGAAATTACTAATGAGTTATTTTATTGCAATAGGATCTTGTGTGAAATCACATGGTATAGATATTATTTTTTACTTGGTCAAATCTCGTGGCTTATAATCCACCATAAATATTCACTTAGCTTATTGTTTAGTAGATCATAACCTAAATGTTTTTTTCAATGTCAGACCCTTAAATAATTAGTAATGTAATTAGTCCCTTATATTTGTGCATGTAATTTGATATTAGTCCCTCAATTTACTCAAATATGTCGGCATTGGTCCTTCAATTGGTCATTCAGTTAGATTTTCTATTTAAAATCTCTAAATCTAGTTAGTTTAGACTAACAGAGAGTGTCTAATTACCAAAATACCCCCTTACTCATTGAGTACGCCACCCAAAAGTAAAAGAATTTGCCTAATATTGATATCGAGCCCTAAACCGAGTCCAAATTAATTCCAAGTCGTAGCAGCAGATTGAAGAAGAAGGATTTCCACAAAATTTTGATGAAGAGAAGTATCTTTTTTTCGATTAGGTTTAAATTTAATTACAATGTAATATTGTTCCCTCAAATCAATTTTTATGATGATTTTTGGTTATTGTCAAGTGTACGTCAATGGTAAATTGGTGTATGCTTTTTATTTAAACCAAGGTTTTATTCATTGTATGCACTTTTTAATTTCATATCGTGGTTGATTATAACGTTTAGTTACTGTACTTTGAGTTTTTTGTATACGTGTTATTTGTATTGTAGTTTTGGTTAATGCATGTAAGTTTAATTTCTTGAATCTTGATGGAGGAGGGTGTCATGAAAATTGTACTTCTGGGTTCACTTTGATCAAAAGCTTCATTATGACGAGAAGCCGAGAACTCCATAGCAAATAAAAGCCAATTGCTAAACATCTCAAAAATAGCTTATCGTTATAAGTCATAACAGAGGGACAGAGCCAATTGCTAATTGCTAAACATTATCAAAAAATAGCACAATGATAAGCTATTTTTGAGATTGTCAACGATGATCCTTCATGAGTTTTGTTAAACATGACAGAGGGACAGAGTCAATTGACTTTTGTGACTTATAATGATAAGCTATTTTTGAGATGTTTAGCAATTGGCTTTTATTTGCTATGGAGTAATGTAATCTTGTATTTGGATAAAAACGGCCAATTCCCTCTTATCTTCAGTTGAAACCACTTAACCACATTATCAGATCAGTTGGAGCAAATCCAGACGGTTAACGATCGAAAAACCAATTGGCTTTTATTTGAGACTTATAATGATAAGCTATTTTTTGATAATGTTTAGCCAATTGGCTTTTATTTGAGACTTATAATGATAATGTCTGCAACACGAAAATGCTGATTGATAATGTTTAACAAAACTCATGAAGGATCATCGTTGACAGTCTTCACCTCCACTTTGGATATGGGCTTTGGCTAAAACCATGACAGAGGGACAGAGCCAAAGCTAATAGAAACCGCATTCGCGCACACCATCTTTTTTTTGGGCTGCTTTTGGAATGATGATTCCAACATTGATCAATGCCTGAATCTTATCTTTGAGAGCGTAGCACGTCTTTGTGGGATGATGAACTGTTCTGTGGAATGCGCAGTATCACGGATTTGTAGTTTTCTTAGCTCCCTCGTGATCAATGATTAGGTGTAGCTTAATTTTGTTGTTCTCCAGCAAATACTTGAAGATACCAAGGTCCTCATCTTCTTTGAAGGAATATTCCTTCGGGAATTTCAGCTCAGAAGTTTTTTGTTGCCTTGGAGGTCATTGTTGCCTTGGAGGCGTTAGCTACTTTGGCGCTTGTTGTTGAGACTGTTGTTGGGGTTGTAATTGGAATGTCTGATTTACATCCACCGCATTTGCCTGCCCCTTCCCTTTACCACGGGGAGTAAAGTTCTGTTTCTGGGCGTTTTTTGCTGGTTGACCCCTTTCAATTTTCTTCCTTTTGAGGAAACGTTCAGCTTGCTCTTCTCGTACTTTCAGCTCTTTCCATGTTTTGGATGGTGCAGTGCCCATAGCTTCTAACACATCTAAGGAAAAGTTGTTATGGCATGCTTAGGAACTTGGCTTATAATTCACAAATGAATTATAAGTCAAGTTGATTTCAATAGTAAGTGTTTGACAACTAGATGAATTATAATCCATTGTTGTTGTTAAAATAATAAAAAAAGACATTTACTCTAAGGGCCTGTTTAGATTTGTAAAGGGTGAAGGGAAGTTAAGGGAAACTGAGTGAAGGGAAGGGAATTCCTTTCCCCTTGATTACACCCCAATTTGGGGTAACAATTTTTATACTATTAGGGGATGAACCAAGGGGAACTAGGGTGAATTAACTTCACCTCCTATGGGGTAACAATTTTTATACTATTAGGGGATGAACCAAGGGGAACTAGGGTGAATTAACTTCACCTCCTAAGTGTTCCCAAACAATATTAGGGGATGAACCAAGGGGAACTAGGGTGAATTAACTTCACCTCCTAAGTGTTCCCAAACAAGATGACCTAAGTGTTCCCAAACAAGATGAATGGAGGTGAATGGTTCCCCTAACTTCCATTCACCCTCATTCCCCTCAATCCAAACAAGCCCTAAAGATAATTCATGAGGTTGGAAATGGAAGAGTAGACTTTAGAATTATCTAAAATATTGACGGGTAAGCTTGTTATTTGCCTGATCAAACTAGGTTGTTTACAAGCCATTAAAAATAAGTTGAGTTGGGGCAGCTTTAAAAAAAATCTTGTAAGCCAATATAAGCTGGTTACCAAACATGCCTCAGTAGCTCATAAGCCACATCACTTTAACTAATTTCCAAACATGTTATTTAACTATTCAAATAAATACAAGATTGTTCAGTCGTTAATGCTTTGCTCCATTTCTTCTTGATGCCCAAATCGCAAATGCTAAGAACCACTAATTCTGAATTTTTCCTGCGCACATATAAATTCTAAATTCCGTAGTTCACATATATTTTGCTTAGGTGGGCTTAAATCAAAATAGCAATCTCCCTCAGAACAAATTTAGAATTTCATCAAGAACGATTTATTTCAGACAAGGCTGAAACTACATTTAATTTAGTGCAATCATAGGGAGATCCCATTTCTTTAAAAATGGAAATAAATAAAAAATTTGATTAAAAGAAAACTAGATGCCTCCTCAGTTCAGGTCTCCATAAAACATCCGCACAGGTGGATTAAATCACACCCTCGGAAGAACGAAAGTTTTAAATTTGATCATCATCGGTGACAAAAAAAAAACAAAACAAAACAAAACAAATCCTTCAATAAAAATCACAAAGAAAATTAGAATAATAGAGATATTTGTACCCTCAGATTCAGTGAATTATTTCATCAAATTGTAGTCAGCCCACTACTTTACTTCAAAAGATCTTCCCAGGGACTTAATCCACCATATAAAACCCAAAAAAAAAAGAATAAAAAAAGGATAAAAAGATATATTCTCAGATCAGGTCTCCAAAATATTTTTTTCCGCATAGTCGGGATTACCAACCTCGGAAGAACGAAAGTATTGATCATCACCGAAGAGAGCGCGATTTAAAAAGAATAAACTAGAAAAAAAAATCAAAGAAATTAAATCAAAAATCGAGAGATTTAAGAACTAAGAACGCCTGATCTTCGCTACGCCGTCAAAGAAGAGGAGTCGATGGTTTATATAGAGAGAAATTAAACCCTAACTCTGATGCGCAATGAAAGGGCCCGGATTGGGCTTTAGGTGCATGGGCTTCAGTATTTGGACACTGTCCGCATGGGGAGGCCTGAACTAAAGTTCCTTTTAGTTTTTAAGGGTTTCTTTCGTAGTAGTCCCTCAAATCTATCTTGTTTCGATGTTAGTCCTCCAGATCTTCCTATTTTGAGATTAACCCTCTAAATCCTATTAATTGCTTGAAATAAGTCCATGTAGTTGGGACGTAGTTAAAATGGACGGAATATTTTGTCATTTCTATGATAACTTTGTAGCAATTTTCGTTATACCTTCTTTTATACATACAACCTTTACAATCCTCTGACCACCTTTTAAAAAGCCCCAAATCTATTTTTGTAGTTTTCTTGCCCAACAACTAGTCCCTTCTCCTTGCCAATGGTACCACAGGTAAAACTTCCCATTTTCTCACGTGATTAAGCGGTGTAATGGGGACCATGTCTAGAAATTTAGTCAGATAGAGAGACTAATTTCAAACAACTAATTGGATTTAGATGACTAGTTTTAAAATATAAAGATTTGAGGCATTAATACAAAATACCAAAGATTTTGGAGACTAATATTAAAAAAAACAAAATTTAGGGATAAATTTCACAAAACGCCCTTAAATTTGGAGGGTTGCCAATGAAATCCGCTGAATTGTTTCTTCATCAAACGCCCCAAGCTTTCTTGTTCCCCATAGAGCTCCCTAAACTTTCAAGTTTTGCCGAAGAACCCTAATAGCATTTACGATTCAGGAGGCTTTTATTTGCTATATATAATTAAAAGAATGATTGGTGTCTATATTGCCTGCTAGCCTTCGCCCGGGTCCGTACGGGTCCGTACGGGTCCGTAGAAAGAAAGAGAGTGAGAAATTGAATAACTTATTGCATAGTTAGTTTGATTCAAGCTGAATTTAAAAAGAAAATCCTAACACAAAACAAATTTAAGCTACTTAAAAAGTTGAAGGATTTATCCTTCAAATGAAATTTAATGATTTAATTCATAAAAATATTGCGGAGCAAATTTAAAAAAAATCCGAAATGAGAGAGATGCACAAAACAATCGTAAACTTTGAAAGTCATATTAAAAGCCCACTAAACTCTAGCTAATTTCATAAAACCCCTTATTTTTCTGAAATTCATCAAAACCCTTCATCTTCAAAATAATCGCAGGCTACCCTTTTGAGTGCTGACTTCAGAGTTCCCAAACCTCCGAGAGCGAAGCTAAACCCACAATAATCGAAGACCCCATCAACTGCCAATGCGGCCGCCGCCGGCAGACTTCCGGTGAAACCCGCCGAATCACCGGCCGAGCGCGGGCTGATCGCCACCGCCGCACGATAAAGCCGGCGAGATCATCCTCTCGACTCCCCTCTCCTCCTCTACCCCTCCTCCCTCCAAACCCTAGCCTCCTCCTGCTCCTCCTGCTTCCGCTCTTCCTACAAACCCTAACCCTAGCATCCCCTGCCCTTCCTCCTGCCCCTCCTCTTCTGCTCCCCTCCTGCCTCTCCTCCCACCCCTCCCCACTCTGCTCCTCCCTCCGCCACCTCCCTCCGGCGGCCTCCCCGACGATCTCTTCCTCGCCGCGCCCACTCCCTCTCCATCACCTCCCCCGACTCCTTCTCCCGACTCCTATCCCTCCACGGCGCCGACCTCGTCAAAAAGACCACCTCAACGCCTTTGGAATCATGGAGGGGATCGGCGAGGCAGCGGAAGGTTCGGGCTTATGGGATTTACCCTTTGGCGTCTCTTTTTAATCACGATTGCTTGCCGAATGCTTGTAGGTTTGATTATGTGGACGGGGTGGGTAGGGATGGGAGGGGGAATACGGATATTATTGTGAGGGCGGTTCATGAGATATCGGAGGGGAGGGAGGTTTGCTTGAGCTATTTTCCGGTGAATTGGGTGTATAAGGAGAGGCAAAAGAGGCTGGGGGGGGGGTTTGGGTTTGTTTGTGAGTGTGATAGGTGTTTGGTTGAGAGGGAGTGGAAGGATGAGGAGGAGGAGGAGGGGAGTGATGAGGGGATGGATGTTGAGGTGGAGATGGAGGAGGAAGATTTTCCGCATGCTTATTTTTTCGTGAAGTTTGTGTGTGATGTCGAGGGGTGTGGAGGGACGTTGGCGCCTTTGCCACCATCGATGGAGGGAGTTGTGTCGGATGTGATGGAGTGTAATGTGTGTGGGAGGTTAAAGAAGGATGAGGATTGTAATGGGGACGGAGATATGGTTGACGACGAGTGAGATGCTATTGGAACGTGATGAAGGTATTTTCTATATTTTGCTTTTCATTTATTATAATGGGTTATTTATGAACAATTAGGATGATTATGAAGAACTTGTGTTATGATGAAGAGAAATATGTGAGGGGGGGGGGGCT
>NC_033803.1:5754805-5765073 GCF_001876935.1 Asparagus officinalis | reverse complement strand
TAAAGAGGGCCCTATCTAAATAATCATATAGGGAGGAAGAACATAGCGATGATTGCTCAACATAGAGTTTAAAGTTGATGGTTGCACTAATACAATATTCTAATTGCGCCTTGCACCAATACAACAATGTGGAGGGAAGCAAATGCAAGTTACATGTTTGTATGATACTAGATTACTAGGTGGAATGCACGTGCACTGCACGTGGTCAAATATCTTAATTATTTATTTTAAGTTTATTTACTTACTATAACATGGTTGCAAAAAAGTTTATGATTATGATAATATACTAACTTTTTTTTGGATATTTCCATGTATAATATTTTGTTGGTTTCAACATTTTGCTTTGCGCAGAAAAAAGTCTTAAAGATTAATGACTTAAGAGTAATTTAATGACTTGAAGATCTAATTTCAAAATATTAATGATGTAAAGGACCAATATAAAAAAACTATTATTATTAATGATAAAAATAAAATTCTTTGAATTCGTCAAAGTAAAATAGTAGGTTTATCCGGTCATATAGGGTTTTGTTTAACTATAAAGAAATCACTTTCACCTGTTGTTTACTTCAACCTGTTGTTTATCAGGCGATCAAGTTTTATAGATATTCAAAAAAAATTCTAGATTTTTTTTGTCAGAATGTGCAAATTCAATCAAGAAAGAAAGCCTTAATAATATATGATCAATTGCAAAATTTGATATTGTAGTTTTCCTACATCTTCCTAATTAATTAATTGATTTATCAAAACAATTACTCTATAGTTTCAGAAAATTATAAAATATAATATGAGAATGATTTATACATATCATGCACTATGGATTGTATTTTAACAAATAATTTAGATCTATCCAATGTCAAAACACATCCAAAATTTTAGGTAAACGAGTTAGAAGAATCCAATATCCGCAATAATACTCATACCCAAGCTGTGTGCTTCATAAACTTATAAGAAAGTGAGAACTATAAAATGAACAATTTAATTTATTTTGTCAAATAGTTTATTACAAATCATGAAAGACAAGGAGAATCAGAAGGATCATATAACCTTCGCAAATAAAGATTAAATTTCTCTTATAGATTTTTATAGCAAATGATTTTCAGAGTTGATATATAGGATAAATGTTAGGACACATAACCCAAATGAGTTCATAGAGTGAAATACTTGCTATAAAATCCACTTTTATAAGATTGATGTCATATGTGCCTTAAGTTATGATTTGTTTAAGGGTTAACTTTAAAAATCTCCTTCTCAGCTATGGGGGTCAATGCTTAAAAACTCCCTTAGCTATTTTTTTAGATACAAGGGAAACCTGATAAGGCAAAATGATCCCTAAGCCAAGGCCTGAATTCAAGCCCCCCACTCTTACCAGTAAACCCTGGGTGAACTGGCCCCCCTACCCCATCTAGTAACCAAGTTAGTAGGGCACTTAATGGTCATGGGTGGCAAACCTCGAACCCGGATCTTTGGCCACGAAAATTGCTAACTTAAAACTGAGTAAATCTTCGTCAAATTTGGGATATTGTAGATAATCAATCTCAACTTTAAATTTTTGATTTAACCCTATAAACTTTTCTCACTTAACCGCTCAAAACTAATATCATTGAGTCTAATGTATTATATGACAAGTATTTGACTTGGAAAGACCAAAATATCCCTCAACCATGAAAGAATTAGCTTGATTTTTGCTAGATTAAAGAAAAAGAGGAGATATAGAGGGAAAAAGAATTATAAATTAGTCGTAGTCCTTTTATTATCCGTTGAGAGTTTCTTTTTAACTAAAATAGCTTTCTTCAAGAGGGTATTTTCTCAAAATCTCATATTCAAGTAATACATTAAGGGGTTTTGTTGAGAGAAATGTAAAAGATCAAGGGAGTTTTTATGAGACACTATAATCGATGGGTGTTTTCTAAAATCACACCAAAGCTAAGAGGGGTTATCTACAACCCTCTATAGTTAGGGTGTTTTGTCAAATTAAATCAAGTCAGTGGGGTTTTTTGAGAAAATCCCCATAGTAGAGAGAGTTTTCAGGAAAAATACTTTTTTAAATTTGGCTTGTTTATATTTTTGTCCCTCAAAATTTTAATAATTTAATATTAGTCCCTTAAATTGTAAGCAATTTCAAAATTTTGAGGGAATAATATAGAATTATTGGAGATTTAACATCAAGGAATTTATATCTAAATTATCTTTAAATGTTGCTCTTATAGGTAATGTATTAAATACCGGCCGATATATATTGCTTTATCGACCGATATATCAGGTTAAAGACCTTACTCGATTATTTATGGTTTTGTGTTGTTTTCTTTTATTTGGGGATTTTTTCTAATTTATCGATCGTTATAAAAAATATTGGTCATTACATCCCTTTGAAGATATCAACAAAATTAAGTCACTTTTAATTTGATTATGGGCTAGGGTTTGGGTCATGTTTGGAAACCAAAACCAAAACACACAGAAGCAATACCGGCCGATATATATTGCTTTATCGACCGATATATCAGGTTAAAGACCTTACTCGATTATTTATGGTTTTGTGTTGTTTTCTTTTATTTGGGGATTTTTTCTAATTTATCGATCGTTATAAAAAATATTGGTCATTACATCCCTTTGAAGATATCAACAAAATTAAGTCACTTTTAATTTGATTATGGGCTAGGGTTTGGGTCATGTTTGGAAACCAAAACCAAAACACACAAAAGCCACAAAAGTCACAATTTGTCTGTAAAATCTCTCCGCTCTCTGCTCTCCTAAATTTTAAGCATATATTTTCATGCAAATTCTTATGTTTAAAATTCATTAATATGTTAGATTATAACTTACAATGCTATATTATGTATGAATATTATCTCATCTGACACCCGGTATTTTTTACATATCCCCTATTTCGGCAATTTGATATCATAGATTTTAGTTGTCCAATATTTATTTGATGTCCAACACTTTGTAGTAGTCTTGCGAAAAACTCTTCTAAAGTTTTCTAAGCAAATTATATAATTTTAGGAAATAACTCAAAATTTTGAGACTTATTTAAAATATGATGCTTTAATTTTTCCACACCTCCTCTACTATATATATATATATATACCTCTGGTCTCATATTATATGATGAATATTATCTATCAATAGGATCACATATTATTATTTGTGGCTAACAAAGGTTTCAAATCTTTATAGACTTAATTGAACTTAAATACCTTATAGTTTAGGAAAGTTATATACCTCCACTTGTATCTTACTACACTTAAATATCCTAATATTTTCTAAAATTACATATTTGTACCTACTGTCTTGTTACCTAAACGCAAGAATACTCTTTGTAATTTCCTATGTGAGTATCATGGTATAATTCTATGTTTTCTACTCTTTCCATAAATAATTAATAAACATGCAATTGTCTACTAATATATTATTATACATTAGTAATAATTAATATGATGTTGAGTTTTACAATAACACTGAAAGGTTTAGTTACCAAGTTAGGCAAACCTGTAATTAATTTATAGTACGAAAGTTATACACCTCCACTTGTATCTTGCTGCACTTAAATATCCTAATGTTTTCTAAAATTACATGTTTGTACATTCTGTCCTGTTACCTAAATGCAAGAATACACTTTGTAATTTTCCTATATGAGTGTCATCGTACAATTTTAGGACAATTCTATTTACTCTTTTCATAAATAATTTATTAACATGCAATTGTCTATTAATATATTATTATACATTAGTAATAATTAATATGATGTAGAGTTTTACATTAACATTAAAAGTTTTAGGGACCAAGTTAGACTAACTTGAAGTGGCATATAATATAATTAATTAACAATAATAATTAATTTAGTTTAGTTAGGATTGAAATTTATATTAAAAAAGAATAGGGGTAATATAGTCCGTAGAAAGTTTTTCCACAACTCCCTCTTTTAAAGGGAGTATGATAAATGAAAATTATTGACACGATCATATTAGAGATTGTGGCGAATATTCCATTCGATATTTGCAGCATAGCATGAGTGTGCTATTTTATCATATAGTGCACTGGCATCCCTTGTTTACAAAAGGAAGAAATTGTTTATTGTATACTAAAGGAATTATTTATTGGAGTCTTCCTTCTTTATAACTAGAAATCCATGTTAGTTGATGTACGCATTGCCATACCTTTTTTAACCATTTAGCACATAAAATATGAATATGCTGGTAAATTCCTATAATGGTGAGTTTTTTACCACATTTTTTTAAAATCATGAATGGTGCTGGCAACTTCCTGTAGTTTCTTCCCTGATGCATATCTATAAGTATAATGAGAGATAATTGTATAGGGGTGTTGTTCGTGAGAACTTACTTCTCAGTTTGTTACTGAATTGGTGCCTCAAAGGCTAGGCTATTGTAATGACAAATAACTCAGTTTAGGTGATTTTTTGGGAGCAAAGGTGCGCTGATAACAATAAGGAGTGAAGCATATGTTGCGTTTTTGTTAGCACTTTTCTTCAAAATTCAACTTTGGTATCCTAGTTAAAAGCAACACTCTGTTGCTTCCTTAAAAATACCTACGGGTGGATTAGCTCATTGTTTTCTAGACTGTAACCTTCTGAACTGTTCTTTCAAGAACCACCAAATCAATATTTCATGGAAATCAAATAACGCAAGTCCTGCACCTCTTTGGGAAGCAAAAGTGAATCTCCTTAATCTCTTGTGAAGGAACACTAAAGG
The DNA here is from genome assembly GCF_001876935.1 of Asparagus officinalis. Classification (NCBI taxonomy): domain Eukaryota; kingdom Viridiplantae; phylum Streptophyta; class Magnoliopsida; order Asparagales; family Asparagaceae; genus Asparagus; species Asparagus officinalis. The sequence goes on along the minus strand of NC_033803.1, from coordinate 5,760,367 downwards.
GGGTAAAAAGGGTTATTTCGATATTAGTTCCTGAAATCTTTAGTAATTCCATATCAGTCTCTTAAATTCTACGGGTGTGTTTGGAAACTTCAAAATTGAACGAGGCTTAGACTAGTTCTTTGGGTGTGTTTGGCAACTTCAAAATTGAACTAGGCTTAGACTAGTTCTTTCTTAATTAGGCCAAAGTTGAACCACATAAGGGTTGGTTTACAAAAGAACTAGTTTAGGGTCAATATTTTGAACTAGAAAGAACTAGTGCAGTTTGGGCCTAATTTTTGCCAAACTAAAAACAAGGTTTTGGACCAATGTTGTACCCCTTAAAACAAGTTTTGTGGAGTTGCCAAACACACCCCAAGGGATCTCGCAATTTGGTCCCTCAATGACTAAAATACCCCTCACCCAATGTTTTTCTGAACAAGAGAGGTCTTGGGGGAACATAGACAGAGGGGTATTTTGGTCATTGAGGGACCAAATTGCAAGATCCCTTAGGATTTGAGGGATTTGTGAGCGATTTTGAAGATTTTGAGGGACTAATGTGCAATTATTGAAGATTTCAAGAACTAATATCTAAATAACCCTGATTAAAAAAACAACATTTGAAAGTCTTTAAACTTCAGACCATACGACATTCATGTGCTCCATGGATGGATATTTGTTATGGCATTAAGATAGAAGTAGAAGAAACCTAAGCTTGCTATGATCAACCTTATATCTCAATTTGGATTTATTGTTGTATGGCTTGATATGGTGATCTTTTCATAGTATTAAAATTCATTGGTTAAACTGCTAATCTTCCGCACTTCTCTTTGGCATATAACAGAAATCTAATTTTGCAGATGTACATTTTCATGAGCTCTGGAGAAACTCAGCTTTGAAGAAGGTCAGTTTTGACCCGCTTCTTAAGATTATTCTCCGTCTAGATTGAATCTAGATTATAGCTATGTTGTGAGAGTTTTCTGGCTGCAGTCTTGGGTTACAAATAGATTTCTGTAGTCTGTATGGTTTTTCTTGGTTGTAGCAGTTTTTTCTACGTGAAACATTAATGTGAAGTAGAATTATGAGAGAGATTTTTTCATCTGAACTGTCTGCAGTCTCTCCTGGAGAGGAATGTTATGTATTGATGATTCTCACTTATAAACACCTTAATATATGCGATTTTTGTGCACTGCAGCATCTTTTAAGATGTATATCTGTTATGTACGGCTTTGATGTCGCAAAGTTTTTAAAACGCTGATGCATATTGTTTGGTTCTCTGCCACTGTGATAAGGATGCATGGGATTGTTGCCTGCTTTTACATACAATTATAATTGCAATTGTTTGGTCTGGTTTTAAATTTTGGTAATTCGTAGTTTTTATTTTCAGTCGTTTGTCTCGATGTACCAAGTTTTTCAAACTTGTGTTACGGTTGGTTGCGAGCGTTACTGCAATTTTAGATCCTGTTTGTTGTTCAAAGATGTTGCAGCTCCGACTTACTGTTGCACCCGCTCTGCTCTATTTGCTCGACCCGGTGCCATAGCTCCTCCTATCGAGCCGAACTATCTGAGATTGCCAATACCGGATAATTAAACATGAATACTAACTTTCCGTCGAGCTTGTGCTGAAAGTTGGTTGAAATTTGTGACTAAAGTTTATCTTGATTGAAACTTGTAATATCAAAAATGTCTTTTAAAAAAAAATTTGTCCCGAAAAGATTGATAGCCTTGAGCTCATTCCTCTGTCCTCCTTGCCTTCGGAAGCCATCCACGTCAGGCTTACTGTCTCAACTGCTCAGAGTTGAGCGTCGCTTTGAACAGGGAGCCAGAACCAGCATCAAACTCTGTGAGCGCAAGTGGGCCTACGGATGGGCCAATATGATGAGATTGGGCCTGTGCCCTATACTAGGATTTTATCCCAAGAAAAAAGAGGTGTTGATCTATGCCGGACTTTATCCAAGCTTAGATAGTAAATACTAGGGGCGCATTCGGTCCAGGTACAGCTTGTTGCGCCTCGAGAAACCAAAACAATCGTCGAGAAAGATAAAGAACCAACCAAAATCAATAGCACAAACAATCAAACACCGGTTTTACATGGTTTGGCAAGATGCCTACGTCCACGGGGCAAGGAGGGGGAGTTTTCACTATTAGAAATCAAGAGGAACAAACTAGGGTTACAAATCTCTCATAAACCCTCAACAATCAACTCTCAATCTCTCCAATTGCTCCTAGAATAGAAGCCCAAAGAAAACTCTCTCTATCTGCTCAAATTCGTCCTTGCTCTTAACCCTAAAAAACACCCAAAGGGTATTTATACAAATCCAAAACGAAGCGGGTCTGAAAACAGATCCAACTCAAAACCGCAGCGGCGGTCGACCGGTACGGTCGACCGCGATCCATCGCGGTCGACCGGCCCGGTCGACCGCCCTCCATCCAGCGGCTGATCCAAATTCCAGAGAGTTCGGCGGTCGACCGCGTCGGTCGACCGCTACCATCTTCGGTCGACTGTGTCGGTCGACCGCCACCAATCCTGATGCCCAGAAACTCCTGTGCACGAATGCGGTCGACCGCACCGGTCGACCGCCAACCTGTTTGCCTGAAAACCTGATCCTGAGCACCATCTCTTCAAATCTCCACCTCGGTGAAGATTCTACCAAACTGAGCCGACACCGATCAAACCAATACCTCAACTGTTGCACCCAGTATGCCATGGCAACGGACTCATGACAACGGACTCCAATCACAGCACGTCGAGACCCAAACGGGAGTGTGAACACTCAACCCCAAACCAACTGTGTCTACTCACCAAATCAAATTGAGCCTACACCGACTACACCAAATGCCTCACTTGCTGAGACCCAAGTGGGAGTGCGAACACTCACCCCAAATGCGATGTCGCTCACCAAATCGGCTGCATCATAAAGACTGCCTACGTATCCTCTTGCCCAAGGAATCAAGCCTTCACGTAGTTCACCAATGGCCTCCAAAGGCTCTCAATTAGCATCATCAACGACCCCAAACTGAAGCGATCCAAACACCTCCACCTGAGATGTAACAATGGCCGTATCCAAAACATATCCACCAGCTGCATCCAAATCAACCACCTCATCATCTGCACCCATAAATAAATGACTCCCACGCTATGCCACCTCAGCTGGAATCCCAACCAATGCAGAATGACCTGGAGTACGTAGGGAAATCCCCACCCAATGTGGAGTAGCATCAACCTCCACCCGCTGCGATATCCCTCTGACTTGATCAATACTCTCTACCTGCCGAGAGTCCAAAGTGACAAACCTGCTCAGACCAAACTCAGAAGCTCCTAACTGATAGCCGAATGAACTCCTGAATCCCAACTGCGCAATCGGATCCAACCTCACATCAACGATGTGACCAAGTGCTGGGTAGTCAAATATTCGACGCCGACCAAAATCTGAAACATCTCCACCAGATCTAACAACTCTATACGCAGCAGTCGGCAACCTCATAAGATAGCCTAATCGTGTCAAAGCCCGAATACCAGATCCACTGCTCGACAACCAATACCGATCCTCCTCCAGAAAAGAACGGCCCACTATATCTGCCATCTCATCACGTCGCCCCACTGTCTCCTCTACTCTGAAGTGTCTCCAAATGCCATGAGCTCGGCACCAATGCAAGAAAGGACTCCTACTAGAACAAGTACGACTGGTAACCTTTCTGCCCATACACCTCCTCCAACTGTTACGGACTACTAGGGCTTTATACCAACGGGACTTGGTTGCAACCCAAATATGCCTAGTACAATCCCCAACATAGGAAACAAAATAACGATTACCTCCCGATGATGCCTCCTCGGAAAGCCCCCCAATGCCTGACTGAACACCTCCAATAAGACCTCTCGATCGATGGATAGAAGTGCTGAACTCCACCTCGGTCTTCTCGCTCATACCAATGTGCTCACAGGACTTCAATCTGCAGGTCATAGCACTCCTCAACAATCTGTGCACGGTATAACCAACAATATATCCCAGCACCAAACAATGCCACAGTCTAGCCATAGAAGTAGTCAGCGCCCTATTAACTACCGTGCTCCCAAGCAGATAATACAAGTTACTCCGTCCGACTCCTGTAGGCTGTCTAAAAATCACAATAGATAGCTGATCCCCATCAAAACACCGATGATGGAAGTTACAATCTGACGACTTCCAGATGGCTACAATTTGAAGACTTTCACGTAGATCGCTAAAGGTTACAATCTGCACCATCAACATCGAGAGTTACAATCTGACGACTCTTGCATATCAAAGAGCTAAAGTAAAGATTACAAAATGACGATCTTTGCAACGCTTCGACAGAAAGAGACTACAAATCGACGGTCTCTTCAAATCAAACTGCGGAAGTCCTCCCCGCACACCAGCATCAAGACGCACCGTGTTCATAGCCATGAACGCAGCGCAAACATAGCTCAACGCAGCTCCAAGCGCTGCCAAACGCAGCTGCCATCTGCTGCTCAACGCAGCTGCCATCTGCTGCTCAACACAGCTCCAAGCTTTCAAGCCGCCAAACGCAGCTTCCAATAAGACGCTGCGTCCGAGCTTCCAATCGCTGCGTCCGAGCTTCCAATCGCTGCGTCCGAGCTTCCAATCGCTGCGTCCGAGCTTCCAATCGCTGCGTCCGAGCTTCCAGACACTGCGTTTGAATGCAGAATTCATGCCAGAACGTGGATTTTGCGTATGACTCGTTCAAACACGAGCTGAACAGTTTCAAAACCGTTTCCCACGATCTGAGGGGATCACAACTCCACTCAGGAGTGATTTAAGGGGTGGTTACATCCCATTAGCCCCACTTAGGAGCGAATTAAGGAGGTGGTTACACCCCTTAATCCCCTATAAATAACAACAAACTCAACAGAGTTAAGGATCGGATTTTGGATAATCAGATCAGGGCGGGATCTTTCGAGTCGGTCTGTTGGAACTTCTTGGCAGCAAAAAGAGGATCCTTCATCCTTCGGTTGGAGCTTTGGAGATCGGCAACAAGATCTTCTTCATCCTTGGCTTATAACCGACTTTCGGTTAAATCAACTCTTTCATAGAGTTTTAAACTCGTTCAGAGTTCTCCACAACGTCAAATCGTGAGGAGAAGACCACATTCCAGTGAAACAAGACATCGGATCGTCAACGAGAAGCAAACTCGACGCGAGCATTCGAGGGAGGCATCTCATCGCTACCAAGAAGAACCCAGAATTAAACAAAGGGGAGAATCCAGATCATTCTCTTCTCTTTTGTAAACGGAAATCAAAATTCAAATACAGTTCTTTCATTTATTTTCTTATTTGCAAATTTTCCCACAAACAAAAGATGGCGACTCTGCTGGGGACAAGCTTCTCTGACGAAGAAGTGGTGGCGCAATCCGACGTTCATCTCACTGGAACAACCGTCGAAACTCTCATGGTTGAGTTTGATCAAGCCAAGTTTGAGGAGGCTCTCTCATCCGGATCCCTTAGCCCCAAGGCTATGCGCAAGATCCACAAAGTCTTCAAAGAGACTAAAGCTCCAACTGCTCCAATTGCAGCCGAACCGCCTAAGGAAGACTGCTCGGACAGCCCCT
>NC_033803.1:5742278-5753805 GCF_001876935.1 Asparagus officinalis | reverse complement strand
AACCCCGCGGAATCGGACCTCCGCATCCGACTCGGACTTGCCCCGTACGCGAACACGCCTTTTTGGTCTTGAACAAGTTCCCGCTTCATCCGACCGCCGAATAGCAAATCCTGCACTGACAATAAAGCAAATGCCACATCGCTCCAAAGTTGGGAAGGAAAGACACGTCCTGTTAACTACCCTTCCAGCCATTTGTAATTCCCTCGACATCCGCATGGCGGTCCATTTTACTAGAGTCCCCCGAACAGGAAGGACGGTTCTTTAAAATCAGCGTCCAGAGTCTCAAATTTAGCATTTGTAACCAGGGACGCAAAGAGTCTCGGGGAAGCTTCAGCTGATGTTTGATCGTTCTTTGTGGTGTCGAAACACTGGATATTCAAGAGGCGAAGCTGAAGATTGTATTCTTCTCCGCACCTCCCGCATGACGAAGTAGTGGTGCGAAAGAAAGAGGCTCTTGGAGTAATGCATACTGCAAATAGAAAAAAGTAAGCATAAGAAGTCTAACTCAAAGATATACAAGGTTCAAACCTGCGTTCGGGGTCTTGAACTGCAGGGTCTCGAACCTGCATCCGAAATTCCTAAACCGCAAGTGCAGACCTGCGTTCGCGGTCTTGAACGCAGGGTCTTCAACCTGCATCCAAATTCGAAACACAAGGAACGATGGACGCTACCCGATAACGTTTTAATTGCAATAAGGACGCCAATCAAGGGCTCGAAACTGAAGAGTTTTGTCAAATCGACTTCCAGTGAGTAATCTTACCGATTTGGTTGAGAGGAACTAGCGACCAAGGCGTGAGAACTTGATCAATCCCGGAGCTCCTAGCGATAGAAGCACCTTGACTTCGGCGATCTTCGATTTGGAAGCCTTTTCTTCTTCAGGGCCCGTCGGGGCAACGTGGCAAGAAGACGGAAAGACAAACGAAACTATTGCAGGACGATCTTTTCCTCCCGTTTGAAGCGCCGCGAAGAAAGAACAGGAATTCTGTTAAGAAACTGAGTAAAAAAGGAGAAAAGTCGAATGACCTTTTGATTGGACCTCAGCTGGACTAATTTATAAACAGCCTGTAGCTGTCAAAATCGAAGCGAGATTATTGGGGCAAAACTCGACCTGAAATCCGTGATTTCTCGCGTTTTCAGAAAGAGGGCTCAATTACCGAACCACCCTCGACGATTCAAGACCAGGAGAACGCAGGATATACGGCGGTGCGTTCTGTCCAATCCTCAGCACATCCAATGATAAATAACCATTCAAAGGGTTACATTTCAATTAATTGGCTGCTAATGATCCAAAAGAAGAAGATAAAGCGATTCCTCTGAACCAGTCTCGCACGACTACAGCTGGAGGTTTAATCGCTTTTTATGGCACGGCTTGTGATTCTCGTCCATTTATGATGACATTTTTTTTTTAAGTCCAGAAATGTCTAGTTTCCTTGAAGAAAAGCCTAGTCATTCGGAGAATCAAAGGTCACGAAGGTGCTCCACTGCCAAGCCTGGTGGGGGGGGGATGATGACGCCATTTGTGATTAGTCAAGGACCACTTTTGATCCAAAGTGTTCCGCAAAATTCGCTCCCCACGTCAACCGGCCGAACACTTGTCGATAAACCTTGCGAGGGTTTCCTGTAGGCTGGTCCTAAAAAATCAACCAAACGGATACTAATTCTCCACATCCCCGAACACTTGATGGATGGAAGTTACAATCTGTACACTTCCAAAGGCTACAATACTCGAAAAGATTTTCACATGTCAAAAGAGTCTTAAAGCAAAGATTTACAAAACGACAGTCTTGCAGCAATCCTGACAGAAAGGATTACACGAACGACTATCCTTCAAACCAAGAACTGGCAAGTCCTCCCGCGTACTATCAATGTCCACGACACTACACCGATTCAATCACCTACGCCGCTATCAACAGCTACGTAAACACTGAATCGCACCCTTCTTACTGTGAGATGATGACTTGATGCGCTGGCGACAACACCATGACGTAATATTATACCTTAGCAACCATTAAGAGGTATCTGATGAGCAGTGTAATGATCATGCGACAGACACTTCAGTGGAGACATGACCTGCAGTTGATACGAGCGTCTTATTCGAGATGCCCTCATATTGGTCACAAATGGCCCGAATAGGAACCTTCTCCCGGAATGAGCCATTGGTTTCATCCATATACTACGAACGACAGAGCAAAGCTCAAACAAGCTCCCAATCGGCTGCCCGAATCGAACGGCACAAACCGCAGCTCCAAATCGCTGGCCAAGTTACACCTCTGGACGCAACTTAAATCATCTCTGACGCAGCTCCAGATCCAGGCAGCTGAACGCAGCCCAGAATCAGCCAGCTGAACACGAGCTTCAAACTGGCTGCCCAGATACGCAACTCCAACTGCTTCCGGCGCAGTCTCTATAACCTGGCTCCAAACGCAACTTCAATAACATCGAAGAACCAGCCGTCCAATATCGCCTGGCATAACGGCAACCTCCCAGATGCTGCGTTCAAAACACAGATTTATGCCGAGCAACGATGTCAAAGTTCTGACCTGTTCAAACAGATCAATGCAGTTGTCAAAAAAACGCTCTTACGCACCACACCCGACTCTGAGGAGTCGGTTTACGTGGGTCTGTTATAACCGATCTAATGAGGCAACTAAAAAACCGCTGATTTCATGAGGAATCGAATTTATGGGGGCATTACACTCGAATCCTCCTAGAAACTGTCACAACCAACTCCAACAGAGAGTAAGCAAGAGATCTTTTTGGCAGGGGGAGAACTCGATTTTTGATAATTCAGATCAAGAGTAGATTTCCCTTTTCATTAATCGGAGGGATCGGATCTTTCGACTCAACATCTTCCAGAATCAGAAAAAAGGAGGATGTGACTCCCTTCACCACAGTCGGGAAATCAACAAACGAATCTTTCTTAAACCTATCGATATTCTGGCTTCATTAAGCCGAATTAATTTTCGGTTCCCAAGACAACTCTATCATGTAGAGTTTTGTTACTTGTTCTGAAATCACAAAACGACCTCAAGGAGTTATCAACCCGCCAACCGCAGCTCCCTCTAATGAAGTATAGAACCCTCTCGCATGTCACACAGAAGCAAAACTCGACGCACACTCGAGGAGGCATCTCATCGCTCACACAAACCGGAAGCCAACCCAGAATTACAACAAAGGGAGAAATCCGAGATAAAATTCCTTCCTCTTTTGTAACCTTAGGGAATCCAAATTGTTACTCGGAGTTGAGAGATTTGTAATAACATTCTTTTTCTAAGCAGTTAGAGAGAATAAAATCGAACGCAATTCTTTCCTTATATTCTTTTTATTACAAAATTTCCCACAAACACTACTATAAAGAGTTCTACTTTGAAGAAAGGAGCTATACCTTCCACATAAAATGTTATACTTTGACGTTCAAAATTAGAACGTTATATGTTTCTGTACTTTTCCAATAGTTGTAACTAAAATATGCATTGAACACAAACAAGCTCTATTTCACAACCATACACGATTTGGTCACGTCCCAGAACTAAAACATTTTTTAGCACAACATGAATCATATACAACATGAAAATTGAACAATGGCTTGAAATCTATCAACCATACACAATCAGCTCCAATTCCCTTTTCTAATTCGTGCATACACAACCAGCTCCAATGTACTTTTCTAATACTTGTGACATATTTTTCTTTTTGACCAATGGTAGCTTCAAATCTCTCGAAAAAAACAATGACAATCATAAGTCCACCCAACAAAGTTGATTCTGACAAAAAGGCTCTCGGTAGTCGACCATCCTCAACATAACATCCCTCACACACATTTCTATCGAACATCTTGCTGTAGTGATAATATGCCCTTGAACATCCACTACAAATTATGTAATATTCTTGAAATATTAATAGATTTAATTGTTGCATATATAATTTTGGTATCATTTATATAATTGTTATATATCCTTAAAAATTATTTTGTTCGATCATGTACTATGATGGTCACTTTCTTGGAGATATAATCTAACTTAGAGATTTCTTATATTTGTGCTTAACCTATAACTAGTAAAGAATAACTTTGTTAAAATATGTTATTATGTATGATACCGACATGTAAGATGTGGTGGTGGGGTCTCAACCATCGGGAATGGGGATTCCCCCGGTGTATATCATGAGAACAGATTGTGATGTGTGTAGCTCTAGACCGCATTTAAATTCTCTAGGACGAGTCACATAAGAGATAGGAAATTCAAATTGTTATAGTCTCTTTGACTTGATGATATTTGTCATTTCCAATTTGATAATTTAGTATGTTTTGATGTGATGGTTAAGCTTGTCTAGCAAGTGTTATACAATCTAAATTTCATTTAGGAAAATGTGGATATCTAGATAGGATCCAGTATTCTTATTATGATGAGTTAATTTATTATGCATTCCTATAAAGTTATTAAATTCCTGTTGGCAAATAGTTTTGAAAAATATTTTTTAAATTTTATTTTCTTATAGAAATAAAATATTTTGATATTTTAAAATATTTTTTATTTATGTTCACGGGAATTGCAATTTAGGCATAAGCAAATAGGTGAATTGTCCTGCTCAAAAGAGTTGTCTAAAATAAATGATACTAGAGGGGACTGAATGTAAGATATTATTTATAAATAATTAATCACATATTATGAAAGAGCTTTTATGAACAGTTGGTCGGATAGGAATTTGATTGTTAAATTAAAATTATTAATTTAATTAATAATTGGTTCTCGAGATGCAAACCAATTTGACTAACTAATGTCATTAGAAGAGATATATAGCAATACAATTCTATTCCCATCCTTAATTGTTATGGATAAAGTTTTTAAATAATTTTATTCTATCTTTAATTGTTATGGATACAGTTTTGAATAATTATAAATTGTTTAAAATTAAAATCTCTAAGACTAGTCTAATCCTATATATAGGGTTCATATGTAGCCTTATGAAGACAGAGAAAATCTTATGAAGATAATATGAAGAATAGAATAGAAATAGAAATTTGAGTATCTATCTCTCAGTATTGCTCCTCTTCGGTGACGGGTGGATTTCAATTGGAGCATTTTTCTCTTGAGAAAGCTATTTTGGTTTGATCTTGGGACAGGTTATTAAAGAATTCGGAAAGCATTTCAGGTATTCTTTTAATTTTTTATTAATTTCGATTTATAGTCATGATATGCATATTTCACCTCGCTGTATATCATGCTTCCAACACATCCTGTGTGCAAGAAACCAATATGCATAATTAAGACTAGTCTAAGAAACCATATATCTATCATACATTTAATCAAACGCCATGTGTGCTAAAACAAAATCATGACCCTTTGCCTAATACTCTCCCCCACATGATCTCTCTATACCTTACAGACACTTGTTAGCATTGCTCGAAGTTGACCACAACACACGACAATCATGGAAGGGGGTTTTGCAGAGTCCAGCAATGACCAACAAAATTAAGTGGCATTGGTTACTACAGAGGGAATCATCAACAACTAATTATAAAGGAAGAAAAAGAGGACATTCTGGGTATTTGAAGATTTTGGTGTGTACATAACGTATGAATACATATGGTGCAGATACTTGAGTTTAAAAATAATAGAATTTGGTGTTTTGGGTTTAAAGGTGTTTTTGGGAGTTGGTGCGCTTAGAAATAAGTGGGGTTAAAACTATGGGTTAATAGACAAAAACCCCAATTTTTAATCAATCTATGTATATGCACGGCAGACATAATCATAAACTTCTTAGGACTAGATTAGCCTTTGGGACTTAGTTTAGATGTGCATATTAAGAAGCAAAAAACTTATCCGGAGAAGCACACAAAGAACAAGAAAAATGCTAGAACAGCTAACTAATATAATGGAAAATGTCACTTTGATTTCAGAAAATGAAGGCCCGCATAACTCATCTTCACAAAAAAAAATGTGATTCCGTCCATCTTCTAGTGCAAAACTGTGTCATTGACATCCACAACAAGAGAACATATATCAAGAAAATAACTACAACAATGTGTCATTATCTGTTAAGTTTAGACCATTTGGGAGAAAAGGGATAAAATCCTTCATTGTATTGAGAAGTTTATATACAAGGTGTAGTTCTAGTATCCCAGGCAATGTGGGACTAAAAGAAAGGAATACAATAGAGCCTATGCCGAAGCGGCCAAGAGCAGAGAGAAGATGAAGTTTGAGGCAAAAACCCCTCGGCTTTCTTGAGGTCAAGAAGGAAGGTAGAGGTCTCTCTAAGATGAAGAAAATAGCTTTGATACCATGTTAAGTTTAGAGCATTTGGGAGAAAAGGGATAATACCCTTCATCGTATTGAGATGTTTATATACTAGAGTAAGAGGAGTAATTCTAGTATCCCGAGCAATGTGGGACTAAAAGAAAGGAATTCAAGAGAGCCTAAATACGCTATTTAACAATATCAACTTCCATTAATATTAGTGCCCAGTAAAGGAGACTACATCACCCTCATGGAACATCAAAGAGAAACCGAACCCTTAAGAATATCTCAAGAAAATATCGCTGAACAGTGAGATAGTATTCTACTCTGCAAAACTTCACCTACCTGATATTCATAAAACCCAAGAACCCCGGCTACCAGCTATGAAACTACCTATCATAATAGTAGAACTTCCCAAAACCAAAGATTTAACGTTGCGTCCAGAATTGCCTATTCCACTATTGGCAGTGACAGACAGGCACAGCATAATCCTTGGCCACAGACACAACCTTCATGGACGATAATCAAAATAAGTTTAACATCAAACTAAATCAATACTAACCTTCATGGGTGCAACACAAAAGACTTCTATGCTAAAAACACAGCAACATAACTCGAGCTCTTTCACAAATTGGATGTTTTGACGAATCATTGATGCCATAGTATTAAGAATACCTAATAACTCAGGATATTATATGAGTTGAGCTAAGGTACTAATAATAGTATCCAAAATGTGGATAATATCTATCCAAATTTAGAACACCGATTTTCAAATTGAGAATCTGCAGTGCTATATATGATTTGCAACACATCAACTATCTAGAAGTCAAATATTGAAGGCATTCAACGTGTTTTACCTATGCATCATATCTTGTCAAACTCAACATTGCAGGATATTTCGTAAAGTTGCTTAATGAAAATTTTGTTTATAGGCAGTTCGTGTACTGTGCAAAATTTTCAATTTGGGTGTTTACACATGACTTTCAGAAACATAAGTATCAGTCAAAAATAGAACGGAACCCGGTAGAATAAAAGGGGGAAATGACTATCAGCTAAATCTAAGGTAGTCCCAGATCGGGTTTATCAAAATCCCTGCTCACAGCTGAACGTGGTTTAGGGGATATCCCTAGAAATAAGGTTTGCACGCAAGTGGGTGGCTAAGCTCCGGAAAAGAGGGCAAGTGTTCACCATGAGACGAAATCACTATATATTGAATGACAACGACATAGAACAGGCTCCCGCAAACTTTATATTATTGCATTTACTTCTGTTGCCTTATACTTTCCATTTTTGTTTAGTTCCTTGTGCTTCTTTAAGTTGTAATTCGGACTTGTAAGATAGTTTCTCTCCTTTAATGCAATTTACCTTCCAGCAATTTACTGATTTATTTACTGTTTTCTAATCAATCTGGCTCAGTTCAATCAATATTTGTTCTTGAATTCCTTTTGCAGCAATTTCATTTAAGTTGATTTTACAACAGGAGTAGAATTAAGGCAAGGTAGCGCTGGTCTGTAGAGCCGGTTTAATAGTGAAGTCATCATGCTCTGACGACACATCACGTTGGATCGGGTTCCTATCTTTATCGGGCGCGTTTTTTAATAGAAAACACGCCTCTAAGCCGCACCATCGACTTTCCAATGAGGAGGGACTTCCTCTCATTGGATTGTATTCTCTATGGTCTGAACCGCCAAACACTAATGGCTGGCGGCCGATTTAAGAGCAAACACTGGGAATGGGAGCTTTAGATTTGCGTTGATAATATCGACAGATTGGATATTGTTAGGAGTAACCTAGCTCAGCTCATATTATACAATCTCAACATCAAAATAAACAGAATCACCTGTCCTCTCCCAACAGCACAAACCTCCTGAGTAGTACAAATGAACTCAGAACCCATTAGTCCCAGTCTTCACCAAATGTTCCGATCCCCGCCCCAACCAAAAATCTCTCATTTGAGTCTAGTGAAGGGCTTCTCAAGCTTTGGATAACTCCTAATCCTGTGAACAATTTCATCCGTGACCAAATCCGAAACTTTGCCAAGAACGCAGCAACCTGTTCGAAACTATGCCCAGCCGAAACAAACTTCGAAATCGGCCTCACGTAGCTCGAAAACCGATGAGTCCTTCTTTAATAAACTATCCAGATCGAATTCATCGCGATACCAACTTGTTTCAAATTCGAACTGCCAGGTTCGGTTACAATCAAGAAATTGGTGGATTGAACGCAACGGAATCTGATGTAGCCATAGAGATTGGATCGCGTGCATAGGGGATTCTTTGAGATTTGGCGGTCGGCGGAGGAGGAAAGGAGGCCGTTCATGGCGGAGTCAGGGTTAGGGTTTAGGGTTTTGTAGGGTTTTTGGAGGGAGAAGGGGAAAATGGGCGTTATTTTATAACTGAAACTGAAAGGGGTGGAGAATAAGTATTTTATTCAGGGCTTTGCTACGTGTATCCAAATATGGGATCAACACGGGGGACAGGTGAGGGGTCTCTTTCCTATTGCATAATGAGCTCGCCAGCTCATTATGCAATAGGAGGGGGACACCCCTTGTCGGTCCCATATTTTGGGTCTTATTAATGATTTGCTAAGTTGCGTTGATAAATACCCACTGCTAGAAGGTTTCAATATGGCCAAAAAAAAGTTTCTATATGACACTAAAATACCTTATAGTTTCACTCGCTTAACGCCCTCAGCTGTGTTTCGTAGCATTTATATATATCCTGAGTTGTATAAAATTGACACGTTAATATCCACTGTTTTGTAAAAGTAAAAATTTACTTTTGAAAGTCCGCATATAACATTCATATGTAAAATTATATTTTCTAAATTACTATTAAACCCATCCAAATCCTTATTCAAATGTATCCAAATCCTATCTTAAAAATAAAATTTGGAAAATTTTAACAATGAATTCGACAAACTTAATAGAAAGAAAACTATAAAATTAGCATGTGAATGTCATATGAGAACTTTCGTTTAAGAATTTTCCAAATATGAATGTCATATGAACAAATTAGCATGTGAGTGAAACTATAAGGCATTTAAGTTGCTATTTAGCCTGTTGGTAAATCTAGTTGAAAACCTTTTATAACAACGATTGTCGTGTATATTTGTTGGATTAGCATAGTTTTTGTGCATCATTTCGTCGTGGAGATGCCTCCTTGTAATTTGTTCATGATATGCTTTATTCTGGGCCTAGAATACCAATAGCACCAAAAATGCAACAATTCTACCCACCCCCATCATTCATTCATGCTTTGTCAAAACTCAAATGCAAGATACACGTTACCCTTCTCGTGATCAGGCTGCTTTGATCAGCAAGAGGAGAACCACTTCCTCATAATTTGACAAGTGACAGCAAACTTGGTTTCTAATAGAGTGTTGGTTCCTAATGAACAACAAAGTGCAACATAACTATTGCTTTATTCGCTCATAGGATGCTTCTTCCAGCATAACAAACCAAATTTGTACTATTCCTATTATACATATACATGTATAGGCACACATTATTTCCAAATTAATTGCTCTTTTCTCCTAACATTGGATCCCTGCTTCCTCCTTGTTATCCTCCTCATTGTAATACTTAAATTTTGATAAAAACATGAACCTGAACTTGTCCTAGATTCTACATAACCTTCTAACCTTTCAGTCTTCGATCAAAGTTGCACTATATATCCACTTCAATGGAGATTCGTAAACCCATCAATTTCTCTCACTAACATCTCTGCTGCTTTTGTTATCCTCTTCCATTTTCTTTGAAGTCCACGGAAGCAAATAATGCTACTGGAGCCGAGGCGGAGGAAACAAGAAGATCATCGGCGCAATCTGCTTCGACAGTGGACGAATTATTTCGCCCGAAGATACCGACGGGCACGGGTCGACCCACAAGGCAAGCTCGATCAGCAACCGGGAACCCCGTGGACGATGCCAATGTTGTCGGTTACGCCAAGGGAGCGGCTTCAGGATTGGCACCCGGAGCTCACCTTGCAGTCTACAAAGTTTCGGACGGCACTTCTAAGGATATCCTCAAAGGTATAGATCAAGCGATTCGTGATAACATGGACATTCTCTCTATGTCTGTAGGCTTTGAAAAACCTCTGGAATTATACAAAGACGATATAGCAATCGGATCGTTTGCGGCCGTCACCAAGGGGATCGTCACCGTACGTTCAGGCCAGGGGGATTGACGGGCCTCTTCCGAGCAGAGTAGATGGACCTCTTTAACGATAACATAATAAAGCCAGACTTTATTGCACCCGGTTCGAACATTCTCGCAGCTTGGGCGCCAACTGAGGTCGGTCCGAATCCTACAGGCACGGATAAGACGTTTACCATGGTAAGTGGAACGTCGATGGCTGCACCTCACGTTTCAGGGATCGCGGCGCTCATCAAGCACAATCATCGGCTGCAATTAAATCAGCGATCCTGACAACAGCCTACGCCAAAGATCGAGACGGCAACCTGATAAAAAATCAATATGACTGTAAAACGTACTGCTGGAGTTTTCACGATGGGATCGGGTCATGTGGATCCAGTGGCAGCTAATGATCCAGGTCTGATATATGATACTGGCCCGCACGATTACGTCCGATATCTTTGTGGCCTGAAACTTAGGGACTCTGACGTATCAGCAATATGGTTCGTGGCCCGACTGTGTTCTCAAGTTCAAGCTATTGAACCTGAGCAATTGAACTACCCTTCGACTTTGGTGTATCTCGGGGCTAAATCGGTATCGAAGTGAAGAATTGAACGGTGATGAATGTTGGTGATGGTAACTCAGTTTATACGATTAAGGTTGATAATCCAGAGGGAGTGGATGTAGATGTTTACCCAAATACCTTACATTCACTAATGAAGGTGAAAAGCAAAATTTTACGGTGGCATTGCTTGTTTGGATTGAGGGGAATGAGGGTGAAGGGAAGTTAGGGGAACCATTCACCTCCATTCACCTTGTTTGGGAACACTTAGGAGGTGAAGTTAATTCACCTCCATTCACCTTGGTTCACCCCCTAATAGTATAAAAATTGTTACCCCCAAATTGGGGTGTAACCAAGGGGAAGGGAATTCTCTTCCCTTCCCTTCCTTTCCCTTCCCTTCCCTTCACTCAGTTTCCCTTAACTTCCCTTCACCCCCTACGAATCCAAACAGGCGGAGTTCCACCAAAAGCAAGTAAAATTTTAAAAGGGCAGCTGTTATGGGATTTTGGAAAGTAACTGGTGAGGAGTCCAATTGCAGTTACTTTTACTTGATCATGTCATGTTTTTCATGTAATTTACACTTCGTTTCTCTTA
>NC_033803.1:5739787-5742259 GCF_001876935.1 Asparagus officinalis | reverse complement strand
AATCCAGTTGTGAAAATTGTTTAAGGAGATACGTCAAGGTTATATATGCATGCAACATTAATCTCCTCATGTTCAGGTTTATGATTTAATTCAGCATATTATCATGCATCTCTGCTGGGTGTATCTTTCCTCTCGAGACTAATGTTTGTTGTTAGAGTCCGTTTAGAGGGTGTTTGGAAAGACTTGTTTTCAAAAGCTTATAAGTTAAGTTGGCTTTTAGTTGCTTTTAGTTTTTATGATAAAAATACTATGAAAATTATTTGGGAAGAATAGTAGTTTGTTTGGTCAAACTTAGCTTGTACAAGTGAGCTTTTAAGCTAGTTTTTTAAACACCGGGGGTACGTACACCAGCTTTTAAAAATTGACACTTATAAGCTAACTTATTTATTACTTTACCAAACATTATGTAATAAAAAGCTAGCTTAAAAGCTAGTTTGACCAAAAAAACAAGCATCCACGAACACCCTCCTAGTCCTTCACCCTCTTTAGTCCTTCATTGGCTATATGGGGAGTTTGACGTGGGTTTATAAGATATTTGTGATCCCTCCCTCTTTTGAGTTTTGTTGGGTCCCTTAGATGGCACTTCTACTCCTTTACACCTCTGCATATCAGTTTTTTTAAGCAGATCGATGTTTGAATGCTAGCAACTTGCAACG
Organism: Asparagus officinalis; assembly: GCF_001876935.1. NCBI lineage: Eukaryota > Viridiplantae > Streptophyta > Magnoliopsida > Asparagales > Asparagaceae > Asparagus > Asparagus officinalis. Next base: position 5,741,603 of record NC_033803.1, on the reverse strand, counting down.
CTGTTAATTTCATGCATCCTTTCCTTGTGGACTCTTGCAAATGTATTGCTTTATTTTTTTCCATTTGTTTAGTACCAATGATTGATAAGTTTCTTGTTTAGTTCTGTTGGATTCTTCGTTCTTCAAATAATGTTAATAAAAAAGATGCATATTAGATCATATATGATGTGTTATTGAGAAAAGTCAGATGGCCATTAGAACACAGCAACGGTTGGCTATTAAATTCTATGATGTGTCATTGAGAAAAGTAATTATCGATCTTTGATTATAAAAAGATATATAGGAGACCAAGATTAATTTAAAACATTCTTAAATTCTATCTCTATTTACTTTTTATTATCTATTAAAACTAGAGTTTGATCTTATATATATCTTTGAATATGTCGTGTATTCAGGCAAGTATTTGGATATTTAGATATGTATGAGTTATTTAAGTAATATCGATATTCATAGACATGTCCACGTTTCTAACGGTTAGATAGCAATGATCCACGTTTATCAAAATACCAGATATTTAGTTGCATTTCTCTTCCAATTTAAGATACAATGATGAATTGATGATAATGGGACTTTGTAAATCCCAACATGACTCAAATGAAACCTCCTAAATCTAGATATTTGGGGGCATTTTGTTCAATATAATATCTACGTAGAAGTGAACTGGAAAATTTTTCTTGTAAAATTTTAGATTTTTGAGTTCAGGAATAGGGAGGAACGTCCAATTTTAGGATGTCAAAATTAAAAACGTGAACTTTGGGTATTGAAGTGCAAATAAGTCTTTAAAAAGGGGTTATTTGCATGTATACCCTTTACTTCATTGGTATTTGCAAAGCTACCTCTCAAATCATCAATTTTGAAAATAATTACCCTCGAATTCAGTTAATTAATTTGTAATTACAGTCTACATGTTATCGTTAAAATAGTTAAATTTTTATTATGAAGTTGATTATTTTAAAGATAATTTTATAAATACTAAGATTTAGGGTCATTGTCACTAATACCCATTATTTATGGGGTATATATGCAGATAACTCAAAAACTAAGATATATTTATCACATCAGTCCACAATCTTTCCATAGTTATATTATGCCAACAATTCCAGCGTTTACAGTGACCCATACACAAAACGGCCCAACCTCAATTTTAAAGAAAAAACACAACAGGCCCCGGGCGATCAACAAAATCACCACCACGATAATCAATTGTTAATTAATAATCCAATCCGATTCAATAATAATTACTGCGATTCAACGAAGATCCGAATCTGATCAAGAAACGTGATGTCCTGCGGCCTATCTTTACGCTTAACGTATCCCATCGCCTCCTTCTCCGTGAAAGCCCCGAATCCCCTCTCCCCGCTCCTTCCTCCGCCTCGATCTCGACCTCCTCCTCCCCGACCATCGCGATCTTGACGGGCAACCTCTCATAATGACCCCGGCACGTGCCCTCGAGCTCGTCCATGCGGGCGAGGCCGCGCGCGGAGACGGCGTAGAGCTCGCCGCGCACGTGCTCCCCGGAGCCGGGGAGGTTGAGCAGGAAGGGGACGTCCTCCCCGACCATCGCGATCTTGACGGGCAACCTCTCATAATGACCCCGGCACGTGCCCTCGAGCTCGTCCATGCGGGCGAGGCCGCGCGCGGAGACGGCGTAGAGCTCGCCGCGCACGTGCTCCCCGGAGCCGGGGAGGTTGAGCAGGAAGGGGACGCGACGAGGGCGGCGTCGCCGGAGGCGATGATCTCCTGCATCAGGGCGTGGTTGGAGAAACCGCGCTTTAGGGTCCCGTAGGTGAAGATCAGCGATCGATCGCCGGCGGCC
>NC_033803.1:5662191-5728941 GCF_001876935.1 Asparagus officinalis | reverse complement strand
TCCTCCGCCTCGATCTCGACCTCCTCCTCCCCGACCATCGCGATCTTGACGGGCAACCTCTCATAATGACCCCGGCACGTGCCCTCGAGCTCGTCCATGCGGGCGAGGCCGCGCGCGGAGACGGCGTAGAGCTCGCCTCCTCCGCCTCGATCTCGACCTCCTCCTCCCCGACCATCGCGATCTTGACGGGCAACCTCTCATAATGACCCCGGCACGTGCCCTCGAGCTCGTCCATGCGGGCGAGGCCGCGCGCGGAGACGGCGTAGAGCTCGCCTCCTCCGCCTCGATCTCGACCTCCTCCTCCCCGACCATCGCGATCTTGACGGGCAACCTCTCATAATGACCCCGGCACGTGCCCTCGAGCTCGTCCATGCGGGCGAGGCCGCGCGCGGAGACGGCGTAGAGCTCGCCGCGCACGTGCTCCCCGGAGCCGGGGAGGTTGAGCAGGAAGGGCGCCACCATCTTCTTTGCCGTTTTCGAAATGTACGGGTTTCGAGAGGTACGGATCTCTTTTCAAGCTTCTCTCTCTATAATTTGTTGGGTTGTTTTTTTAGGGGGGGTATTGGGATTGGGATTTTGTGGACGGCTTTGTGGAGAGGGGGATGGGGTTTGCACAAATGACGATTTTGCCCTTGGGAAATGTACGAGATTGCCCTCGCTTTTCGCTTTGGTTTTCGGGAGAGGAGAAGTACGAAGGTAGGGAAATGGTTTTGTTTTGTGGGTGACGTGGGTCGGTTTTCGCTTTTGTTTGTGGGCTCTTGGTTTCTTTTCTCTTTGTGGCGGTTTTAGTTTTATTTACAGAACTGCCACTCGTAGGATAATGGTTTTTATAATAACACCCTAACCAAACACCCTCTTATAGTAGAAACAACGATTAATTACGTTTTGGGGGGCTAATAATACAAGTTATTATATGAACAAAGTCCCCTCTAATATATGCAATAATGAAATCAACTTCAAACCAAAGTTGTATGTTTCTCCGTTCAAATATATAACACCATAAAATCTAACTGGAAAAAATTATACAAACATATAAAACAATATAAGAAAGAGAAGTGCAAAAGTAAGGTACTTATTGATAATGCAAATTCCAAACTTTTGAGGGGTTTATGGTTATTATATCCAATCTAATGTTATTAGTAGTGTAAATTCTAAAAGTTTGGGGTGACCAAGGCACCCCCAAACTTATATGTGGCTCCACCACTAAAAACAAAACCAACAAAAGACAACGTTTACAACCAAGAAACTGACAGCAACATTGCTGATAACAGACTGAAGAGGCTAGGCACAGCTAGCTACCACCAAAAAAAAGAAAAAGATGAAAAACGAGAGAACCTAAGTGACAAAAACTCTTCCTTATGCCGCTGGGAACTAGGCTTCTAACTGCTAGAAGGATTATCTCCCGCGACCCCTGAAGGAGGCTTCTTCGCCATTTCCTGGAGACCGAGATTGAGGGCTGCCCTTCGCAGCCTCCTAGCCGTCCTATCATCACCATCACCTGTCCAGAAAATTGAGTATCTCGCAATATTAGTTGCGACAGATAACGAGTTGGGAATATCATCTTTAAAAATTAGAGAGTTTCTAGTGAACCATATCCACCAACAGAAACATGGCAACAGGATCTTCCAAAAAGTTTTAACATTCGAGCAAGTGTTGGGAACTTTGTAGAGCAGCAGCAGTTCCTCCATGTTTGAGGGCCAACGGTTAGCTGGGAAAAGAGGAAGAAGGAGTTTCCAAACTTTACGGGCGAAGGAACAGTGGATAAAAATATGATCATGAGACTCTGTCTCCTTGAGACAAAAAGGACATCTAATGTCTCCGTTCCAACCTTTTTTGCTCAAGTTGTCTTTGGTGTTGAGTTTCCTTTTCGAAATGATCCAGAGGAGAATTTTTACCTTGAGAGGGATGCTGGATTTCCAGATCAAATTTGAGAACTGGGATTTTAGCCCCCCTGAAGAAATGAACGAATAAAAGGATTTAACTGTATAGACTCCCGAAGAATGAAGAGGCCACCAAATAGCATCCTGCTCTGATGAGCCACCAGGAAAATGGTGCTCAAGGAATGCTTGAAGATCGGAAACATCTGCTCTCTCTCTGGGGGAGGATCCCCTACGGATAATTGGGTGCCAGACCCATGATCCATTGGCCCATCTTCCTTGCTTGTCAAGGCTGCAGTTGCTCGAGAAGGCAAGATTGTGAGCATAGGGGAATAGACTGCTAAGAGAGTTAGCAGATGCCCATTTGTCATGCCAGAATCTAATCGAGGCACCATTCCCCACTTTCCATCTGACCAAGCTAAAGAAAATGTGATGAGATGCAAGCAGATCCTGGAAAAGTCTTGAGTGTGATATCTTCGGCTGATTGGCAAAAGGGTTAGCTCCATGTTTGGAATATATGGAGAAGAAAACTTCACTAATTAAGGATGATCTGTCAGAAATTTTCCAAATCCATTTGGAGAGGAGGGCAGAGTTAAAGGTGGGGATATCAATTACCCCAAGTCCTCCTTCCACTTTGGATTTGCATACTGTTCCCCAGTTAACTAGGCATTTTGGTCTTGAGAGGCTGTGGCTACCATTCCAAAGGAAATTTCTTCTGATTTTATCAATGGATTTAGAAACCCAAATTGGCAACTTGAAAAAAGAAACTCACTATGGACTATATATAACGAATTAAATTAATCCTAAGATAAAATAAGTCCCCAATCCAAACATGGCCATAGTATACAATTTATTAATTTATTAGTAAAATTGCATACGTACTCCCATGAAATAAATTTCTGAATCCGTTCCTGATCAGAATCATGCTTCGAGTCTCCCTGGTGCCGAATCTTATCTTATAAGAACTTGCATTAATTTCATAAAAGAGTTTTTTTTTTCCCTCACATATATACTTTTGTTCTCTGTTACACTACTACATCATGGACTAGTTGTTAAATTCCACATATGCCACGGTACACAGTTGAGCTAGCTTTCACATTTTCTTCTTAATCTTCTCCAAGTACTGGTAATTCCTCTGATACTGCACAACACCCCAAACCAAATGCCTCAACGATATCTCCGGCCAAAGACACCGCGGGCAATACAACAAACAATGCGTCGTCTGCCATAAAAGGAAATTGCTCAGCCGAGTCTCTCCTGAAGTCCTCACCAAAATATCCGGATCCGGACACCCTGCGTAATACATGTTCTTCTCCAAATCCTCCACCGATATCGATGCATCGCCATCAATTTTCTCAGTCACCGCCCCCTTAACTCCGTGAACGATCTCATCTGTCGAAGTATACGCCAAACAAATCAACAGCACCATCTTTGTATTCTTCGCCGTTGCATCCATGACTCCCTGTATCGCTTCCCTTGTTGGCTCATCCAGCGTGTCCAACTTCCCTAGTGTTGAAATAAAAGAAAGAGAAAAGAGTTCGTTAATTGGTTATGAACAACATGAATACACCTCACATTGTATATACGGGTTATGGAATATCAATAAAAGGAAAACTATAATGTTCCCTTTCAAGCTTAACAAGGGTAGAGGTTAGTAAAGCTCATCGATCTTGTCCGGAAATTAAAGACAACAATCTACTGCTCGCGTACCTCATTCATATCAGCATGCAAGTGAGATTGAAATGAACCTGATCATATGAAAAAGTAGTAGAGGCAAAAACAAATCCAAGAACAAGAAGTTTTACGAATGATCGAGTAGGGCTGGAATTGAATTACCCGAATATGTATCGGATACTGAGACATTTGTAGTTGCATTCGTTTAACGTTTTTGGATTCGAATATGAATTCGAATATCATTCTCTGATACTGCTAACATCTCTCAGATCCCGAATTCAATCTCATTTGAGAATAGAAGATGGAAGTTAGACATCAAGATTTCCTTGATAGGGATCAGATATTGAACTCGGGCTTCGACCTTCATGCGCTGGCAACATTTCACTCACATCTAGAAAAGGAAAACAATTTTCTTTCTCGTTATTTTAACTCTATTCCCTCTGAATCTTTTATCCTTTCCTACATAACATAAGAATAATGCTAGATGTATTATAAATTTTACATTATTTTGCTAGTGCAATATAAGTTTTTTGAAAAATTGAAATATTAACCATACTACGATTCAGAAAGAAATGTCACACATGGTTATGTCTTGTGTTACTAAAATAACATAGAATTTCTGATTCATTTAGGATTACATGTCACATATTAATATAACGAGCTAAGAGTCTGCCTTATTCATGCTATTCTCTCTGTTAAAGTAAGAGACCGAGGGTCTTGGGTAAATTTTACTTGAATTGAATATTAGTTAAGTGTGTACACATATATATACAAGTAGAGGAGGGTGAGGTTTGTCCTCATAACCAATGTGGGACTAAACCCACTACTAACACAATATTATCAACAGCCCCCCTCAAACTCATGTTGAATCAAACAAAGTGAGTTTGCATACAAGAAACTGGAATCAATGAACGGGTAAGGCCTTTGTGAAGAAATCTACAAGCTCGTCAGCGGATGAGACATGAGGAAGGAGAATTGTCTTGTCATTGATAACTTGTTGACAGACAAAATGAGCGTCGATCTCAATATATTTTTATCTTTTTATCTAAATTTATGCAGGAAAATTGATGCTGGCTGAAACAAGTTAATCTGTGTGTGCTTTTCACTTACTGTGGAGACCTTTTAGTTGAACATAGGATACTTTTTTTTTAATGAAAGAGGAATTTTAGTTAAACCAATGGAGACCTTTTAGTTAGACATGGGACACTTTTTATTATAATGAAAGAGGAATTTTAGTCATGTACTTTGGACAAAAGAAAAAACTTATACTAAAGTCATTGTAATGAACTAATGAATTGTTCCTTATGTTTGGTTGTTTGCTTGTAAAGTTTGGAGTTTCATTTATTTGTTTGTGACACGAGCAGGTATAAATCATAGAGTTTTTGTTTTGTTTTGTTCTTTATTAATTTTGAAACTGTAGGTTTAAAAAAATGTGTGATATCTAGAAGATTGTAGGTCGTAAAAATTGATCTCAAATTTGTATTAATTGAATTGTTTGTTACAAATTAAAAATCAATTTTACACAGAAGAAGAGAGAATTTATTCGATCTCTCTTTGTTTAACGTGGGATATTTGGGGCGATAGGATGACTCTCTTGATGATTGAGTCGTGTTAGCTAGCTTCCCTTTGACGATTTGAATGAGGTTGTGAATAAACTTTAGCGCGTGGTAAAAGCTTGGTCTTCTGAGTTCGAATATCCGAGCTGGAATGTGAAGGCTGAATGCACAAAAATGCTAGGTTCGGTTTGATGCTAGATCTCTCAATGCTTGTTGCCTCCTTTTTTTTGGTAACCACCAGAGGCTATTTATAAAGGAGAATGGTTCGTAACCAACTCCTAAAAATGTGGGAAGTGGGCGTAACCACTTCCATAATTCCAGCTTGCGTGGCTGACTTGGTCAATACAGACGGACTTGACCATTCAGGCAAACTAAACGAGGTTGGCGAGCTTGGCGACCTCAGTGAGCCTACAGGAGAAGTTGAATCATGCAGGGGAACTTCGTAAGTTAAGCGTTTAGGCGAGCTTAACTCGTGTTGGCGAAGTTAAGTATTCAGGCAATCTTAACTTCGCACGAGCCACCCTGGCGAAGCTCAATCAGTTCAGGCGAACTTGACTTGGTATGGATCATTCAGGCGAAGCTAAGTTATCAGGCGAACTTAGCTTGATGTGCAGAGATAGGCGAACTTGACTTGGCTCATGTGCACTTGGTTGTTCAGGCGAACAAGCAAAACAAGCCTTGTTCATGCGAACCTGAATATTCAGGCGGGTTTCAGCCATGCAAGCGAACGTTTGAATTTCCTTTGTTTAGAATAAAGATAATTTTATTTGCCGACAATGATTTTCTTTGATCGGTCAAAATTGAAAACCGTCCCCTTTGGTATATATAATCGTTCTCATATCTTGACATCTGAAAACCGTCCTCATTGCTAAGTAAGTTTTTGCATATTTGAAAAATACAACCATCTCCTTTGGTAAAAACTGTTAGCGTAGATCACAAATAAAACTGTCCCCATAGATACATAATTGAATTCATAAATCACAAATAAAACCGTCCCCCTTGGTGCATAAGCATCACGGTATCTGAAAAATATAATTGTTCCTGTTGTCACATAACTGTTACCGTATGCAAAAATATGAACCGTCTTAATAGTTAAATCGTCCCCAAATGTTATAAATGCGAACAGTTCACGAATCGCGCTACTTGAATCATGAACCGTTACGTTAGACCAAAGACTACTGCAGCAATGGTATCGAATGAGTAACCGTTTTTGTAGGCCTATGAGGACGGTTTTGTTGTCTAGCAGGGCAGTTATAAACCGTCCCCACAAACCAATTATGCGGTAGTAAGTAGTTGATCAGTCATAGTTGAATATTTAGGAAAGGACTGAAACAGTTGATGCACCTCATGACGCTCGTACCAGGCTAGCCATTCTTCATATATATATGGAATCACGTTCAGGAAGCATGGAGCGTAATTCTGTCCAAAAAGCTTACATTTGTCCAAAATGAGACTGCAGTGAGGAACTACCTTTGCATTGTAGAGCAACGTGTTGCAGAAGATATACCTCTTGTACACCAGAACACTCAGTGAAACGCTCAGTGAGGCGAGTCCACATGGCCCGAGTAGAGGGAAGCGAACCAATTTCGATCAACAGTGAAACCGGAAACAACATAGCGAGTGAGATAATCCATAACATGAAATTCCTACAACTGCCAGTCTGAACTCTCCTTGATATAGAGAGCACAATCGGTCTGAAGATCGACATCACCACTGTCAAATATAATAGTACTGGATGAAGCAATAATGTTGATAGACGGTGGAACTGGTCCCGTACTAGTGAGATGATCAAGCAGACCAGCGTCACACAAGACATTGGTGACAATGGTGAACCACTCTGCCCAGTCACTTTGATCATTGAGGGGCAGAGGTGGTTTAAGAATCTTCTCTGAATGAGTCATAACAGCAAACCGAAGTTCAAGATAATAATCTTTGAACGAAAAAACCTGAAGGTTAGAATGGAACCCGATGGTTTAAAATAGAACACGAATGTTAGAATGGAACCTTAAGGTTTAAAATAGAACCCGAAGGTTAGAATGGGACCCGAAAGTTTAAAATAGAACTTGAAGGTTTGAATGGAACCCGAAGATTTTATATATACTAGATCTTATACACGTGCAATACACGTGGTTAAATAATGTGATTAGTTATTTTGGGTTTATTTTCTTACTAAATTTTATTCCTCGGTTACTCTTTGATAGTTTTTGCTCACTTTGATTAAGTATTTTTGGTTTATTTTCTTACTAAAATTTGTTCCTCGATTACACTTTGATTATTTATTTATTTAATGTTTGTTTGAATAGGCTACACTCAGTTTAAATTTTTATGTTGATAGCTGAATTGTCAAGAGATAAATATAATCTAAAATTAATTTAAATTTTTATTTCATTTGGATCGGCATGAAACCGAGCTTGACCTGAGGAAGTATAATGTTATAAAAGTGAAAACACTTAAAAAAATAACATTATAAAAGAAAGATGAATAATAAAGCCAACGAGCCAAGATGATTGATTTAAAGTGGGCTAAAATGACAGAAAATAGTTAATGAAAGAAATCATAAAGTGAATATCAATACTAACTCTAGTATACTTTTATATGATAAAAGCATCCACATATGCATATGAAAGCACTAAAAATAGTTTTTGAAAATCTCTTCTAAAGATTTCTAATTTTACTAAAAAAAATAAAACTATTATATAATAATTCATAAAAAAATTACCTTTTGTTGCTTCTATTTTATTTTTTATTGAGTCGTGATCAATCGTTATTCATCTTTATCTTTTTCCTGGGCAATTCTAGAATAGTGTCTTCATCGTCTATAACGATTGTGATATGAGACTGAAGCATATTATCTTTCCTTGAGCTCATTCATCTTTTGTCTTCTCGTCTAAATTCACAAAAAAGTTGAATATATTTCTTATGTTTAACACAAACTTCTGACAATATAGACTTTGATTTTTTTTTCTATTTCAATAAGAATAAATATTAATTTCATATATATAAAAAATTTTGTGCTTTTAATTTATTAATTAAATAAGGTTAGGACCTACCTTTTTTTCTCTACAACGAATTCTTCTGTATGTTGTGCATCCAATAAGAGTTTCTGTTGTGTCATAATGTTACATTTGCTCTGTCTGTGTCATTTTCTATAAGGATTTGAACTAAATACATTATATTTTTTATTTTTAATTTGCTTTAAATTATAATATTAATATTTAATTTTGATATATTTATTTCATGAAGAAGGGATATCACTTAACCTTGGTACTACATCATCGTCGATTCTACAACATTTATCATTTAGACACTTATTATTAACATCTTTATTCATTTTCTTGTTGCAGCATTTGCAAACATAGTACCACTGCTCAACTCTATTATAAATGGTAGTTATCGTTACCTTAAAGGTGTGATAGTGTGTCTGTATATTAATAAATTATTCTTATGTTTAATTGTATGAAATTTAGAGTAGGTTTTCTAAGATCATACATCTTTCGAATGTTATAATAGTTATATATATTAGTAATTTGAATTTCTGCTGCATTTATAAAGAGCCTTAATGAAGATACTTTTATCTTGGCAGTTTACTCTAAAAGAGCGTTGTATATTAGCTTTAAAATTTAATATTTTTTCTTTACGGTGTTATATGGATGTTTGTTTGGTTTACTTACTATTCTCTTGTTTCTTTAATAAGTTGTATCTTTTGGATTGATATATATTATTGACGTAATTTACGATGACATGCATATCTCCTCTATAAATTTGAGACAGATATAAGGTAAATTTTATATTTAGTGGCCTTTAATAAGAATTTTAGTAATGAAACATACTACCTTCATATTTAGATATCTTGAATTCTAATAGTGTTATTACATCATTATCTTTGATCATGTCTTTAAGAATTGATCATTCGTTAGTAGCCATACCCTCATATAAAGTCACACACAGGGTGGTAACACTATATAAGAAAAAGAAAAAGGGCAATTTTATATTTTTTGCTTACACAAAGTAATGACATAGTAATTTTTCTTTTATCTTCCATGAAGAATGTTTCTTTGACTGGAACAAATTTGCTCAATATATTCTTTAGGGGGTATTCAGTTAGTGTTTCTTTGATAAATATAACTTATATTAGTGTTAATTGAAGTGATTCATGGATGTCCGAAATTTCATTTGAAATGAAATTTGCTTGATTCTTTTGAAGGATATCTCTAAATTTTCTAATAGTTCTCCATACATAAATATTTATTTATTTACCCTATAAATATTATTACCATTAGAGATCAAATTTTATAAATTATAATCAATTAATGTTAAGTTATTATATTATAGTTTTTTTACGATTTAGTCTTCTATCAATTAATGATATTTATGTGTTTTTGTTGCTCTAACGTATTGGTAAAATTGTATATATACAATTATTTTAATTTATACAATAATATTATTTTTTAATCTATCATATATTTTTTTTAAATTTTTATTCTTTAACTGGATATTTTTAATTTGTTATTATTAATATTTTTTACCAGTATCAACTTGACTTTTTTTAGATTCTAAAAAGGGATAGTAAACCTTAAATTATAAGTTATTTATATATCTTAATGAAAGAATATCACACAAATTACTCTTTTCTTTGCCAAGTTCTAAATTTTTAGTTTTTTGTGTCATTTTAAACTTTTGAGAGTATTTTGTCTAATTTTTAAAACTTTTTGCTTTTTTTGTAATACTTCATGTAATAAACTGATACTACGGAGCTGTTTTGTATATTTTATTAATCTTATTTAAATTGTTGAGCCATAAATAGTTCATGAGGTATTAGGATAGGATATAAGTATGATTAGGATAGATTATAATTTAAATTAAATATTTAAAATAGTACATGGTAATTTTGACTTCCAGAACTCATGCTTTTAAAGGGAGTATGATTTTTGTTTTCCTTAATTTTTTTTATAATTTTGGAATGACTTTTGTCTCTTTAATTTGTTTGGTGGATTTTGTAAATATCTCATCCATATTATGTACATTTGTAGGTGTACGTTGTTCTTGGGTTTGACCTTTTTATTTGTCTCATTAATTTATTTGGTTTTTACATATACGCCCTTCATTTTGTAGATATTTATAAATTTGGCATTTAAAATTTTTATTTAGATTTATATTTCAATTTAAACTGTATCATTATCTTCATACTATGTATATTCAATAAGAATTTATTAATTTATCAGCTTACTCTTACTTAATTAAATAATATTTAAATTCTAAAGGTATTTTTGTCTACCAAAAGATTTTTTTCGAACTCGTGCTTTTAAAGAGAGTATTATATATATATATATATATATATATATATATAATACTCTCTTTAAAAGCACGAGTTCGAAAAAAATCTTTTGGTAGACAAAAATACCTTTAGAATTTAAATATTATTTAATTAAGTAAGAGTAAGCTGATAAATTAATAAATTCTTATTGAATATACATAGTAGGAGGGAAAATTTTATTTATTTGGAAAAATTTTATTAATTTGGGAAACCCTAAACCAAGCTCTGATACCATGTTAAAGTAAGAGAGAGAGAGAGTCTTGGGTAAATTTCGCTTGAATTGAATATTAAGTGTGTACATATATATATACAAGTAGAGAAAGGTGAGGTTTGTCCTCATAACCAATGTGGGAATAAACCCACTACTAACACAATATTATCAACACTCTCTTTCAAAATAAGAGACATTTTGATGATTATCTTAAGTTTTTTTCTAATAATGGTAATTATTATAAAACCTCTTTAAAGTATAGTCGCTTATTATGAAAGCCCCTAAAGTTATCTATCATTGCAAAACACCGTGCAATTAAAAACACTGTTAAAGCCCATTGATATTCCAAAACTACCCTTTTCTTCTTCCTCTTAACATATTTCTCTTCTCTCTTAAAGACAAACACATGTTAGAAATTTGAAACTAATTCCAACTAGAAGATAAAGGCACTGTTTGGCAACCAAAAAAAGTATCTTATCTAAGAGCTTGTGTCTTATTGACTTGGTCAATAAGCTAGTAGAGCTGTTTGGTGACCAAAAATAGGAGAAGATTATTTTGGAGATTGTGTCTTTTGCAAGTAGTTTTTGGAAAGCTATCTCAAGTAGCGTTTGTCTTTGGGAAGGAGCTGTCAATTTTTTTCTTCCGTTTTTGCTCCTAATAATTCTAATTTTATATCAATAATATTACATGACCTTTTTAGTCATTTAACAAATTTAAGCTAGTTGTACAGCTTCTTTTGCCAAACAGCTCTAGTCAATCAGCTAGCTACACAACTATCAGCTAGCTACACAACTATCAGCTTTCAGCTACATTTTCACAGCTTTCAGCTAGCTTCACAGCTTTCAGCTATAATCTCGCAGCTTTCAGCTAGTTTTGCCAAACAGTGCCAAAATCAAAGGAACTGAAGAGATTATCTTGATATTATACTAATTCCCTCTTTGCAGTGGTAACGGATATTTGGGTTTGATGTGAAAAGAGGCAAAATAGGTATTCGAATAGTGTGAGGAAGAAGTGCAACACTATTGAGGGGTGTTTTTTTTTTTTTTTAAGTAATGGATTTTAACAGTTTATTTGAGAGGAGGGGGTATTGTAATTAAAAAAAAACAGGGTTAGCGGTTTCATGATAACTACACAATATCCAGCGCAGGCCTTTTCTAAAAATAGGTGGGTTACTGTTGGGCTGGATCTGACGTCAACATGCCATATGAAAACTTCGGAAACTATGCGGCTCCAAATTAAGTCGAGGCCCAAATTCGATCAGTTCAAGGAAATCGTGTTGGGAAATTGGACCTCATGCGAGTCAGACAACAAGATGTCCAAACCCCGTCGGTGACCTTGATACGGACCGCAATGAAACCAGTATTCAAGTCCAATACAATAATTAAAGAAGTAAAACTTTGACTTGCGGAAAATAAAACAAAACACATTTTCAAATGAAATGGGTTAAAGATTGACTTTTGCATATATTTGACCAACAAAATGTCTCACGCATTGCGCTTTCATACAAAAGCAACTAGCATGTTGATTTCACGATAGGGCTTGGGAGAGTCCTTTTTCAGGCTTTCATTGGTGAAAAAAGTTGGTAGACCAAACTGAGTCTGACTCCAGCCTCAATCTTCAACCGGCTGAAACCAAAGCCCCCAGTATCGTCGACTATAGTTATTTCTTGACCAATTTCCAACCTCTCTCGCTTCATACTTGGACTTAACTTTATTTTGTCATAGGAAAAGTGGCACTTCAACAATGTGTGTAATTTCCTTTCATATATGTCATACCTGAGTTTTAGTCCCCCACCCTCCCTTTTAAACCTCCTTTAAAATAGATTCATTCTATAAAAAACCATATTCAATCGTCAATTTTATATGTAAATTGTTAGTAAACATAATTTGTTGCAGCCAACTACCTGGAATCATTTTTAAGTCGAGTTTTTTTCCGACTTTGTTATAACTAGTTGTTAGATACCAAGTATATCAGGATGCCTTTGAATTTCATTAGGTGTAGGGGAAGTTAAGGGAATATGGAGAAGATAATAGAAGGGAAGGTAAGAGAATTCTTTTTCCCTAGTTTCCACTCCATTTAAGTGGGGATTCTATTTATTGTAAGGTAATCAAGGAGAATAAGTTTTATTTTGGAGAAACAACATTATTATGGGAATGTACATGCGGTGGTATGCCACAAGTGAATATTTGCGACAAGAAATGAATCCCAATTTTCGGATGACTGATCCCTCTAATTCGGTCCATCTAACGTCCTTTTCGGGAGAATACTTTCCCCGCTAAAACTTTCGAAACGAGGTGAATAGGTTCCTCTACTTTCACATATCTCCCCGTTATCCAAACGTACCTTAATGAGATGATATATTGATATGTAATCAAGGTTAGACATAGGTCAATCTGAAAAGTTGGCCCAGATAAAGGCGTGGGCATGGGCCGCTCACTTGGGCCAATTCTGACCAATCCGGGGCCCAGCCCGGCCGTGCTCAAGATTGTTTTTCAATCAATCCAACCCTTTGTTATTGATTTAGCCCAACCCAGAGGCATGGCCATGTGCCATAGCCTATGGAATAGGGAACAAGGAGTATTTGCACGTGCAGTCGTGAAGGGAAACATTTCCGTTTCCTTTTGATATTCTGGGAGTATTTATTCTTTGAGACCCGAGACAACAAGAATGTCTTTTGATAGATTTAGGCTTTGATTCGAGGAGTTGTATAGCTTATAAAAGCACAAGTCAGTAACAGCGTACACGATGTCCTTTTTCACAGTGTAGTAGGCACGATCGAGCTAGAGAAAAAATAATCAGCGGCTCGACCCCCGCGAACCGCTCGTGGGACCGCGGTTCAGATCCTGCCCAGCTATGCGATCGCTCTCGGGCCGGGCTGACTTTTAACTTGTGGCTGCTCGATATTGAATTGGGTCCAGCTTCGAGGAAACCCGAGTGAGCTAGTTCATAGGTCAGGTTCGGCCGGCCCACACGCACCTATATCTAGATGGTTGATTACAACAAAAAAAAATTAATACGATATATATATATATATATACATATTCACAATCGAAAGTGATATCTATATAATGATCAATAGAAGGCTACTAGAAGGGTGGGGGAAACCGAAGTTTTAGCACAAATAGATACCGTAATAATACAGTAGATTAATTAATGTGCATGCGGTTTCACAAAGTTCGAACAAACATCTCGTGTAGTGGCATCCTCGTGATTTCGGTCGACCACGGGCCTGTATTATATACTACTCTACTCGCACGCGATCACAAACGGCGCACGCGCTACCGCGTGCGCGTTTACACGCTTGTACAAAAGCCGTTGCAGTTTATTTTCGATCGCATGATCGCATGACCCGATAACAACTCTATCAATTACAACCCCACCTACCCGCTTTATAACGTATTATTGTACTGTAGATTTGTGTTTGCAATCAATGATATGTCCAAAAATGATAACATATTATTGTACTGTAGATACAGGGAGGAGACACCTCACTCATTATGCAATAGGGAGGAGACACCTCACCTGTCCCCTCCATTGGTCCCATATTTTGGGTCCTTAAATCATTTTCCTAACATATTATTGTACTGTAGATACAGGGAGTGTCTCTTCTTGTTTTTGATTTAGAATACCAAATCAAGAACCCTATATTTGGAATACCATATAGGGAGCTTGTTAGAGCCAAATATTCACATCATACTCCCTAAATTTGAGCTTAGGACATGGGATAGGGAGCCTCTTGAGCTAGGACAGTGGTTTTACCGAGCTTTGGTTGTTGCGGAAGAGGCATAATAAATTTACCCACAGCAAAAAATCAAGGAAAAAACCAAGTATTGTGAAAGATGATGTTGACCACAGCGTAGTCTGCGTAGAGGAGCACAAAAATATATCTTGGGAGTCCATTCGTTCGCAGCGGAAAGCTGAGAGATAAAATTCACTAATATGCAAGCTCCATCTTTTTTATTAAATTTGCATGTTGCGGATAAAATTTTATTTATTTTAGTTTTCAGCTCTGAAAACGTTTGGGCAGTCCCTAGATCTCACATAATATTAATCCACATGGTATCTGGTTTAATGGTGAAGCAAAATCAAACAAGCCTTATCTAGGGAAAAGATTGCTTGCTAAAAAGTTGCAATTTTTTCCTTTAATTTATATATTTGCTCATACGAAAAATCCCATCGTAAATTTTTTTTTTTTTTTTTTTTTGCATTAGTTTAGAAACTACTTTGTAAATCGATATCAAATACATATTATCTAAATAAAATCTGCCGAGTAAAGAAAATTAGGAATAATATCAGCCAATTTATACAAATTAACTGACTAAAGAGAAAAGATCTAAAGAATCCTATCACACACACTGATCCCGTAATTTACCCCCCGAAAAAAAACATAATATTATTTACAAATAATAACATCGAAGTCAAGGGGGCAAAAAATTCCAATTCCTCTACCTTAAAATCGACGACGGCGACCGTTCTTGAACGACTTTGGCCGTCTTCTTCGATCGGAAAACCCTCATCGGGCTCGGAAAACTCCACTTCCTCCCCTTCAAGATCGGAACCCCGACGGATCTCGACCTCGGCAGCTTCTCGATCTTCTCGGCCTCCTCCTTCTCCTTCGTCTTCAAGAATCCCCAGATCCTCCCCCATTTCCTCCCCTTCTCCGACCTCCCCTCGTCCTCCTCCTCCGGTCTCATCCGTACGAGCGGAACCGCGACCGATCTCGACCGTTGAAACGCCGGCTCTCTGTCGATGAGGGCCGAGACGCGGCCGACCGCGCCGGAGACGCTGGATCTGGCGGGAAACTGGGGATCTAAGGAAGAGGAGAGAGAGGAGAAGGAGGAGGATGAAGACGACGAAGATGATGAAGGGAGGCAAGAGCAGGGGCGGTAGCTGAGACAGGTGGGGCCAGAGGAGGAGGAGGCGTGGGAGAGGGGAAGGCAGACGCCCGGGAGCGCGCGGTGGGAGGGGTGCTTCGGCATTCTGTAAACGGACTCCTCGTCGGGGATGAGATCGTGATCCATCGCCGACGGATCTCCGGCGATCTCAGGTGAGTTTCAATTAAAAGCCTGGTTTTTATTTGTGAACGAGAATGCGGGAACCTGGATTTTTAGAGAGAGAGAGAGAACGTGCGGGGAGTGCTTCGTATATAAAGGGGGAGGAGAGAGAAAGCTGACTGTGGTTAGAGTGGAGTTAACCGGGGTTAAGGTTAGTAGGTGGTGGAGCTCGTATTCATAATTAATAAAAAAAAATAAACCAACTCAACCATAATTTTCAACAAAAAACAGCTTAAGAATAATTTCCGTTTGATTCGGTTTTAAATTATTTCAGTGTCTGTTTGGTACATAGGAAGCATAAGAAGTAAATAAAATTTATCACTTTTAGAATCATAAAGAAAAAAAATAGCGGAAGTACTATTTTTTCCCCATAAATTTTTGGAAGTAGAGGGAATATTGTTTCTTCTAATTCATTCACTTTTTTCGTTCGGCAGCAATTATAAATATTTGTTAGGAAGTGAGAAAGAGGATCTTTCGAGATATTTAAAAATAAAGAATATCTATGAAATAACAAAAATGCTTTTATTTTTAAATCAACTCAAATTCAGCTACTTCTAAGTCTCAATGGGAGGAAAAAGATTCAAGAAGTAGAGATGACATGTAGGCGGTCAGTTTTTAAGAAGTAGTTTTTCCAAATAAACATATTTTTCTTCTAAGAAGTATAAAAAATAATCCGTACTTCAGCTACTTTCGTGTAAGTTAACCTAACCATCAAATTTTCACAACGTAATTATTCAAAACTTAAGTTCATTTTTTGACGAGAAAAACTAAAATGATATGTATAACTTCAAACGCTAAAAATTCAAATTTCAATTTGTTGAGCGATTGATTGGACGAGCGCAGCCATCAGCTAGACATACGAGATAACCTAAAGAATTGGACGAGAAAGATTAATGTTTCTTAATTTAGCTAAAACAGCTGTGCAACTTCACTCGATATTTTTTGAGAGACGTTCGAAAACCGACAGAACCAACGGTTCGCTAGACCTAGTCCTGACTGAACCGACCCCTTGGCTTTCGCCGGAGTCGGAAGCGGGGTTGATTGAGAAACGCCCTCCGCTTCTCCCCCTATTTGCGATGTTGCCACTCCGTGTGTATCCGGCCGTTGGGATTTCCGCTGCGGGTGCGCGCTAATTACTGAAGTGGGACCCAGAGCTTTACGCGCCGCAAGTGGGGCCCGGGGTTTTTACGTGCTGTGGGTACGTAGGCGAGGCGAATGAATGTTCGGAAGGGGTGGGAACAGTGACCGACGAGAAGCGGAACAGCGACGGCCACACGTGAAGCTTGAGTGGCCAGGTTTCGCGGGTGAGTGCGGGTATGGTTCTGATGTGGATAGTCCGAATTGATTGCTCGATGTGACCCGTTATGGGCTCTAGCGTAGGGTAAATTTCGTAGGACACCCCCAACAATTTTGGATTTTAGTTAATTTCGTGAGCTAGATCTTTGGCTGTGGGACACGTGCACGTTGGTGGGTGCGCACGTAAACTAAATGAGCTCGGTCAAACATTCGACCTCAAAATAATCAAACGAGCTTCGACTTCGAGACAGGTGGACGGCGATTTCCACAACTAGACTCGTGCCTTAATTAATGAGGGTTAAATTATACCATTTAAAAATTCAAGTAAAGGTTGCATAGTGCCATAATGCATATATTTAATGTTTAGACGCTAGATTGGACGGTTTTGAGATAGAGATGTTTAATGGATTCAGTTATGAGAGTGAGTGGGTAGTTAGGATGAATTTTTGTTTGATCATGCTCTTAGATTTGGGTATTTGGTTTGAATGTATATAGTTTTCATAAATTCTTTCCCTCCTTAAAAGATTCATGTGGTGGAATATATATATTCTATAAAACGGTTTTACTAGCGGGTGCGTTAGAATTCGTTAGAAAATGATAGATAGAAATAAATAAACGGTTTTTCTATAGAGTGTCCATGGGCATTCTATAAGTGATGAGAGAGATAGAGAGAAATAAATTATGCACAGAAATTAATGCAATTCAGGGGGGCCATGAACTAGTTATTTATCTCTATCTCTCTCCTTCCTTATAGAGTACCCATAGACACTCTATAGAAAAACCGATAAATAAATAACAAGTGAATCTTATATAAATTTCTTTTTACCTCATCTCTCTATATCTATCACATCTCTTACTGAGTACCTATCAGCATCCATTGGGAAGTGAAGACCCTCTATAAATTAATCTAGGCTGTTCCATTAAATCTTTATTTGAAGGATTAGATATTAGTCCATCAATCATTCACTAGGTCCTCAAATCTATAAAATCTCTCACGTGTCCCCCAAAATCCTAGGTGAATCTTGCAAATCAGTCTCTGAATGACCAAAATGACACCCACCTTGTGTTTTGTGCAATTAGAGTTTTGGGAGGGTAAATATAAGTTGATGGATATTTTAGTGATTGAGGGGCTAATTGCAAGGCCTCATAGGACTTGAGGGGCAATTTGAAACGCTTGTGTGGACTACAGTGACAATATTGCAGATACGAGAAACTAATGCCTAAAAAAGTTAGGGAGAGTCACCGTCATGATTCATGGGCATACGATAAGAGTGCGAAGGGTGCAAATTACTTGATTCTTATTACAATGGCACATGGAAATTTCTTTCCACATCATTAGAATTTTTTTTTCAATTGAGGACAAGAAACAACTAATGCGTAAAGATGTAGTCCGCATGTGAAAGAGGCGGTCCTGGGCCGAAGTCCTGTAAAATTCGGGCTCATTAAATGGGCTGCAGTTCGATAATGACACAAGGTCGAGGGGACCATTTTGACCAATTACTGAACCAGGAACCACCAGTTCACAATAGTTTTTGCGAGGGTATGTTTGTGCTCGAGTAATCAGTAGAAAATGGACAGAAAAAAAATTTTACATAATGAGAAATTTCACCTATATTAGAAATTCTTTTAAATGGAAGTAAATTTAGCATTTGCTGCAAATAAATTAAAATTAAAATAATGAGAAAATACTCAGAAAACACAAGCGAGAATAAAACTTCTTATATAGTCGGTGTTAGATCTAAATCAAAACTTGAGATCTAAAACCATATAGCCATGATTAATTCAAAGAGATTAACAAGAATCATAAATGAGCGGAAGCTTATACCTGAATCCATGGATGAACCTTGAGATGGGTTTTGGATCTTCTAACCTTAGGGTTTCTCTAAATCCGAATTTCTCTAGCTAGATGGGGGTGTAGAGAATTAGAGAATGTAACCCTAGGTTAGGGACCATAACCCCTTATTTATAGATGTTGTACTTTTGTAATTTAGCCCCTCAATAAATCACAATTACAACCTGGTATCTGCACATATAACCCCATGACTTATTTAAATACCAAATTAACCCAACTTAATTGATCACTTTAGTGGGTTATCCTGAAAGATAGCAATACACATTGATTAATCATATGTGCCCACAAATAGATTTATTAGATTAAATCCAACAATCTCCCACTTGGGCACCATATGATTCCTTAAATTGTGTATAACCTTATGAGCTCAAAAATTGCTATCACTGAAATGGTATTTCCGAACAATCTCGTCCATTGACTATATCAATATAGGATCAAAGCGGCCTTCGTCACATTTATCGTGACTCGACCCATCAATGGTCACATATACCAATACAATCAAACGACATAGATCAATCATGGATGTGCAGCATGAAAATTACATGCAATGTGATCAGTACATGTCTATTTTCAACTGGTCCTCCTTAGTGAGGTCAAAACCAAACATAATGTAACAGAGTGTCTTAACTGAATACTTTATTCTGATCAGACAATACAACCAAACATAAAGCACCACAAATACAAACTCCCACTAAAACATAATATCCTCAAATAATACCACACCCATATGAGCAGTATGCTCATGAAAGACCTTAGGTGGCAATCCCTTAGTAAGAGGATCAGCTATCATGGAGTTTGTCCCAATGTGCTCTATGGATATCTGTCCACTCTGTACCCTTTCTTTCACAACCAGGAACTTAATGTCAATATGTTTTGACTTAGTTGAGCCCCTGTTGTTATTGGAATACATTACTGCAGGTTTATTGTCACAATATAACATTAGTGGTCTTTCAACATTTTCCAAAATTCGCAGTCCCGTGAAAAAATTTTGCAACCATATTCCCTGATTGGATGCCTCATAGCAAGCTACAAATTCTGCTGCCATAGTGGAGGAAGCTACTAGTGTTTGTTTGACACTTTTCCATGATATAGCTCCTCCTGCTAACATATAAATGTAGCCTGATGTAGACTTCCTGCTATCTTGGCATCCAGCAAAATCAGAGTCCGAATACCCAATGACCTCTAATTTCTCTGATTTTCTGTATGTGAGCATGTAATCTTTTGTTTTCTGAAGATACCTCATAACCCTTTTGACTGCTATCCAATGATCCATACCAGGGTTGCTTAAGTATCTGCCTAACATCCCAACAATGTACGCAATATCCGGACGCGTACATACCTGAGCATACATTAGACTTCCTACAGCCGAAGCATAAGGAATCTTCTGCATTTCCTGAATTTCAAAGTTACCTTTAGGGCACTGATTGAGACTAAACTTGTCTCCTTTAGCAACAGGGGTGTCACCTGGTCTGCAATCTTGCATGCCAAACCTTTTAAGTACCTTATCGATATAGCTCTTTTGTGATAATCCAAGAATACCCCGAGAGCGATCTCGATGTATCTGGATCCCTAATATAAAAGAGGCGTCCCCAAGATCTTTCATCTCAAAATTCTTTGATAGAAATCTCTTGGTTTCGTGCAACATGCCTATATCATTAGTGGCAAGCAAGATGTCATCGACATACAGAACCAGAAAAATATACTTACTCCCACTGAACTTGTGATATACACAGTCATCAACAATGTTCATCTCAAAACCGAACGAGATAACTATTTGTTGAAACTTATGATACCATTGACGAGGAGCTTGCTTGAGTCCATAGATGGATTTCCTTAATTTGCAAACCATATTCTTTGGGTCTCCTGACACAAAGTTTTCTGGTTGCACCATATAAATCATCTCATCAATGTCTCCATTGAGAAATGCAGTCTTAACATCCATCTGATGTAACTCAAGATCATAATGAGCAACAAGTGCCATGATTATTCTGAAAGAGTCTTTCGATGAAACCGGAGAGAAAGTCTCTGTATAATCAATGCCTTCCTTTTGAGTATAGCCTTTAGCCACAAGACGCGCCTTATACCTCTCCACATTACCGTTTGCATCCCGCTTGGTTTTAAAAATCCATTTACAACCAATTGGTTTTGCACCTTCTGGTAATGGGACAAGTTCCCAAACCTTATTGTCTTGCATAGACTTGTACTCTTCATTCATGGCATCAATCCACTGTTGAGAGTTAGAACTTTTCATGGCCTGAGAGAAGTTGATTGGATCATCTTCTAACATTCCACTACTTTCCTCATGTTCTTGGAGAAATACAATATAATCATCCGGAATAGCATTTCTCCTTTCTCTCGTGGATCTCCTTAATGGCACTGGTTCTTGAGGTTGTTGAGTTTGTTCTTCTGGAACAGGGAGTTGTTCAACATTATCATCTTGAGGTTCCGGATTTACTTCTTGAGCAACAACAGGTATAGGAACCTGAATATTGTCAAAAGTAACTGTATGGATTGGATCTGAAGCCAATTCCTCCTCAAAACTAATGTCTCTAACCTTATTTCTCCCCCCAAACTCAACATCCTCAAAGAATGTTGCTGTTCCCGTCTCAAAAATATTCCTTATAGTGGGATCATAAAACTTATAGCCCCTAGAGCGATCAGGGTACCCAATAAAGTAGCTGCTAACTGTTTTGGAGTCCAATTTCTTTTCATTTGGCCTATAAGGCCTTGCCTCAGCTGGACATCCCCAAATATGTAAATGCTTTAAACTGGGCTTTCGACCAGTCCAAAGCTCATAAGGTGTTTTAGCAACTGCTTTACTTGGTACTCTATTCAGAATGTAAGCTGCTGTCTTAAGTGCTTCTCCCCAGAGTGACTCTGGTAAAGAAGAATGAGCAATCATACTTCTTACCATATCCTTAAGAGTCCTGTTTCGTCTTTCAGCTACACCATTCATGCTAGGTGAACCCGGCATAGTGTACTGTGGGACGATACCGCATTCCTCTAGGTATCTAGCAAATGGTCCTGGACGTTGTTCACCTGAACCATCATATCTACCGTAGTACTCACCACCACGATCAGATCTGACGGTTTTAATTCTTCTGTTGAGTTGATTCTCAACTTCAGCTTTATAGGCTTTGAACATGTCCAGAGACTCAGATTTTTCATGAATAAGATATAGGTGCCCATAACGTGAGTAATCGTCTATGAATGATATAAAATATTGTTGACCATTCCAGGATTCCGTAGGGAATGGCCCACAAATATCCGTATGTATCAATTCTAAGACATCCGAAGATCTGTTGGCACCTAATCTCTTCACTTTGGTCTGTTTTCCCTTGATACATTCAACACATACGTCGAAGTCCGAAAAATCAAGGGAATCCAAAATGCCATCAGACACAAGACGCTCAACTCTACCTTTTGAGATATGACCTAAGCGCTTATGCCATAATGTCGCCGAATTTTCCTTATTTAATTTACGCTTAGTACCACGTGATTCCACATGCAAGGATTCATTGTAAGAAGCAATTGTATCAAGCAAATATAGGTTGTCATAAATACTCAAGTAACCGGTTCCCACAACATTTGAATTAAAAGATAAACTGAATTGACTGTTTCCAAATGAACAAGAATAACCTGATTTGTCCAATACAGAAACAGAAACCAAATTCCGTCTAAAAGACGGTACTACAAAAGTATCTTTTAAATCCAAATAATAACCAGTTCCTAACAACAACCTAAAGTGCCCAATTGCTTCCACATCTACCGATTGTCCGTCGCCCACAAAGATGTGTCTTTCAACATCACTTGGCTTTCGGTAGCTCAGGCAACCCTGCATAGAAACACTTATGTGAGTAGTAGCACCAGAGTCTAACCACCAAGTGTTTCTAGGTACTGAAGCTAAATTAACCTCAGAACAGACCAAAGCAAGGAACGTACCCTTATTATCACGCCAGGCGTGATATTTTGTACAGTCCTTCTTTACATGTCCAGGCTTCTTACAGAAGAAACAACCCTGATTATCCTTATGTTGTTTCTTCTCAACTGGACCCTTAGCAGCTTCCTTATCATTCTTCCTTTTCTTGCCCTTATCCTTAGAGGCATAGGCCAAATGAGCACTTTCTGTCTTATCTTGCTTCAACCTGTCTTCTTCTTGCACACAGTATGAAATGAGCTCATTTAGAGTCCATTTCTCCTTTTGACAGTTATAACTGACCTTAAATTGGTTAAACTGTGCAGGAAGAGACAACAAAACCAGATGCACTAATAACTCGTCACAAAGATCGAGTTTAAGTGCCTTAAGCTTTGAAGCAATATGAGACATTTCCATAATGTACTCCCTGATATTTCCTTTGCCCTTATACTTCATTGAAATCAAGCGAGCTAAAAGCGTGCTTGTTTCTACCTTATCGTTTTTCGCAAAACGCTTCTCAATTTCGGCAAGGAAATCTTTAGCCTTAGTAATCCCTTCGGATTCTATGCCCCTGAAGGCTTCCGGAACGCCGCGCTTAATGATCATAAGACTCATGCGATTTGAACGCTCCCACTTCTCATGCTCCTTCTTTGCATCAGGAGTGCTATCCGCATTGAGAGGTTGGGGTTGTTCAGTTCTTAATGCATAGTCAAGATCCATGCAGCCAAGAACAATTAATATGTTCTCTTTCCAAACCTTGAAGTTTGTCCCATTTAGCATGGGAATTGAGTTGATGTTAGCAGAAATTGTTGCAGCAGATGCATTAGCTGAAATAAAACAAAAATGCTCACATCAATAACCATAATCAATAAAATTCAAATAATGACAATCCCCATCCAAGATACCGGCACAACATTAATATCAAGTCTTTGGACAGTAATATTAACTTGTAAGTGATACCTTGTTGCAATGATCAAACATTGACAATAACTCATGTCAAATAATGAAACTATCTTTGGATCGATTCATTATTCACATGTAAACCTTATAATTGTCACACGCTTATCATCGCAGATGTGTATACAGTCTAAATAAATATTAACCTTCCTTTGGGCCGATTAAATATTTACACGAAAGCATACACACAAACATCTCACATTCCTCATGAACAATCTACACAAGAGAGGTTACTTTGGCAACTTCTTGTTTCAATTAATCAATTGGAGTGAGAGACAACCTTAATACCTTAGTGTCATAATATTTGAATTAAATAATTGATTAAAAACCAAATTAGATTTAAATTAAAAAGTTTTAATTTAAATCAACTGAATTTCCAAAAACTTAATTGGGGTCTCACAGCTTAATTAGGGCCCATAACTTAATTGAATAAATTAAGTATACCAAAGTGGACCCATGAAAAGCCGAGGCTTAACCATAATGAACACGAAGTTCCCTTAACTTCGAACGCGAGGTTCGACTGTATTGAGTACGAGACTCACTTAAGCACGAACGCGAGGTTCGTCTGAAAATGAACGAACGCGAGGTTCGTTTGATAAAAGAACGCGAGGTTCAACTTGGGAACGAACGCGAGGTTCGTTTAAAAAATGAACGCGAGGTTCGACTGAAGTACGAACGCGAGGTTCGTCTGAAGTACGAACGCGAGGTTCGTCTGAAGTTCGAACGCGAGGCTCGACTGAAGCACGAACGCGAGGTTCGTCTGAAGTACGAACGCGAGGTTCGTCTGAAGTACGAACGCGAGGTTCGTCTGAAGTACGAACGCGAGGTTCGTCTGAAGTACGAACGCGAGGTTCGTCTGAAGTACGAACGCGAGGTTCGTCTGAAGTACGAACGCGAGGTTCGTCTGAAGTACGAACGCGAGGTTCGTCTGAAGAACGAACGCGAGGTTCGTTAAAAAAATTGAGCTTGACGCTCACCTGAGTTGAACGCGAGGTTCACCTTAGAACGAACGCGAGGTTCGTTAAAATTGAGCTTGACGCTCACCTGAGTTGAACGCGAGGTTCACCTTAGAACGAACGCGAGGTTCGTTGAGCGCGAAGCTCGGTTAAAATTGAACGAACGCGAGGTTCGTTTGAGGTAACCACCTCCTTAATTTTCGCCATGAACCCTTAGGGTTTCAAATTGAAACCGCCGCCGACAAACCCAAAAAACCTTTGATTTTTATTTTCAAAACAGATCCAGAATTGGAAAAAATTGAAGGAAAAATCAAAGAAAAATCCAAAAAATTCCCAAAAGTTACTGTTCACCCGAAAAAAATACTTTACTGTTCATCCGAAAAAAAAATTCGTTACTGTTCATCCGAGAACATTACTGTTCATCCGAACCCAAAAATTGAATCTTTAACCAGAGATTTAAGATCAAAAACCCAATAAAACTTAAATCCCTAAGAATTAATCAAGGTGGCTCTGATACCACTTGTTAGATCTACATCATAAAACTTGAGATCTAAAACCATATAGCCATGATTAATTCAAAGAGATTAACAAAATCAAAAGAGCGGAAGCTTATACCTGAATCCATGGATGAACCTTGAGATGGGTTTTGGATCTTCTAACCTTAGGGTTTCTCTAAATCCGAATTTCTCTAGCTAGATGGGGGTGTAGAGAATTAGAGAATGTAACCCTAGGTTAGGGACCATAACCCCTTATTTATAGATGTTGTACTTTTGTAATTTAGCCCCTCAATAAATTACAATTACAACCTGGTATCTGCACATATGACCCCATGATCATTTAAATACCAAATTAACCCAACTTAATTGATCACTTTAGTGGGTTATCCTGAAAGATAGCAATACACATTGATTAATCATATGTGCCCACAAATAGATTTATTAGATTAAATCCAACAATCTCCCACTTGGGCACCATATGATTCCTTAAATTGTGTATAACCTTATGAGCTCAAAAATTGCTATCACTGAAAAGGTATTTCCGAACAATCTCGTCCATTGACTATATCAATATAGGATCAAAGCGGCCTTCGTCACATTTATCGTGACTCGACCCATCAATGGTCACATATACCAATACAATCAAACGACATAGATCAATCATGGATGTGCAGCATGAAAATTACATGCAATGTGATCAGTACATGTCTATTTTCAACTGGTCCTCCTTAGTGAGGTCAAAACCAAACATAATGTAACAGAGTGTCTTAACTGAAAACTTTATTCTGATCAGACAATACAAACAAACATAAAGCACCACAAATACAAACTCCCACTAAAACATAATATCCTCAAATAATACCACACCCATATGAGCAGTATGCTCATGAAAGACCTTAGGTGGCAATCCCTTAGTAAGAGGATCAGCTATCATGGAGTTTGTCCCAATGTGCTCTATGGATATCTGTCCACTCTGTACCCTTTCTTTCACAACCAGGAACTTAATGTCAATATGTTTTGACTTAGTTGAGCTCCTGTTGTTATTGGAATACATTACTGCAGATTTATTGTCACAATATAACCTTAGTGGTCTTTCAACATTTTCCAAAATGCGCAGTCCCGTGACAAAATTTCGCAGCCATATTCCCTGATTGGATGCCTCATAGCAAGCTACAAATTCTGCTGCCATAGTGGAGGAAGCTACTAGTGTTTGTTTGACACTTTTCCATGATATAGCTCCTCCTGCTAACATATAAATGTAGCCTGATGTAGACTTCCTGCTATCTTGGCATCCAGCAAAATCAGAGTCCGAATACCCAATGACCTCTAATTTCTCTGATTTTCTGTATGTGAGCATGTAATCTTTTGTTTTCTGAAGATACCTCATAACCCTTTTGACTGCTATCCAATGATCCATACCAGGGTTGCTTAAGTATCTGCCTAACATCCCAACAATGTACGCAATATCCGGACGCGTACATACCTGAGCATACATTAGACTTCCTACAGCCGAAGCATAAGGAATCTTCTGCATTTCCTGAATTTCAAGGTTACCTTTAGGGCACTGATTGAGACTAAACTTGTCTCCTTTAGCAACAGGGGTGTCACCTGGTCTGCAATCTTGCATGCCAAACCTTTTAAGTACCTTATCGATATAGCTCTTTTGTGATAATCCAAGAATACCCCGAGAGCGATCTCGATGTATCTGGATCCCTAATATAAAAGAGGCGTCCCCAAGATCTTTCATCTCAAAATTCTTTGATAGAAATCTCTTGGTTTCGTGCAACATGCCTATATCATTAGTGGCAAGCAAGATGTCATCCACATACAGAACCAGAAAAATATACTTACTCCCACTGAACTTGTGATATACACAGTCATCAACAATGTTCATCTCAAAACCGAACGAGATAACTATTTGTTGAAACTTATGATACCATTGACGAGGAGCTTGCTTGAGTCCATAGATGGATTTCCTTAATTTGCAAACCATATTCTTTGGGTCTCCTGACACAAAGTTTTCTGGTTGCACCATATAAATCATCTCATCAATGTCTCCATTGAGAAATGCAGTCTTAACATCCATCTGATGTAACTCAAGATCATAATGAGCAACAAGTGCCATGATTATTCTGAAAGAGTCTTTCGATGAAACCGGAGAGAAAGTCTCTGTATAATCAATGCCTTCCTTTTGAGTATAGCCTTTAGCCACAAGACGCGCCTTATACCTCTCCACATTACCGTTTGCATCCCGCTTGGTTTTAAAAATCCATTTACAACCAATTGGTTTTGCACCTTCTGGCAATGGGACAAGTTCCCAAACCTTATTGTCTTGCATAGACTTATACTCTTCATTCATGGCATCAATCCAACGCGAGGTTCGTTAAAAAAAAGGATGAACGCGAGGTTCAACTGAAGTTCGAACGCGATGTTCGACTGAAGAACGAACGCGAGGTTCGACTGAAGCACGAACGCGAGGTTCGTCTGAAGCACGAACGCGAGGTTCGTCTGAAGCCGCTCACCTGAGTTGAACGCGAGGTTCACCTTAGAACGAACGCGAGGTTCGTTAAAATTGAGCTTGACGCTCACCTGAGTTGAACGCGAGGTTCACCTTAGAACGAACGCGAGGTTCGTTAAAATTGAGCTTGACGCTCACCTGAGTTGAACGCGAGGTTCACCTTAGAACGAACGCGAAGTTCGTTGAAATTGAGCTTGACGCTCACCTGAGTTGAACGCGAGGTTCACCTTAGAACGAACGCGAGGTTCGTTAAAATTGAGCTTGATGCTCACCTGAGTTGAACGCGAGGTTCACCTTAGAACGAACGCGAGATTCGTTAAAATTGAGCTTGACGCTCACCTGAGTTGAACGCGAGGTTCACCTTAGAACGAACGCGAGGTTCGTTGAGCGCGAAGCTCGGTTAAAATTGAACGAACGCGAGGTTCGTTTGAAGCTTTCAGCTTCGCCAAAATTTGAGGTAACCACCTCCTTAATGTTCGCCACGTTTCACGCACGCACGAACCCTTAGGGTTTCAAATTGAAACCGCCGCCGACAAACCCAAAAAAACCTTTGATTTTTATTTTCAAAACAGATCCAGAATTGGAAAAATTGAAGAAAAAATCAAAGAAAAATCCAAAAAGTTACTGTTCACCGGTGATTTTTCAGTTACTGCCCATCCAAAAAAACTTTACTGTTCATCCGAAAATTTTCGTTACTGTTCATCCGAACATTACTGTTCATCCGAGAACAAAATTGAATCTTTAACCAGAGATTTAAGATCAAAAAACCCAATAAAACTTAAATCCCTAAGAATTAATCAAGGTGGCTCTGATACCACTTGTTAGATCTAAATCAAAACTTGAGATCTAAAACCATATAGCCATGATTAATTCAAAGAGATTAACAAGAATCATAAATGAGCGGAAGCTTATACCTGAATCCATGGATGAACCTTGAGATGTGTTTTGGATCTTTTAATCTTAGGGTTTCTCTAAATCCGAATTTCTCTAGCTAGATGGGGGTGTAGAGAATTAGAGAATGTAACCCTAGGTTAGGGACCATAACCCCTTATTTATAGATGTTATACTTTTGTAATTTAGCCCCTCAATAAATTACAATTACAACCTGGTATCTGCACATATAACCCCATGATTATATTTAAATACTCATTAACCCAACTTAATTGATCACTTTAGTGGGTTATCCTGAAAGATAGCAATACACATTGATTAATCATATGTGCCCGCAAATAGATTTATTAGATTAAATCCAACAGTCGGTTCTAATAAAAGCGAATGATCGAAAGTCAAAAATTAAGGAAAATAAGATATATTAAGTTTTTAATCCCCTTAATTTTCATCCAAATCAAATATTGAAGAAAGTGAAGAATGTTTAAAATAATGATTTGTCACGTTTTACTTTGTCCCACGTTAGGACAGAGAAAAGAAAGTCAATTTTTAGATTCTGACTTCTGTTTTATTTATTTTCAGGCAAGAATATGTCCTAAAATGATGACACCCTTGTTGATTTTTCTAGCAGCATTGTCTCTATCACATACATTCAGTTACCATACAAAATTTATTTAAAAAAATAATTTTTTTATTAAGATAATCATGGAGCACATGAAAAAACATCATCATCCAAATTCGGGTTCACGTTGTTAGTGATATTGTTGAATATTTTTTTAAGCTCTTCAGCTTTTATGGAGCTAGGTTGAATTGATTTAGATTTGGATTGTAAACTATAAGTCCATATAATTCTGTGATTTTTGTGCTAGTTTAAATGTGAGCTTTTACCTTCAACTAATTTTTGACCTAATTACGGTTTCTCAAATCCTTCGTAATTAAGATCACTATATAGCTCATCCTCTTTTCGACTCTCGCAAAAGTGGCTTAATTAGATTGTTGATCACTACATTTATTTCATAATTATACGTTCATACCTATGTCTTAATTGCTTGGATGAGTGGTCGCATTTTATTTAGCACTTGAAGCGTTAGTTTCGATGAGAGGTTGTACTGTTGGAATTACTTCAGTTGATTCAAATCATACATTTGGAAAAACTTATAGGGGGTGTTTGTTTCAAATCCTATAATTTTAGGATATGGATTTCACTATGGGATTTAAAATCCATAGGTGTTTTGTTATGGGTTGGGATTTTTAAAAAATGGTGTTTGTTTCATTAATATTTTGGGATTTGAAATGCTACAATTTGTAATGTTTTGTTTGTTTCAAGCTCAAATTGTAGCATTACTAAATGTCAAAATTTTATAATATGATGAATATGCTATATTGGTGAGGTTACCTCCCACCAAAAGACAAAATTTGGGTTTGTCAAATCCTCTCCAATTGAGAGGTAAGCACATTCTTTATGCGATTTGTCAAAATCCTCTCCAATTGAGAGGATTTGGCAAATTCTAAAAATTGGGCACTCTTTGTACTTTTGGGATTCAATATTCTAAAAATTTTCTTAAAACAAACACCATCTATGAAATCCTAAAATACAAAACACCTCAATTTTTGATCCAAAAACTTGTAATCCATACCAAACACCAAAAATTTTGGTGAAACAAACACCCCCATAGCCATTTTTGCAAGGACATCAGCAACACTATTCCCAGCTCTTTCTACATGAAAAAAAAGAAGCATATGGAATAATACTCCAATCGAATGAATGTCGTGGAGAAGAAAAGACCACCAACTTCAGATCGTCACTTGCCTTTGTATTAGAGAAGATCATTACTCATCCCTTCATTAATTAACTGTCACTGATCTCTACAATAATATTCACCAAACCCACTCTCTGTGTTAATTTCATTGCCCTTCTTATTGCCCTAACTTCGACAATCATTGGAGAGGGTAACCCATTTCATTTTTCAGACATTATTGAAGCAAAAACCACTCCATTTTCGCCTCGTATAACTGCGCCAAATCCATGACAATTTTGTTTCACGAAGCAATATTGCACCGTCAACATTGATTTTTAGCATCCCTAGATTTGGGGGCTTCCATCTTATTTCTTTGCTAACACCCTTCCTTACATCATTATCTTTCACTATATGCAATATATTGATCACGTAAGAAAATAAAAATTTGTGTGTATCTACCAAATTGTATTGGATAATTATATTGCGTTTCGCGTTTTGTTCTTAAAAATATTAACTAGTAACATATTAAGTAAGCTGTAATGCTTGAATATATATGAATCACATGCAAAACCCTAAATTTTGAAAATTACTAACAGACTCCATTTGAAAATTACTAACAAACTCCACACTGAAAATTCCAAAAATTATAAACAAACACTCTAAAATATGAAAATTTTGAGTAGTCCCCCAAAAAACTTGAAATTATAAACAATACCCTAAAAAATTGAAAAGTTATAAATAATCTCCCTTGAAAAAGCTAAAAATTATATAAAACACCACAAAAAATTATAAAAAACAACTTAAATATCAGAATTATGAAAATGTTCCATGAAAAATCTACAATTACATGTAACACCCTAAAATTTTAAAATCTATAGACTTCCAAAAAAACAACTTAAATATTCACCAAACCCACTCTCTGTGTTAATTGTATTGCCCTTCTTATTGCCATAGCTTCGACAATCATTGGAGAGGGTAACCCGTTTCATTTTTCAGACATTATTGAAGCAAAAACCACTCCGTTTTCGCCTCGTATAACTGCGCCAAATCCATGACAATTTTGTTTCACGAAGCATTGCACCGTCAACATTGATTTTTAGCATCCCTATATTTGGGGGCTTCCATCTTATTTCTTTGCTAACACCCTTCCTTACATCATTATCTTTACCTATATGCAATATATTGATCACGTAAGAAAATAAAAATTTGTGTGTATCTACCAAATTGTATTGGATAATTATATTGCGGTTCTCATTTTGTTCTTAAAAATATTAACTAGTAACATATTAAGTAAGCTGTAATGCTTGAAAATATATGAATCACATGCAAAACCCTAAAGTTTGAAAATTACTAACAGACTCCATTTGAAAATTACTAACAATCTCCACACTGAAAATTCCAAAAATTATAAACAAACACTCTAAAATATGAAAATTTTGAGTAGTCCCCCAAAAAACTTGAAATTATAAACAATACCCTAAAAATTGAAAAGTTATAAATAATCTCCCTTGAAAAAGCTAAAAATTATATAAAACACCACAAAAAATCAAAAAAAAAAATTATAAAAAAACAACTTGAATATCAGAATTATGATATTCTGATTTTAAGTCGGATCCTAGCTAGTATTGAAAAATCTACATCAATGTTTGTTTTTGTATTAAATAGGGGAGTTATTAGTTGAAGGAGTTGTAAGCAATAAACTATAGCATATTCTACAACTAAAACAAAAAATACTGTAGCTTATGAAGCAACGGAAGAACAAGTTTAGATTAAAAAATTCGTACATGAGTTAGGTGTTGTTCCTACTGTCGAATCTCTCATCACTTTGTGTTGTGAAAATGGTGGAGCAATTGCACAAGCTAAAGAGTCTAGAACTCACCATAAATCAAAACACATCGAAAGAAAGTATCACTTGGAAATTACCAAGAGGGGAGGCATAGACATTATTAAAGTTGCTTATGTCGATAATATGGCAAACCCATTGACAAAACCTTTGAGTTAAAAGCTGTTTGAGAGACATCGACAAGATGAGTTTGAAATTTGTATTAGATTGACTTTGAGTGCAAGTGGGAAACTAAAAGATGCATGCTCTACAAAGCTAATAAATTTATTAAACGATAATAAATAAGAGTTTTACATGCATATATACACAAAAGCTTTGAAAATATAAGATTTTGGATCGACCTCCTGAATAATATGAAATTACTGGCAAAACCATGAAATTTGAAGATTACAGGAAGAACCTCACTGAAAATTTTGAAAATTATAAAAATCACTCTGAAGTATGAGAACTTTGAATAGTCCCCTAAACAACTTGAAATTATAGACAACACCCTAAAATTAAAAAAAATACGAACACCTCCTTGAAAAATCAAAAATTATAAAAAACACATAAAAATAAAAATTACCAACAAACACCTTAAAAATAAATAATTATTAAATAGTTCCATGAACAATCTGTAATTACATATAGCACCCCAAAAATTTAAAACATACAAATAAACTTCCAAAAAACTTGCGTTGCAAAAAAAACCTTGAAAAAAATGAAAATAAAAAACAACTTGAAAATTTAAAATCTTAAATTAGTGCTCTGAACAATGTTAAACTACAAAGTTACAAGCAATCTCTGAAAAGTATTTTAAAATATAAAAAAATATGTCAAATTTTGAAAATTACAAAAAGCACTCTGAAATCTAAAAATTTTGATTCGCCGCTTACACAATCTGAAATTGTAAAGCCCACAAAGAGTTTGAAAATTAGGAAAACCCCTATGAACATATTAAAATTTATAAATACCTTTTGAAAAAATAAAAAATAAAAAAACTCACTAAAAATTAAAAATTGCAAATAAGCTCCTTAAAAAACTGTACAATCACCTTAAAATCTGAAAGTACCAAAATAACTTTGGAGTTGAAAATTCTATAATTAAAATCCTAACGATTCCCAAACAATGGATTTAAATTTAATTACAAAATTTTATATTCTAATAGTTCCTTGAATCCAAACACAAATTTAATGTGATTTCATGGAAAAAAAACATATGACATTTGAAGAATATTGAACAAGACCTCACTAAACTTCATTCTCTTTGAACAAATGATGACAAATGCTACAATATTCCAATGAGAGGTCTTTTTTGGTGAATTATATGTGTACATTGTCTTTTTGAGATAAATAGATTGTTATGGAATTACTCTCATCTATATACTATTACTAAAAGTTGTTACCCTTGAATTCGCCACTTGGCAAAAATGCCACTTGGCAAGAATGGCCCATACCATTTTAAACAACACTTGGCAAACATATCAATTGCTATCTTCTTGCAAGTGCCACTTGTCAAGTTTCTACAAAAGTTCTTCATATTAAATTTGAAATAAAAAATAAAAAATAAAAAGTTCTCCTTGAGATTTGAACTAACTCTCCTTGCCTTTTCAATTTTCCAAACAAGATGCTTCGTAAACTGTTTGAACGCTTCGTAAACTGTTTGAACTGTTTGTATTCTTTTGCTACATTAATTTTTGTATATTAAACAAATCCGTGCATCGCACGGGCCTGAAACTAGTTGTATAAATATGTATGCACTTGCTTTGTTCTCGGACACTACTTTGCATTTGATCAGCATGGATTTTGCTATAAGGAAATAGTATCTCCTAGTTTGCAAACTTCCCTAGAGAGTTCAAGGCTTTGGTACCTTATATTCTAGGGTAGATGTCACCTTTTTAACATTATTGTTGTCATTTAGCATAAAGAGTGTGATATAACACCTTTATGGGATGTTAGTTTTTTATTAGAAGTGTTTTATCCATATTGAAAATCAAACTAGTTTTGTCATTAGTAATTAGCAACATACTGATATATGATTTTTATTATTTTTAAACTGGAGTTCTCGATCATGCACCTAATCTTCTTTGTTGGTCATGTGAATTTTGTCAAGTATGAATTTAATATGAAGTTACCATCGCATTAGCCATTATGCATTTGTTATATAGTATAAAAGTTCCTTAGTATGTCTTAAATGTTTGTTAGATTAAAGTTTTAAATCACAAGTTGGAATATTTTATACGTCTGTTAGACCAAAGTTCTAAAACTTATAAGGTATAACTAAATTCAATGCATTATCAAATTTGATATTGGCCTATAAAATGTTATCATCATGTTATTATCATCAAGTAGAGGTTTAAAAACATGACTTTAATTCATGCAATAGACTACATAATAACCCTGAACTATTTCACAAACGAGTTAGAGCAAACACATAAATCTGTTTCTCAAAGATAAAAACATGACAAAATAGAGACATAAATCTGAATGAAATAATCAAATTATATGACCAAGTGTAACACACGTGCTTCCCATCTAGTAAATATAAACATCCAATTATGTGATAAATTCAGCAAATTCTTTTTAGCATCGATAAATACAGTAACTAACAGTCCAATTAATATCTCATGGCAATTTTACATTAACACTATATTTGTCAATTAGGGCAATTATGTTCTGGGTTTGTTATTTGGGCCATGGAATCTGGGCTCGTTACTTGGGCTGGGCCTTGACTAAGCTAGGAGTCGATAGTAAAAGTCGTCAGTCTTTGATTAGCAAGTAACACCTACCAACACGTTGGAGCTGGACCCACCAGTTATAGTCCAAGGACCGAAGCCGCACGCGCACCCAATCACTGAATGTGGTGAACATAGCATCCTCATCACTTTCAAGGGTTATTTGCATATATACCCCTTACATCATGAGTATTCAGAGAGCTACCCCTCAAATCTTATTATTTGCAAACTATCCTTCAAATTATCAATTTTATAAAAAACAATACACGCATGCCAATCAATTGCCAACTTTGATAGGCTAATTTATAACTTAAATATTAAAATTATCAACAAAATAGTCAAATTATTACTTATCAAGTTGATGACTTGTTTATTTAGGGGTACTTTTTACAAAAGTTGATGATGAGAGGAAGTTGCGCGAATACTGAGATTTAGATGATGTTTTTATAAATATATGTGATTTAAGGAGTATACATGCAAATAAGAGTTTTTATTATATAATAATAATAATAATTTGCTGCAATATAATATTGATTTAAACTTAATAGTTTAAAGTTTTTTTTTTCTGAAAATGTATAATATTTACGCTTCGGTCTGCTCCTCAAAATTCTGAAGTTATTCTTGAATTGTTTTTGGTCTCATTTTGCTCTCTAAACTATTACTTTTCTTTCATAAAGTTATTTAAAACACGCACAAAGATGAAGTACGGTGAACTAGACACTAAATTTGAAGGTGTTAAGGGGGTTTTAAAGGGATAAGAAATGACAAATTAAATAGTTTAGAGACAAGTAGAGTCTGAAGGCAATAGGTTAATGGGATAATTTATTTTCTCGTTTGCATAGTAACATTATTTTGTCTAGCTAAAAGAACTGTTTAAAATAAAAAAAAATTGTTTGCGAAGGGGAACAAAATCGCTGCACCCTTAAACTATGTAACTCTTTTTGCAGCAGTAGTAATAATTAACCTTAACAGTTCTATTTTTGTTTAAGAGACATGTGAATATTTAATAGTATCACGTATGAGTACTACCTATTTCAAACTGAACCGAATACTTCTAGTGTTGAGTATGATTTTATCTTTTTTGCAATAATTTACAATCGTTCTTTGTTTTAATTTATAATCATAGACGTTTCTAAGCTAATCTATTTTTCATTACATTTGATAAATTTTGGACATTTTTATTATAGCTTCTCTATAATTTTTCTTTTAAAAAATAGGATTTCCTCCTTGGAAACCACTTTAAAAATAAGATCATTTTAAAGAAATCCCATTTATTCTTAATTTATACGTAGAACATCTTTAAAGTTAATTTTTATTATAATTAACCACTTTCTAATCAAATCTTTACTAAAAAAATGAAGATAGCCTTAAAAATCATATCATATATATCATATCATACTCCCTATAAAAGAGCGAGTTTGAGAAAAATTTTCTATGGTCAATTTTACCCTTAATCCTTTTAGATATTACATTTTATTTTTATCCTAATATATTGAAATAATCTAAAAATAAAATCTTCAATCAAAAATTGATATTAAAAAAGATCAAATAGTGGAACTAATTTTCTATCCTATTAAAAGATGACATGTGTCCAACTAATTCTATTTTTCTAAGAATTCTTATTAGATTAAAACTATTCATATCCATTACCAGAAATTCATATTCATAAAAAGTAGAAAAAATTTTGATAATCATAATTTTGTTAATTCTAAACAAGCTCTAACTATCCACAATTTAAAATAATCTAAAAATTGCATTGTCCCTCCTTAATTATTTTAAAAAGTAAATTTTAGTGAATCATAACTTTAAACTGAGCATTGAACTCCAAAAATATCTGCAATTCTCATTAAATCCTTAATAAGTTAGACAATTTCAGAAAACACCCAAATTTTTTTTTGAAGTTTTGCATTTAAGTGAAAATTTGTCGGGGCTTAAGTGAAAAAACAAAAATCTTATTAGGATTGTGGTGTACTTTGGGTATTTGACTATACATGAATTAATGATGTTAATTTTAAGGATTTTTTACAAAAAATTATTGGACATTTAGTGAGAATTTTAAAGATATTTAAGATTTAGATACAAATAGTAAAATTATTGGGGATTTAGTGAGATTTATTTTTATTTTAATTTTGAGGTTTTCATGAAATTCCAAAAAAAACCACCCTTAGAAAGTATAAAAATGTGAAAAATACTCTCATCATTCTAAAATTATAAATGATCCATAAAAAAAATCTTAAGTTATAAACAACCTATGCAAAATCTAAAAAGTACAAACAACCTTCTTTAAAAATTTAAAATAAAAAAACAAACCCGTAAAAATTCAAAATTAAAAAAAAAAATACATGAAAATAACAAAAAAATCTTGTAAAAATTAAATATGACAAATAGCGTTCTAAAAAAATTTAAATTGTAAACAACCCCTTAAAAATCTGAAAAATCATAAACAAACCATTTAAATTAGAAAATTGCAAAGAACCATCGAGAAAATTACTAAAAAAACAAAAAAATATAAAAGTACAAACAACCTTCAAAAAAATATAGAGTTAGAAGTAAATCTCCTAAAAATCTGAAAATTATAATCAACTTCTTAAAAATTCCAATAATTATGAAAAACCTCTAAAAAAATCTTCAAATTGTAAACCTCCGATGTTTGGGATTTTTTTGCCAAGAAATATTTCAGGTTAAGTGGAAAAAGTAAACTTATACGGTTATTAGGGTAACAATATTAGCTTTTCAAGGCGTAGAGTGAGAAGAGTTCATGGTGATTTTTTGAATTTTTAAAATTGAGTGGGATTATCTATATTAAGCTAAAATCTGAGGGGATATCTCAAATTAAAATAGTTGAGGGGGTTTTCATATAGAATCTCTATATTTGAGGGGGTTAGGTAAGAAAAGTTCAAGGGATTATCTCAAAGTTTCATAGTTGAAGGGGTTTATCTACAATATGCTTAAACTTGAGGGGGTTTCCTCATTTTAAAATAGCTGAGGACGTTTTACTAAAATTAATCCATTATTTTTTAGATATAACATTATAAAATCCTTTTAAGTAGTGATTATAAGTTACCCTTTTTAACTTTTAGATCTTATTAGAAAAGCCTCTCAACTTTGAGATTTCATTAGAAAATTCCACAAAAATTATCGCTTTAGAGTGGTTTCCTCATAGAATCTCAAACTTAAAGAGGTTTTTTGATAACCCCTAAAATTTAGTGGATTTTATGATATTTTTAAAGTTATGGAGGATTATCTGATTATCATCCAAAGTTAACGGGGTTTATTTTTTGTTGATATTTAGCCTTTAAAATATTTTACTTTATTCCCATAGTTATCTGCACTCAACATGGGATATATCATTTGCTTAATAATTTACTATATCAAAAAGGAAAAATGTAACATTTTACTATAAGCAACCAACCTAGTGGAAGAGGTTATTTTTTTTTTATGACTGAAAAAGTAGTTTGAAAAGTGAAAACTTAGATATTTAGACTTTTAAAATGTTCAATACGTATAATAAATAAAAGGAATTATGTATATAAAATTATTCAAATAAGGGCTCCTAGTTTGAAACTAGATTCTAATTTAATGTATTCCATTTTAAATATTTTACATTTATAATATTATAATTTATAGACACTCAAAAAGTTGTATAAATTATAGTTTTAGCAATTTTTAAAGTTCTTCTGATGTTTTGATCAGGAGATGTTCAATAAATAACATTTTAAAATACTTAGGGTCTTCACCAATTGCGAGTCCTTGAGATGTTTATTAGGTATGTTAATTAAAAATAATTACGTGAGTAAAACTACTCAATATGTGTTGTTTAAGTTTTTTGGTATTTTATTATGAGATATTCAATATATATCATTTCAAAAAATTTACGGTCTTCACCACTTGCAATTATTTTGACATACTTGAATTAGAATAACTATATCCTATCATAATAACACTAGCCACTAGGTATTAAGAAATAGAGATGAGTCCTAATAGAAGGTGTAATTGAGGCAATTGAGCTAAAAAAGTTCTGAATTACAAGAGTAATCGAATGAAATGGAGAATGATCTTCTAATAAATAGGAATCTCATACTCATTAATAAAATTAATATAATTTATAGACATGAGCATATATCTAGTTGTGTGAAATAGTCAAAGTTAGTTATAAAGCAATTTTATGTCTTAAAAAATAACATGTTACTCTACCAAGAAAATAATACATACTAGCATAAAAAAAATATTAATTAGCCTTTTTCGTAACTTGCTTTGACAATCCAAAACATATAGAGTATAATAATATTACCTTGGAAAAATTCTCACATTTAAAATCCTAGTAATTGGTATATGATATTTCCTTAGGAGTCAATTTGTCTCATGGGATATAACATTAAAGTAGAAATTAACTATTAAAATTGTAAAGGGTATAAAATACCGTGAATTCGTGCATATTATAAGACAAAAACATAGGATTGTGATGAGAATGAAATTATATGATATTTCCTTAGGAGTCAATTTGTCTCATGGGATATAACATTAAAGTAGAAATTAACTATTAAAATTGTAAAGGGTATAAAATACCGTGAATTCGTGCATATTATAAGACAAAAACATAGGATTGCGATGAGAATGAAATTATTTGTATAATTTTTTTTTCATAAAAGACTATTGATATTCACGTACTATTTGTTATAAATCGTACTTAATTGACCGTGTAATTTTGACTTTGTTAATGATAATTTTAATAATATTAATTAACTATATAGTATATAGACAATAAATTATATTATTTTACTTTTTTACGTGAAATTAAAAAACATATTTCACAACCGAGTTAAGTAAAAAAAAAGAAAAAAAAAAGATAATGATATTTAACTACGTGCAATGCACGTGCATCCAATG
The DNA here is from genome assembly GCF_001876935.1 of Asparagus officinalis. Taxonomy (NCBI): domain Eukaryota; kingdom Viridiplantae; phylum Streptophyta; class Magnoliopsida; order Asparagales; family Asparagaceae; genus Asparagus; species Asparagus officinalis. The sequence continues at coordinate 5,689,193 of NC_033803.1, read as the reverse complement.
TAGTACACTTAAAATACGTGACTTATATCTTAACTAGACCTAAATATACAAAGTGAGAATTATGTTTTGAATGCGAGTTTAAAGGGTATTTTTGGGGTTTTAGATAAAATTTAATTAGAAGACGGTTGACTGAAATAAAAATCTACTTTAAACACAGTTTACATATAAATTAAAAATAAAAAATGTTTTTATAAAATGATCATATTTTAAAGTTGGTTTCCAGGGCAAAACGCTAAAAAATAATAATAATATAGAACACTTCGTTAGGAAATATTTGTGATTGTAATTTAATTTACGTACATGGTGATACTTAATACACTGACATCTTACACGTAAGGGGCGGCTCTGTGCAGCTGGCAAACTTCTATTATGAACAAACCAACAGCGATTAACTGCTGAAAGATTAAGATCAGACCCTCGATAATAGCGAAACATTATCATCTTAATCATAAGAGATTAATGTGTATCATTATCATAGGAGGAGATTTTCTCATCGACGTCTATGTGACACAATCCTCACCATCCTTATAAAGTAGGAGAAAAAGTGTGAGACGGTGGAGATTTGTGTTTACTTTATGAGGATGGTGGGGATCGTGACAAACGACAAAGAAGAAAATTTCTCGTATGACAATGATATCCATTAATCTCTGATCATAATTAGCAAATATCTATAGGGGTCATCCAACGACTTCTTGCTACAGAACGAAACCACGAAGCATCGCTCTCCCTTCTCTCCAATTTCATCATCAGAATCAAAATTCTATCTTCCCATTTCAAGAAACCTTGTGTTTACTCGAAAATGCGCGATCCTTTTGATACTCAACCGAATCTCGTCCAATCGAGCCGCCACTCCCCCGGCGAATTTGCGCCTCCGGCGACGGCGGCGATGCAACCGGGGACTGTATTCACGGTCGGAAACGGCGATGCTGGATTTTGGAACCCTAGCTCGGATTCATCGATCAGGTCAGACTCGAATTAGGCCTTGTTTACCGCTAATTGTTGAGGTTCTGTGTTTTATTTGTTCGATTGAAGTGTTTATTGTTTGGTAGGCATCATTTGCAAAGGGAATCTGATAGAAAAGACAGAATTGAAGAGAATAATTTGGCGATGGATCCAGAGCTCACGGTAATGGTTATTGAAAAATTTGGTTTTTTAAGGTAGTTGCAATATTAATATCCTAATGTTTGATTTTTTTTAACACTCTTTAACTTTGGTAACTTCTCTTACACCAAATTTCAGTCATTTATGGTTCGGAAAGCGAAGAAATTGATTAATTTAATGGGTCAGAATTATGAACTGTGGTTCAGGGTAAAACTTCAGGGCATTGAATTTGAAAATCGACGGAGCTTTAGGGTGTTAAGTGCAATTAACCCTTTTTTGGATACTGTTCTTGTTTGGGGTTGTTAATTTGAGCTTTAGGGTGTTAAGTGCAATTAACCCTTTTTTGGATACTGTTCTTGTTTGGGGTTGTTAATTTGTCTCTTCAAGTTATTGGACGTGCAATTAACCCTTTTTTGGATACTGTTCTTGTTTGGGGTTGTTAATTTGTCTCTTCAAGTTATTGGACAGGAACTTCAAACGAGGTCACGGTTACAAGAAGAGGAAATTATGATGCTTCGTAAACAAATTGCTGATGCATGTGAACAAGTATGGATTTGACATGAACTCAGAATTTTCCACTTATACATATAATTGGAGAATATTGGTCTTCAACTTCTTTTTTTGTTATTAATTCTAGGAGCTACAGCTTTTGAAGGAAAAACATGTGTTAGAGAGGCGGCTATCTGATTTACGAATGGTTTTGTGTGCTTTATCAAGAATATATCTTCATGTATTTTGATAATATTCCTTGTGTTCCTTCTGAAGTGATGTGTGTTTTTATATTCTTTGGGAAACAGGCACTCGATGAAAAACAGGAAGATGCCATAGAGGATGTTTTGAAGGACCTCAGCCACAGAAAAGTGTGTATCCAAAAAAACATGAGGCTGGCTCATGATTTACAAGTATGGTATTTTGACAACAAACATTAGCAAAATACAGCCTTTACATATGACTTAGGATTTCATATGCATATCTTTAATCTATTCTTCGCAGTTACAGCCCACCATGCGTTCATTGTCAGCATGATCCAAAATTTTCAATAACACTACCTGGTTGAAATTAGATTTTCCATAAAAAACATCTATCTCATGAAAACAAAGTTTAGGGATCTCTCTCTCTGTTTTTTTTTAAAAGAAGAAAGATGGGATCTGAAAACAGACCCCAGCCACCAACATTGATACTATAACATGTCTGGATACAAAATTGTTATTATCATCTGACAGCATTTTTCTCCCCTGCTGGGCATGTATACAAAATATGTACAATAAAAAAACTAGTTTAGGGATTTCTTGCATTTAAGTTATGTGGAGACTAGGTGATGAACAATCCAGATGCAGAATTTTGGTTATCTGTACCTTGGGATAATCCAGATATATACCTCCTTATATGTTTTTAAGAACTGAATCATGAAAACACCCTGTGATTGCTGTATTAGATTAAAAATGAAATGGCACAAAAGAAATCCTACGATTATATATTGTCTGTGATCATTTGCTTAAACTGTCAGTGGCACCACATCTCCAACATTTCTTTAATACAATGTTTAATTTTGAAAAATGCTTTAGTAAATGCCAGATGGTGAAGCATGTGGTTCTCAGGTCTCTAGGAAAGCATAAGTTGATCAATCTTCAAAGTAACAAGTCATTCTGCTCATGTAGGCTTAGCAAGCTTATATGTTTGAGATCATATTGAATTATGAAATAGATTCTTATAGTATTTTTTCTAATCATTTTTCTTATATTTCCTGGAGACTATTTAAATAATTGATCTTTTCTGATGTATGATATGACAAGAGGTTATTTGGCTTTGAGTACGGAAATCTTCTAACAAAACCTAGTGGACCATCTAACAAAAATAATATATACAATACCTACCTGTCTTCTGTTCGTTTACATTCTAGGTACTATTTTGTTGTCTGTACCTATGGAGAAGCTTGCATGTATCTATGACATTTTGAAGTGTGCTGTTTTCTGTATATCTATATCCGTGGATCATAAATAAAGTGCATATTCATGTTTTCTATATATGTATAATCAGTGGATCATAAATAAAGTGCATATCCATGAATCAAAACTATAAAATATTACTAAAACCATTGACTTTTTTAAAATGAAAAATCAGAAACGGTTTCCTTTTTTTGTGAGTTTTCATACTTCTTTTTTTTGCATGACGAGTATTTGATATGTGTGGCATCTGGAGTGGTCATATTTAAGGCTTAACAATTTTACTCTACAAAAGCCAAAAGTTACAACCCCCTCATTTTCATTCGATAAATAAATTTGCAAGGCATTTGGTAATGAGACTCATGCTCACAAAACAAACATCAAAACCATCTATATTGCCGTCTGCCAACCGAAAAATTGGGAAAAGTTCTCTGCAACTCATTCTGTGCAGAATGGTGGAAGTAACTCCCTGCAAAGTGGATTCCTTATGATCCATTAACAATTTGAATTTTTTGTCTCTACCTGGCCTTACAGATATTAATATGCGATCAAGATTCTGGTACTTGGTTGAAGAATGTGGTAAGACTGTAAACCTATGTTACTTGGGTACTTCTAGTCTGAAGCCGTACCCATACCCATACTCAAAACTCCTTGGACACTCCTTGCATACATGCAAACATTTATTCGGGCATGCACTCAATTATATAATACATGTTTTAATTTAAAACCATTGCCATCCATTTTCTGAACATATGTCCTTTACTTCACATCCACTTCCTGAAATTCGTTTAACATAATCAGGTTCCCCGAAGTATGATTTTGAAGGGTCATTTGGATGTTTAGTTCAAAAAAAAAACATAAAAAATGCTATAGAAATTTTAATTTTAATCCTTGTTCTCATTTAAATTATTAATTCCAATATATACTTTATATGCGTTTATAAATATTTATATAGTCGAATCCTATACCCTATATTTTACAAATGTGCCGTGTCTTGTACCCATAACGATACCCGTACCCATGAAACATAGCTATAAACCCACTCTGACATGGATGCAATGTGATTATTTATTCTCAACTTGGCTTGTCCTTGTCTTGATTGGCCTTCTTTTCTGATTCTGCTCTTATAACTTGTAATTTCTAAGATCTTCTTGATATGGATCCCATCTTTGTGTTGTGCAATTGTTCATCTAATTGTTTTAAATATCCCTTATGTGCCCAATATATCGCCTGATATATCCTTTTACAAGGCTTGCCACAACCGATATGGTCTCTAAACATCTTTCGGCTCTTTTTGCTTATTTTGGGCAATACATCCTCGATATAGCTGATATATCAGTCCATATGTTGGCCGATATATCCTATTATATGGTTTGCCGCAAAACAATTGTACATCATTTAGCAATTTGTGGGTGAGAAAACATGATTTTCCCCTTATATCAAATGATATTTTGGCCTAAAAAACCAGACAAAATGTTGCAACGTTGATTGTACTCTTGTTTATTTGAGGAGATTGATCACTGATCCAAAACACATATTGTTTACATTTTGTATGCTTAGATTTCATTAAGTATGTTGAGATTATATTTTTAGTGCATTATATTGTACATGCAAACATCTATGATTGCATTTCAATATTTACCGTATGTCCCCCATATTTCCCTGATATCCGCAATTTGACATGAATTTTGGCCATCCGATATTTCCCTCATATCCGATTTTAAAATCTTGTCTGATATCCAACCTCGTATAAACAAAACATGTAGTTTCATTATTTCCTGGTACATTACAGGAAGAGCCATTCAGTAGTTATATCTTGTGGCAACTGTAACCCTTATCTGAAAGCTGTAGAGACAAAACATGTAGTTTCATTATTTTCTGGTACATTACAGGGAGAGCCATGCTTCAATATTCTTATTTTGCAAGCTGTAGAAAAACCCTGTTGTTGCTCTTCTGCTCTTTGTTTTATTTTATGAAAGGTGTATGTATTCTTTGAGTTGCATGAAACTTTTAGACAGTGTGAAACTTTTTGACAGTGGGTTATATGGTTATATGCCTAACTTTTTAGTGTCTTACCAGTTTATTTTATCATTGATCTTCAGGTTGCAGAGGAGGAGGCATATGTTTTCACTTCTTCATTGCTGAGCTTATTAGCCGAATATAATATTCGCCTCCCTTTGTTGAATGCCTCGGCAATTACTAGTAGTACAAAGGCAAGATCTGTTTGTATACTGAAAATTATACACTTTTATTAGTTTGTCCGAGGATTATGTTATCTTTAATATTTCTTTTTGGCTCATGTCAGTTCCATTAGAAAGGAGACGAAGGTTTTCAGGTTGTTTCGGAATTTCATATTTTATGTTAAACCTCACACTTCTGCAATTCATCTTGAGAGTATAAATTAAAAAGTTCAGAAAATTGCAACTCTGTTTAAATTGTCTCCTTTGCAGTTTTTTCACTGTCTTTTTAAACACAACATATTCTAGTATTTAAGTGTTAATTTTCTTACTGAAGAGGCAGTGGCTGAATTCCCTTAATTGCTCTGTCTCAATTGATACTTTCTCTACAAAGTATTTTTGATGTAGGACGCTTAACAGACAATTTCATAGAGGATTCGGACAATCATAAGCTAAATACAGATTTATACGTATGATTGACTTCTGCAAAGAAACAATCATATCTTTCAACCCAGAAGGCGGATTCTGACATATTATATATGTAAATCGTCTATCTCGACGAGATGGAGCCAACTAGATTGTCAGATTTTTAAAATCTCATCAGTAATATCCAGTTTTGGTTGAAATCCGAAAAAATCAGCTTTTAGTTTATTTTTAGTAATAAAGTTGGAGTCTATTTAGATTAGAAAATAAATTCAATATTAGAGTCAAATTAGATTAGGAAACAAATTCAATTTTGATTCATGATTTGTTTCCTCTATTATAGGGAGTTTTTTTAGGGTAGAATTTGATAATTTTTATTTTTTTGTAATTCTAGTCTTACTAGGAGTCTTGTTTATTTTTCTATTTAAGACGAATCATGTAACCCTAAAGAGTAATATCTTTTCATTAATAAAATTTCTCTTTTAATATTTCTTCATGGATTCGGAGTTCGTTGTTAGTGGATTCAGAGAACACCCTTGGTGGATTCCGAGGTTTTACTTCCGCGCTGCGTTAATTTTCCATGTGCACTAGAGACCAATAAGGGTATTATTGGAGGAAATTGTTGTTCACCAATAGCTTATGATTTTCCTAGAGCTGTGGACATGTAGTGGGGCCGCATAAGACAGATGTGATCATTGCTGATATCATGCAGTTAACATAGGCAAATAGTCAGAAGAATTCAGTAGTTGGCCTCAAAGTTTGAGAGAGTTTTAGCTTGTTGCATCTCATGTGGGGTGATATATTTTCAAAATTCTGTGTATTTCATATGATAACTTTGTAAAATACCCAATTTATGTAAATCACAAGTAATAATAATTACAGGCCAGTTTGTTGGAGAAAGGTTTGCTCTTTCAGCATAGTTAAATTGTTGACCCTTTAGTGGTTTATGAAAAAAATGAAGCATTTGAATTGGGTGACTGAATTTTTGAAATTGAGTTTGTTACTTGAATTTAAATATGCAAAACCATAGGTGAATATGGTCAAGAATACTTGGTTATATTAATCTGTACATGTTATATTTGCGAGTAAATATTAAAAACCTAATGCCGAGAGGGCTTCTGTTTGAAAGTAAGATAGAAGGTACAATAGAAGTTTTATATGTAGGATAGAGATCTGTAAAGATATTAAAATTAATATGTTACATATGCAACTACTTAAATGTGGTGTGTATAAGGGGAAAAACATGGTGGAAGAAACGATGGTGTGAGGCAATGAGTCGTTTGGTGCCGTGTTATTGTAACCTATAGATGGTAAAAGTAAGGTGAATAATTCCCACCTTCTCCCTTAGGAAGAAGAATTATTTCAAGTGTGTTAATAAAAGGCTTGAATCCATGATCTCTGCTATCATTAGCAAGTGCTTTATCAGCACCCAGTTCCTGTTAACTATCTATGTATAAAGTGATACTGTTAGTCTCTGAGGTTATATCAGCACCCAGTTCCTGTTAACTATCTATGTATAAAGTGATACTGTTATTCTCTCAGGTTATCTTACTGGAAGTCATTTGTCTGCTTCAATTCAATTATAAACTGTCGATAATTTTGTTATTCTTTTCATATTTTAATATCTACTTATTCAGGTTATCTTACTGGAAGTCATTTGTCTGCTTCAAGTGCTTTATCAGCACCCAGTTCCTGTTAACTATCTATGTATAAAGTGATACTGTTAGTCTCTGAGGTTATATCAGCACCCAGTTCCTGTTAACTGTCTATGTATAAAGTGATACTGTTATTCTCTCAGGTTATCTTACTGGAAGTCATTTGTCTGCTTCAATTCAATTATAAACTGTCGATAATTTTGTTATTCTTTTCATATTTTAATATCTACTTATTCAGTTAGTGAACGACCTAAGTTTCTTTTGCTAAATCTTTAAATATTTCATATTCTAGTTGTAAGGTTTGAGCATCTTTATCCATGGATTTCATAGAATGTATAACTTGTTTGTTGGCATGCTATTTCATTTGGCAACAATGACGTTTGTCAAACACTTCTAGAAAGAAAATGACGTAATCTTATTTGCATTTTCAGCGTCTATATCAGAATTTGGATTGGAAAATCAGATCTTTCGATGTAAGTCTACTGTCCTCACTTTATTTACCATTCATGAACTACTGACACAGATCTCTGTTTTAGGTTGCCACACACCGTGACTATTAGTATTATGACCACCTTAGTAAATTTCTTCTGAGTCTGCATCTAGGTTTTGCAACAAAGATGCCTTGTTTTGTTAATAGAATGTGTTGATATGATTTAGGTCTTTGGCTTGCGCTCTCTCTTCTCCAATAGTCTAGGAAGAGAATATCCTATTTATAAGTTATAACATAGTTACCATTAATGTCATTAAAAAATTAACATTTATCATAAAGACAAAATCAGGGGATGGTAATGATATTCAGTCTAGAGCAGTGTTGATTATAACTCAATTCTCCAGATCAAAACACTTATTACTGATGAAAGTGATCCAAAGAGCTAGTAAGCAAACATAATTAAAATTTTTTACTGAACTATACAGTGGTTATGTAGAGCAGAGAAGGCTAGTGCTGAGGGATAAGATTATGAATTTTTTAGTTAGGAGAAAAAGTAGAACACAGCTCTTTGAGAGGAGCCTCTGTGGCATTCAGTAGAATTTAACAATTTGCATGTCTCTGCAGGCTAGTTTGGATCAGGGGCAGCGCCTATTAGGAAATCAGCCCGGTGATTTAATAGCAAATATTGATCGACAGCCTCCAAAATTTTCGCAAATTCAACTATCGCAACCTCACCTGGTAATATCTGCATAATCTACTATAACATCATTACGGTCATTCTCTGCATAAAAAAGAGAATTTAACATATTGATGTTCTATCCGTAGGATTCAGGAATGAGAAATTTACACCAATACAATCATCATCCAGTCAATCTCCATGTAGAGTCGGCACCTGATCAATCAAGACTTACCGGAAACTATGACATGATGGATATGAAGGGAGTAAAAGCTGGTACAAACCCTGATTTGCAGTATAGGGAGTTTCCTTCAAACACCTATAGGTTAGTACTTCTGCTTTAATCAGTTAATTCTGTATATTGATAGCCGACATTAATTCTTTGAGTTGATTAGAACTGTCTTTTTTTTTTAATTATCAACAGGATGTACTATTGACTATACATTGAGACAATTTTTAGTTGCTTTGGCGCTTTTAATATAAGCTATTGATGATAAAGGAGGCACACAACTGCCTGGATTTATTTAAACCTTGCCATGTTTGTGTACGGCTTTTGGAAGCTGGGTTCCTTTGTGTCTTCAAAACATTTTGGGGCTCATGGGGTGGTTTCGGGAATGGGAGAAGAGGGTTGCTTTAGGAGTTTGTAGAACCAATTGGCAGAAATCAAACTGACCACTGGCTATGTCGTCAAACTATTGAAATGTTGATCCAGGATGATGTTGTGGATTTCCCTCTCAAGTCCTATGCATCTAAAGTCGAATCACTATCTTGTCATTACCACTCTCCTTGCTGCTCTATCCAGTGAAGCTTCTCGGCTTATAAATCTTGCTGATTATGTTCTGCAGATCACTTTTATAAATCCTTGAACGTGATAACCACTATTAATGTGTTGCTTTGATGAATGTAGTTAGGACATCAACGATGAAAAGTGCTGTTATATTTCTGAAGCAGTATATGCAGCCAATCTCTTGAATATTTCATCACAGATTCATCTTTGATTTGTAATTTTTTTAGACATTCTTGTCTCACTTATTAACCTTTCTCATCTTATTCTCCGTGCCTATCTTCATAAATGGTATGAGAATCATAAATGGTTTGAAAAACATGCAAATTTTTAGTGCACGAGGCATTAGTATGCACTGGTAAGCTACAAGCTGCAATTATCACATGAAACGGGAGAAACTTACCTATATTTTGTGAAAGATTGTTGTGTCTATTGTAGGGCACCCCCACCAGTGACAACAAAGATAGGGTTTCGCGGCAAACACCAATATCTGTAACATGAAAAGCCTTTGCCTCCAAAGTTTGGAGCTAGCGACGCTATCCTTTTTCTCCATTTAACTAAGTTCAAGTCCAGTGTTCAATTAAAAATTGCCATGCCCTTTTTAAGTGTCTCCTTTATGTCCTGTACAATCCGTATTTTGCACTAGTTATAGGCAAAGGCACCTATCTAAATGCATCAGTGTTTGCCTCTTCACCTTCCTGGAGAGGCATCTTACTGTCAGCCACCACATATTCTCAACTATGTTATGGCTTGCAATGGCTACATTGAATGGTTTTCTTGGCTGTCAGTTTATCCTGAAGTTGAAATCCCCACACCTTTTGCTATTCTCAAGGATCACTCAGCTTTAGTCAATCTAGCAATGGAACTCCTTGAGAGCTTACTTCTTTGGGTGCTGCAAAATCACGTCCCACCTTAATCTTCTCAATTCTAGTGGCCTAGAACATTGTCTTCGGGAAGTTGATAAAAGTGGCCAGTTCACCAAAAGCTCACCCTAAAGGTTTCTTGGGGAATCGTTTGCCTTGTGTCTTGTGCACCATATGATCCGCAAGGCATCCGCTGCACACAATCAATCTACAAATGTAGTTTGCAGTCCTCGACAAACTTTCAATAGGAAGCAATCTCTGTGTGAGAGGAGTGGGCATCTATGCAGAGTATATTTCTCCTCCATCTGCCAACCATCTGTTCCTTGAACCTCCCTTCCCCATGTTAGGCCTTGGATTCGCACATATGCCAGTCATTCTGTTATCTCCCTGACCTCATCCACTCCAGAACTTTGGGGAATTTGGAGTGTAGCGACTCTTAAGCAAGCCAAATTTCTAGGACCAACATGTATTGGATATTTTATGGTTAGCTGGATGGAAAGACCTGAACTACTTCTCTTTAGTGGATCATGGATAATCGCATTGCCTTATGGAAATACAGGCTGTACCACGACAATCACTTCTGTGAGTGCTCCGACTACCTTTCTGTACTCTGATTCTTGGCCTTGCGGCCTCTGTAATCCCCTTATCATGTATTATTTTATTGCTTAATAGTATGGGTATTTTTTTCTCCATTTGTCATAAAAAGAAAGTTCATTCTGTGTACTGTCATCTCTGATGTGCTCTCTCTTCTAACTGGCACATTATTCAATCCATAAATGAAGGAGAGAAAGCATTTCACTCTCCATATTTTGTTTTCTTACTGTAAGGCTTATTTGACAATTTGTAAAATGCAGTGGACGATCATGTAAGGTAAGTCGAGTATGAAATACAGGTCATAATGCGATGATTGTTATCTAATTAAATTTGTTTCATATTTTATCACCGATTTTTAATAATGGGCCAGAATGTTCTATCATGATCCCCACGTGTTCTGAGAATGACATATTAGTATCTGTTATCTTAAAACTGTGAGGCATCATGACCAATGAGAAGTATAACTCATGTGTACTTGCAATAATTCGAATGAGTAAGCTACTTGTCATCCTGAATTTTCCTTTGTTCCATCAATTGGATGTTAAAGGGCACAAGTATAAAGATTTGCTTCTGTTGGTTAGTGGAGTAATGCAGCAGCAGCAACAACTTAGATTTTACTGTAAATCTCTTGTGGCTAGTTATATTGTGAATCTCTCTCTTCAGTTATGTTAAGGGTCAGATACCCCAATGGATATCTACGATTCCTCTCATGGTACCGGAATGATGAGATCTGTTGATTTTCTAGAGTGGATTAGTTTCTTTCCGTGACACTTATAAGCCATTCCATCTCAGGGGACCTGGAGGTAATGCTGTTCCTAATTTCCGAGAGGATAGCAACTCTGATGCCGTAAACAGAAGAGAAGCAGCTGAACCCCAGTTTTATATCCCCACACCACATGAAGGACAAACATCTCCTGGTTCAGAAGGTAATGTAAGGCAAAAACTAATGTGAATAGATGTCTCATTACCTTGTCCTAAAAGATGATCGTTGGTACTTACTGTCCAAGAAAAAAAAATCTCATATCAACTGATAAGCAGTACTTTTTTTAACAGGTGAGGTATCTTTACCCGGTATTGAGGGATTTCAAATCATTGGTGATGCTAAACCAGGAAATACTCTGAGAGCATGTGGCTTTCCCACAAATGGAACATCCCTTTGCATCTTCCAGGTATTTGACTTATTAAGTTATTATTATTTTCTGTTCTTTTAATGTGTGTTCTTTAGCCGTCCTTTCTTCATGTGGATTATGTTGTACTCCATATACTAATAACACTAATACATCAATTTTTAGTGGGTTCGTCACTTTGAAAATGGAACCAGGCAGTCAATAGAAGGTAAGTTGTAAGTGTTTTATGAGATAGTTATTTTAAGGTACTGAATTTGTTTTTCTAAGAAAACTATTGTTCATTTTCTTGGAAATTCTTTATTCAATCCAGGAGCCACGGTGCCAGATTACGTCGTAACTGCCGATGATGTTGACACCTTTCTTGCTGTGGACTGCACACCAATGGATGACAGTGGTCGTCAGGTTGCTTCAGGAGCTATATCAATTCTTTTTGGAATTATTCCTTAGATCAATTCTTGCATGTTCTTCATTTATGCTTTAATAGTCTGCTTTAATAGTCCTATTATACTTTGCTTATGCTTCTATTTATGCATGCACTGCACCATACATATTTGTAGTGTAAAGTAGAGGTTGCACCTTTTAGTGTTTCTAAGCCTGATTTATGCATACACATTTTCGTTAGTTGCTATCTCCAGCACATTGTGTGCTCCATGAGTCCATCTACAGAAGTTCTGCTGCAATATGAAATGTTATGCTACTGTTGAAGTCAAATCCAGATATATTCGAATGCGCTGATAACCATCTAAGCTGGCCTAGAATCTCCCCTAGTCTAACTCATGAAAGCTTACAATCTGGATTTCTCGTCTTATTGGGAAATGGTTTGGATGCTGAGAGGAAAAAGCCTCACCCAGTTAGTGATCTGGAATGAACATAGAGGTGATGGAAATTCTGATTCATGAGTGGAAGGGACGAGCAATGGTGGGTGAGCAAGTGGGCACCGGGGCTAATGGAAGTGAATTATATGAGTGGAAGGAACTATATAGTGTGGCAATAGCGGTACATATGAGGTGCGGTTGAAAGCTAAGGTAATACAGCTGCTGGTGCAGAGAGCCATGGAAGCCTATGTTTACTCTTAGGATGCAGATGAGAACCTCTATTGCTACATAGTAGCTTGAGGTACGAGGTGAGTTCAGAATCAGCCATCTCATTGATCTAAATAAGCATAGTCTTAGTTTCTAGTTTTATGATTGTCCTAGAAGTCAGTGAATAGTCATATAAATTGACAGAACATGACCTGACAATTGCTGACCTCATATGAGCATGATGTGTTTCCCGTCAGTCCGTCACCTGGAACAAATGCTCAGGGACACTTACGCTTTGTGCCGAAATTGATCCATAACATGATGAGCCATTCTATGGTTATGTCAAAGTTGGTCTCATGCAAATATCTCCTGGTAATCAAGACAATCATAAATATTATGTACTACCTTCTGCAAATAGTTGACAAGATTTCTGATATTGCATCTACTAGTATATGGTTTGTTATGTCATAATGCTTTTCCTTCTTCAATCTTAGAGAAATTTTATAGAAACGCTCTTTTATAAATATCTACTTGTCCCCATCCTTTTGCTTGTTGCACATTTAGGAACATATCCTACGAAGCATTAGTTTTATGATGCCATTTGATATCCTTATTCAAGTATTTATATTGATTTTTTCTCTCTGAAGTATAAGTACCGATTTCCAGCATAGACCAAGGAAACAAATATTTTGAACCACACTAATTCAATACGCCAGTTAAAATTCATGGAAAATGATAGTTAGGTATTCAATATTATAGTCAAGATCTGGTTTACCAGATCCAAAGTATCACTTGCACTAAATTGATCAGCTAGATCTTTTGCGATTATCTCTCTCTCTACGATTACAGCTCTAATGCTTCCCCTATTCCCCAGGGAGCTGTTATTATGTGATTGTATTTTGCTTTCTGTATTCAGTTTACAATTACCTTACTATCTTGATGTGATATTGTTTGGGTGATTTCAGGGTTCTAGTTTTTTTTAATTATTATCAAGATATACAAATTTTAATCTAGTTATTTTCTTACTGTAGGGGGAACTGGTTCGTCTTTTTGCCAACAATCAGAACAAAATAACATGTGGTAAGATTTTGTAGCTGTAAAAACTCTTTTTGTCTAATTTGAAAATCTGAAGACCTCTATTTGGTGATTTAATTTTCATTCGTGTGCTTGAATTTTTTTCTTTTCTGTTTCATTAGAAGCTCTTGCTTTCTTTCAATTACCATGTTTCCGAATAATTAGAAAAAAAAAACTGCAGTCTAATCTTCTTACTTGTTTTCATAGTAGAGATATGTTCTCCAATCAAATTAGGGCTTCTGTCTTCTTTTCCTCTATCTTTGTATAAGTTTCCATGCACAAAACTATCTTTAACTTGTTTTACTTGTGGGAAAGGTTTCAAGCATCCTATTGTTCGGAGGTCTTAGACACCAGAAACGTTGAGTAAGTCTGTTAAGGAAAAACTAATAGAAACTTGAAAACATTTTATTCCAGGACCTGACTATACTTTATGTATACACATATACTTCATATTAAGTGAAGAGGCAACCGTAATAAAGAAGAACGTAAACTCTGTGTGGGTGGGCGGATGGGTGGAGGTGGGTGGCTGTTTGTTGGACTATAAGATGAAGCCTGTAAGTTGACTGCAAATTATCTTGAGCTGGACAGGAAATCATTGTAGTTTTTTTGTTTGAACTTAGTAATCATATTTCTGATGTAAATGTGGTTGTTTGGGTATACTGGGCATGACCATCTAATTACCTAGCATTTTTACAGATCCTGACGTGCAGCACGAGATTGGCACTTTTATTTCTGCAGGGAGAGCAGTATTTACAGTTTTCTTGTTGGTAGGTGGTGTTCAACCTTCTTTTTTTTTGTCCTTCCCCGTTATGATTTTGATATGTGCATTAACAAGGTAACTTGAATAGCACCTGACAGAATCTTCATTTTTTGGCTCTAACTACAAGCTATATCATGTTAATGTTCACATTAATAATAGTAATGAGGTTTTCTTATGCTTACATAATGAGAAGTAATACTGGTGCTCTATGTGCTAACTAGGTCTGTGGCATATGCTTCATGTAGACAGTATGAATGTTAAAACATGCTTCTTTGGTTGCCATAGTGGATAGAAACATCTCATGTGCATGAGTTTTTTCCCTGACTAATCCTTTAGCAGTTGAGCCACATTCATGAGGTCAAAGGGTATAGTTGAGTCGGTTCGTTCATATTTTACCTATTACCTTGTCTATGAGGAGCTCCTTATTTTATTCTATGTGTGTAATCTTGAGACATAATCCTGTCATATTTTGAGAACAGTGTTTCATATTGCTGATGAGTGTTGACCCAGGACAGGCGTGTGGACCTAACTCATATTTCCATGGATTGTGAATTTGTATTTGGAGTTCTCAAAAGATGCAGATTGAAAGCAGATACTTCATCATAATTATGTCCCATAAGATTGTCTATGACTATATTACAAATTATGAACTTAGTGGCTTTTCATGCAAGTCTATGGTAGAAGAAATTATTCAATTTTTTCTCTAGTTCTCATATAGCTTCTTCATTAACATACCTCCAATTTAATGCAATTGCTTTATTTTTGGAACCATCACATTGTCCCCAGGCACACTACTTTAGATCTTTTCAGAGCCATGAAGTGACAAATAGGCTGCTTCCTTTTCTCTAAATTTATCAATTTTATCCAAAAACTAAATTGATTGCACTAAATGATTATTCATGTTTCTTTTCATGCCTACATAAGATCTTAATTTTTTTTGACATCCTGCCTCTCAAGACTAGTTAAACATGGTTTCTCTATCAGATGGATTCTTCAGAGTCATGGGAGCAGGCGCTTCTTATTCTGAAACAAACTGGCTATCAAATTAGAGTCAACAGTACGGACCAAGTGATAATGGAGGAAAAATATTCACCTGACTTCTATGTATGTTTTCCTGCTCGTTATATTTTTGGCATTCTTCTCTTATTGTAACTGAAGATTTTTATCATGGCAGATCAAGTAAATGGCTAACTTTTACATGCACAGGTCAAAGTTCCAAATGGACAGTCAACCCAATTTGTGTTAATGTGCTCCGACGGATCGATTCTACCGTTCAGCACAAGCAGAACAGTGCAAGCATACAACACAGATGATATTCGGTTAGACATCTCATGGAAATTTCTTTAAGAATACACTTATGCTTTTCATTTTTTTAATTAGGAAGAGTGAGTGAGGTACTGATGTCTTTCTTTTCCTTTTCCAAATTATATATTATTAAATAAATATTTTCACAATGAGAAATCTACAGAGTATTTAGCATGGACACTTCAAAGTGACTCCATTATCCATGCCCACACATGCTGCACACTGTTGACTGCCCTGACTCTCGGATTGTAGCCATATTCTTAAGAACAAAAAAGATAGTGTAGTAAGCAAGTTGAAGCTGTATTGGCATATGGACGCTTCATAGAACAAAGCCAGACCTAAGCCATGACTAAACTAGTACGCATAAAAAATACCATCAGGACCAGTTTGCCATACTAACATAGCAACAGCTTTGTGGGGCATTAAGTTTGACACTGAACTAGAATTCCATGTTTCTGTTTTTAGCTTAATTTCTTAATGGGATTTTTGCATATATTCTCCTCAAATCTTCTATATTTGCAAATTTACCCCCAAATATTGATTTTTGCAAATTTACTCCCATTTTCCAACATTGGACTTTTCTACCCACACTTGTTGTGTTAAGGAACACACCTTATATATAGCCTGAAATTCTGTTAGATTGCTGAAAAGTTATTAATTTTGACTAATATACCTTTTCTTATTTATTTTTTCCTATGTTTCTAATTACAAAAAACCAATATCTCCTCTCCATCCTTATAACCCAACTGGTTTAACCCATTGCCCTCCCCCTCGTCACTGTTACTCTCCTTAATACCCTCTACTTGTTCCTCATCTCTTGTTGAAATATTTGACATTGTGCAAATAAAATCCCTTGGTAAACAAATGACAAGGATGAACTCAGTTGTCACTAGGGTTTAATACCCTCTCGAAATTTTGATCTTTTCCTTTTTGCTATTTGAAGCATTGGTAGTTCTTTTGATAACAAACATAAGTTGCTTGTTGATTTGTAATTTGTTAAAAATTCATCAACGTATGATACCTCTAGCGCCATTGTTCCTTAAGCTTGAGCTCCACAAAAACCTAAAGCGAATGTCGAAAGGAATTGAGCATTGTGATCGCTATGTGCAATTGCAAAGGCAACAATGGCAAGGAGACGAAAGTAACGCAGCGCAGAAGTAAAAACCTCGGAATCCACAAAGAACGTTCTCCGAATCTACGAAGAACTTAGAATCCATGAAGAAAATATTAAAGAGGAATTTTATTGATAAAAAGATATTAATGTTCTTTAGGGTTACACGACTCTTCTTAAATAAAAAAATAAGTAACTAGTAAGACTAGAATTATAAAGAAATAGAAAATATCTAATTTTATCGTAAAAAGAGGAAACAAATCATGAATCAAAATTGAATTTGTTTCCTAATCTAATTTGACTCTAATATTGAATTTATAATCATGAATCAAAATTGAATTTGTTTCCTAATCTAATTTGACTCTAATATTGAATTTATTTTCTAATCTAAATAGACTCCAACTTTATTTGACTCTAATATTGAATTTATTTTCTAATCTAAATAGACTCCAACTTTATTACTAAAAATAAACTAACAGCTGATTATTTTCAGATTTCAGTCAAAACTAGGTATTACTGATGAGATTTTAAATCTGATAATCTGGTTGGTTCCGTTTCGTCGAGATAGGCGATTTACTTTACATATATAATATGTCAGAATCTGCCTTTCAGGTTAGAAGATATGATTGTTTATTTGCGAAAGTCAATAATACGTATATATCTATATTTAGCTTTTGATTGTCCGAAGCCTTCATGAAATTGTCCGTTAAGCGTCCTACATCAGTCTCCCCTTGTTGAAAGAAGCTCGACCCTGAGCTTATATTTGTTAGAATACTAGCTTCATTGATAAATAAATTTCTTCTTTTGCAACGATCAGCATCTGCTTTATACTTAGTGATTTTCTCCATCTGTTGTCTAACCTCTTCGGCTAGGGCTTCTTCTGAATCAAAATTTTGAAGAAATCTTTCACACACCATGTTTACATGACTAGTAGCATGTAGATCTGCAGCTGACTTGAAAAACTCATCAAAATAGGTTCTATGTTGCTTTTCATATTCCAGTGCTGAAAGTATCATCAAAATCTTCTTAAAATTATTCACAATTTTTGCTTCCAGAGAAGAAAATTCTTCCTCATAGTCCATACACAATTCTTTCATCTCATTTGCCTCGAGCCCTCCACCAAATAACTCACACATATCATCAATTGTCTCACTCTCTAATTTATCCTTCTACGCTATCGGGACAATATTATTATTTGTACATCACTCACGATATCATACAGAATATCCGTCTTTATTAACATATCACTATCAACGTCAGGAACCTCAGAATAAATCTTGATGGTGGCAGAATCTTCCTTTTCGGTGGTGAGTATCTCGTTGTCTCCCACTAGAATAACCTTCTCCTTAGTAATCTCTGTTGTAAATGCCTTATGATTCTATGATTGACATAATTGATGAAGTTTTTGTTGTTGCTTCTTCGGTGCTCTTCACAAATCCAGACTCCTTCTCAGAGATGAATTGAGGTTCTTTAACTAATTTGATAATTCTCTAAAAACATCTATGATGAAAGATCTTTGTCATTCTGCTCAAGTTATCGCTCCACCTTCTTCGCTAGACTGACCGTGTCGACTAAGATAAAAGAATCTTTAAAAGGCATCTGATATTGTTTGTAGTTAGAAGGTAAGAAACGGTCTCTCAATAATTTCTTCATCTTTACCCATGTTCAAACAGGATCCTTCCCTTGATGGTATCGATTTATCAATACTTCATCCCATTATACAGATGCTTTTCCTTTAAATCTGTAAACTACTAATTTAACTTTTCAATCTTCTGGGATTATCTCATATTCAAAATACTTATCCACTTCATTAATTCAATCAGAAAAATCATCAACATGAAGCTTTTCATTGAACGATGATAACTTTAATATTCTAGCGCTATAATTGCCTTGTTGTCAGCAGTCTGTGCGATCATAACCGCAGCATGGCTTCATAGTCATCGCTAATGTTAAATTCGTCCTGTAGAGTCACATCACGTCGTTGGCGACCATCAACGCGATTTTGAACTCCTACCGTGTTCAGACGTTCCATTGCCGACGCAAGTTGATCTATGGTAGTTTTAATTTGATTAACATCGGTCTTTAACTCATCGAACTTAGTTCGAGAAATAGGGACTTCGTCGCCTGCTATCGGATCAGAAAAATAAGTCTCTGGTACCAATTAACGCAGCGCGGAAGTAAAAATCTCGGAATCCACCAATGGTTGTTCTCTGAATCCACAAAGAACGATCTTTGAATCCATGAAGAATTTCGAATCCACGAAGAAAATATTAAAAAAGAATTTTATTGATAAAAAATATTAATATTCTTTGGGGTTACATGACTCTTTTTAAATAGAAAATAAATAGAACTCCTAGTAAGACTAGAATTACAAAGAAATAGAAAGTATCAAATTCTATCGTAAAAATATTCCCTATAATAGAGGAAACAAATCATGAATTAAAATTGAATTTGTTTCCTTATCTAATTTGACTCTAATGTTGAAGTTATTTCCTAATCTAAGTAGACTCCAACTTTATTACTTAAAATAAACTAATAACTGATTATTTTTCGGATTCAGCTAAAACTGGGTATTACTGATGAGATTTTAAAAATCTGACAATCTAGTTGACTCCGTCTCATCGAGATAGGTGATTTAGATATATAATATTTCAGGATCCGTCTTCCAAGTTAGGAGATATGATTGTTTCTTTGCGGAAGCCAATACTTATAAATCTGTATCTAGCTCGTGATTGTCCGAATCCTCCATAAAATTGTCTGTTAAGTATCCTACATCAGGACGCGAGCTTGGAATGGAGCGAGGCTGCTAACTAAGACATCACAAGGTGTTTAAACGAGAGGACAGCAACAATGCCTTTTATTTATTGAGAGCATTGCAGATCAAGAGGCTATAAAATAAAAGTTGAAGCCCTCATGTATGGGCATAGAAGAAAATGATGGATCCAAGAGATGAGCGTAGATGTTGCTCTCAAAAAGTTAACTTGAAAGAGGAGAGGGCGGGGGGCAAAATCCACTGTTAGAAACTTAACACTGTTATGTGTGGGGGTGTTAAGTGTCAGGGGGGTGGAAAATTACAATGTTGGAGAATTAGGGAGGAAATTTACAAACATCAAGATTTAAGTGGTAAATTTGCAAATATGAAGGATTTGGGGGGTTTATATGTTTATATGCAAAACCTCTTTCTTGATTTCTTTTTAAAATTTGAAGGTTTTGTCCTTTCTTTTCTGGTGGGGGCGACAGAACTTACATTGCAAACGTGTAGGAGAAATCTTACTTGGAGAATGGGTCCAATAAGCTTATTGAGAACTCCATGATGACTTATCTTTTCGATAATCTGCATTATTTGTCTTAAACGACAGTATCAAATTAGTCAAAGAATGAGATATCAAGTGGTGTCTAAAACTTGTGTTTTACTTTTGGAAAAACATGTCCTTTTAGCTACATCAAGTTTGACCTTAATTAGATGCATGAGTGATATCAGTAATAGATGGAGATGAATGATGTTGATCATGCAGAGGATGCACTATGGAATCCTTATAAAAGCTTATTTTTAGACCTAGCTCTCTTAGGAAAATATTCATATACATATGCACATATACATGTATGCATGCCCTGTGTAAATATATATGTATAATAATACGTGCGTGCGTCTGTCTTGAAGATCACTCATCTCTTAGTTTTAGATTCATATAAGTAATAGATGAAGATGAATGATGTTGTATCGTCCAGAGTATGCATCACTGTGGTTCCTTAAAAAAAGCTTTTTTTAGAACTAACTCTCTTAGGAAAATCTTCATATACCTATGCACAGATACATGCATATGCATGCATACCTATGTAAATATATATGTACGTAAATGCACGCGCGCATATGTGGATGTGGGCATGTGGTGTGGGTGTGTTACAAACAGAAGGTAGATATATAGATAGAGGTAGATAAAGGTAGAAATAGACTTGGGCCTTTGGGAGGGATTCGAATCTAAATGCTTCCCACTAGAATTTGATGTTAGGAAATAAGTATAGATTGAGAAATGTGGGTCCTTTGGCAACTTTAGTCCTTCACATTGGAATTCAATTTAGGGTATTTATTTATATTACCTACTTCCTTGATGTTGATTTGTGTCATTTAATGTACCCAAAAAATAAAAATTCAATTATTTAAAAAAAATCGTAGGGGTTGAGCATGCATAAATGCAGAGTGGGAACATATTTAACCTAGAGTTATATGTCAGGACATAAAATTTGCTATCAACATTTTGTCTTAACCTATATACTTAAAAACTCTCACAAATAAAATTTGTTACATTTCAAATATTCTACACCACAGAGGAAGAATCCTTAAAGTTTGCTAGATTTCATTTATCCTACACCATAGAGGAAAAAGCCTTATCCAACCATGTATTTATGTTACTTAATGCATAAATTAGTACATTGTAGAATGCTGGCTATTCATAGTTTATCTCAATCTTACTCATTGCTGATGTTGACAAATTTAGCTAAAGTTGAATTTTCACATTTCATATGACTAAATTGGAAGGTAGTTGGTCAATCGGTTTTCCCTTCTACAAATTAATACAGTATACCCCACTTGCCAAAATAAAGTTACCGAATGTATTCTAATAAGCGGCAATGTTGGCAATGTGTTGTATTATTTTTCTTTCCTTTATATCCTCTGGCCTTTGCGTGTATATCTGATACCATGTGATAAAATTTTGCAGATTACGGGATATTATTGTGTTGACCTTGAGACACTTCCAGGCCAAGGTACATACTTTTGTAACTAAATCGATAGGATCTTTTATACCTCAAGCTAATATGAACCTTCATGGATAACCATCATTTACAGTGTTAAATTAAGTAGTAGGTTAAGTATTGGGTATTGGGTTAATAGAACGTTACCCATTAACCTTAACCCTATTGTATGGCTATATATATCTCTCTTATGATCTCAATAAAGATGGATTAGGGTTTTATCTATTTCTACATGGTATCAGAGAAAGGTTCCCTCCCAAACCCTAGCCGCCGCCCTTATCTCCCAAAACCCTAACCGCCCGATTGCTATATAAGAAGCATGGGCATACTCGCATTTCTGCTTTCTCTGATGCTGGCTATGCAGGAGATATGGGAGACCGAAAGTCAACCTCAGGTTTCTGTACTTTTATTGGAGGTAATCTTGTCACTTGGAGAAGCAAGAAACAAGATGTAGTATCATGGTCTAGTGCAGAGGCCGGATATAGAGCAATAGCTCACACTGCTTGTGAGATGGTGTTGTTACGAAAGTTTATGACAAAACTTGGTTTTGTTCAACCTGGACCCATGCCTATGCATTGTGAC
Source organism: Asparagus officinalis (assembly GCF_001876935.1). NCBI lineage: Eukaryota > Viridiplantae > Streptophyta > Magnoliopsida > Asparagales > Asparagaceae > Asparagus > Asparagus officinalis. The sequence continues at coordinate 5,666,814 of NC_033803.1, read as the reverse complement.
AACCAATCTGCCATTTACATTGCACAGAATCCTGTATTTCATGAGAGGACAAAACATATTGAAGTTGACTGCAATTTTGTCAGAGATGCTTGGGAGAAGAAGATAGTATCTCTCATATTCACTCCGTCCTCACAACAACTTGCTGATATTCTTACCAAGGCTACATCTTCAAAGGTGTTCTCTACTATATGTGACAAGCTGGGCATGATAGATATATATGCTCCAGCTTGAGGGGGAGTGTTAAATTAAGTAGTAGGTTAAGTATTGGGTATTGGGTTAATAGAACGTTACCCATTAACCTTAACCCTATTGTATGGCTATATATATCTCTCTTATGATCTCAATAAAGATGGATTAGGGTTTTATCTATTTCTACATACAGGAATTAAGTTAAGATAGATCATACATGACAAAAACATTTTTTTCCTATTCTGAAAATTGGACTTGAACACCACTATTATTTGCACTTTACTAATAAAATTATTAGTTACCATCAAAGCTTAGGTGGACAGAGTGATGAAAAAGAAATTATAGGATGTTGGGGAGAAACCCCTATGCCGAGATCCAACCAAATAGCCGAGAGAGATGAACAAACACACCAAACAATAGCACAAATACAATAACACCAGTTTTAACGTGGTTCGGCGAGATGCCTACGTCCACGGGGCAAGGAGGGGGGAGTTTTCACTATTAAAAATCAAGGGGATACAACTAGGGTTACAAATCTCTCATAAACCCTTAACAAATCATCTCTTGATCTCACCAATTGCTCCTAGAATAGAAGCCCAAAGAAAACCCTATCAATATGCTCAAAACCCCTTGCTTTTCCAAACCCTAGAAACAAGTTTGGGTATTTATACAACTCCCAAACGAAACGGGTCTGAAACCCAGATTCTGCCCAAACCGCTTCGGCGGTCGAGAAACCTCTGCGCCAAAAGTAGTCTTGGGGACTACAATTAAGTTGAATGGTACTAACTATCTGCTCTCGGCACAAGCTTTCCGGATCTTCATTGGCGCTCAGAGCAAACTGCCTTATCTTCTGGCATCTCCACCACCACCATCTGATCCCACCTACAACTCATGGCTCTCCTCTGATTACTGTGTTATGACTTGGCTTCTCAACAGTTTGGATGCACAGATCAGTAGCAGTGTTATGTTTTTAACCACTGCAAAGGAAATGTGGGACAGCCTGAAGATTATGTACGGGAATGAGAAGAATGTTTCCCGTGTTTTTGAGATTTATGAGAGACTATTTGCGATCAAACAGGGCGATAAGACAGTTCCAGAAACAGTTTGGATGCACAGATCAGTAGCAGTGTTATGTTTTTAACCACTGCAAAGGAAATGTGGGACAGCCTGAAGATTATGTACGGGAATGAGAAGAATGTTTCCCGTGTTTTTGAGATTTATGAGAGACTATTTGCGATCAAACAGGGCGATAAGACAGTTCCAGAGTTCTTTGGTGAGTTGAAGGGACTGATAGACGAACTAGAAATGCATCAGCCTGCAGTAGCTGATGCGGCGACATTGTTGGGGTATCGCCGCGATCTGGCTGTCTCCAAGTTTCTTTCTGGACTGCACCCTAATTTACAGTCTCAGGTACGGGGACAAATATTGGGTGGCGATTCGATTCCCTCCCTGACTGCTACATTCTCCAGAGTCATGCAGGTCTCTACTGGTGTTACTTCTGCTACTAATGCACCTTCTCCACATTCAGTGGATCAGTCTGCCATGTTCTCTAGTCGAGGCAGAGGCCGCGGTCGTGGTCGTGGTCGTGGTCGTGAGTCTGTGGGAGGACGTGGCTCCTTTAGTGGGCGACATGGTGATAGGGGTTCACGTCAGTGTAGTCACTGTGGGAGGACCAATCATATTTCTGAGAAGTGCTGGGAGAAGTTTGGCCGTCCTCAATGGGCCCAAGTGGCCGATGCCGAGTCGACTCGTTCACCTGTTTCTACTACTACTCCTAATAATCTAGCTACTACTATTCCTACTGTTCAGATCTCTCAGGCAGATTATGAGAGGTTACGTCAGCTAGAGCTCTCTCAAAACAGTCATTCGGCTACTCATGCATCCTCTTCAGGTATGGATGCTTACATAGCTTCTCCTCATGAACCATGGGTACTAGATTCTGGAGCCTCATCCCATATGACAGGTATAAAGGATCGCTTTGACACTTTATTTTTTTCTGATAAGTTTCCCTCTATTCGCATCGCTGATGGTACACTTTCTCCAGTTCTTGGTGCTGGAGTAGTTCATGCTACTTCCTCTTTGAAACTCACTGATGTGTTATATGCTCCTAAATTCCCTGTTAGCTTATTATCCATTAGCAAGTTTACAAAGCACAATAACTGTAAAGTCACCTTCTTTCCTTCTTATTGTGTTTTTCAGGACCTAGCAACTGGGAGGACGATTGGTTCGGGGCATGAGAGAGGCGGTATGTACTATTTGGACGACAGTGTGCCGGGTGCTGGTCTTGTTGCAGCACAGCCTGATTCTACCTTACTATGGCACTGGCGTCTGGGTCATCCTTCACTTCAAAAACTTAAATCAGTAGTTACTGTTCAGTCTTCTCTTTCTTCTTTAGGTTGTGAGTCATGTGAACTGGGTAAGCACCATCGTGCTTCTTTTCAGAGTCGTGTCGATAAACGCAGTAGTTTTGCGTTTGAGTTAGTTCATTCTGATGTCTGGGGTCCTTGTCGTGTTCCCTCTGTGAAGGGCTATCGATATTTCATTATTTTTGTTGATGATTTCTCTCGCATGACTTGGCTATATTTGTTGAAAGAGAGGTCTGAAGTCCAGCATGTTATTGAATTTTTTTATAATGAAATAAAAACCCAGTTCTCTACTTCTGTTCATATTCTTCGTACTGATAATGCTTTGGAATATATGAAAAATGACGTTTCAAAATTTTGTGCTCTTAATGGTATTATTCATCAAACTTCATGCTCTCACACTTCACAACAAAATGGAGTTGCTGAGAGGAAGCATAGACATATTCTCGATGTTGCTAGAACACTGATGATACATATGAATATTCCAAAGTACTTGTGGTCGGATGCTGTCCTCACTGCCTGTTATTTGATTAATCGCATGCCTTCCTCTGTTCTTGATGGTTTGATACCATTCCACTGTCTTTATCCTGCTAAAAAACGTTTTTCTGTGATTCCTCGAGTTTTTGGTTGTACGTGTTTTGTTCAGGATTTGACTGCTGGTTTGGATAAATTGTCTCCTAGGTCCATTAAGTGTGTGTTTGTTGGATACTCACGTACTCAAAAAGGGTATAGGTGCTATCATCCAAACACCAGGAGATATTTTGTTTCTGCTGATGTTACCTTTTTTGAGTCTGTCCCATATTTTTCCTCTGGTTCCACTACCTCTGTCAGTCCACAGGTGCCACTACCTTCTACGGCTCCCACTACTATTCCGATATCTGCTCCTGTGGCTACTGCACCAAAGCCTCTACTGACATACTCTCGCCGTCCTAAAGTACATACACCTGTCTCTGCTCCTGCTGACTCTTCTTCTCCAGCTGCAGGTCCATCTCATGTCGAGCCTCATATCTCTTCTGACTTAGATGTTCCTATTGCTCTTCGTAAAGGTAAACGGTCTTGCCCAAAATATCCTATCTCTCTTTTTGTCTCTTATGACCGTCTCACCTCATCATTTCGTCAGTTTGCTTTGTCATTGTCCACTATATCTTTACCCAGGTCACATGAGGAAGCTTTGTTAGTACCCGCCTGGAAACAGGCTATGGATGAGGAGATGAATGCACTGCTTTCTAGAGGGACTTGGGATTTGGTCTCTCTACCTGCTGGAGCGACTGTGGTTGGCTGCAGATGGGTGTATACCTTGAAATATCGTCCTGATGGGTCTGTTGATAGATATAAAGCTCGCCTGGTTGCTAAAGGATATACCCAGACATATGGTATTGACTATTTTGAAACCTTTTCTCCCGTTGCTCGTCTCAACTCCATCAGAATTCTTTTCTCTCTGGCTGTTAATATGGATTGGGCGATGCACCAACTAGATGTGAAGAATGCTTTCCTTTATGGTGATTTGGACGAGGAGGTTTATATGGAGCAACCTCCTGGGTATGTTGCTCAGGGGGAGAATCTTATCTGCAGGCTGAGAAAGGCCATCTATGGGTTAAAGCAGAGTCCTCGAGCTTGGTTTGATAAGTTCAGCAAGGTTATTTCTAATGTTGGTTTCCAACGTTGTCAGTCTAATCACTCTGTCTTTCTTCGACGCACAACAACTGGTTTGGTTATTTTAGCCGTATATGTTGATGATATTCTGCTGACTGGGAGTGACTATGTTGCCTTAGCTGAGACTAAGGAGTATCTAAACCGTCATTTTGTCACTAAGGACATGGGAAAGCCAAAGTATTTTCTTGGGATTGAAGTTACATATAAAAAACATGGCATGCTGTTGTCCCAAAGGAAATATGTGCTAGATTTACTAGAAGAAGCAGGTCTCTTGGAATGCAAACCTGCAAGCACTCCAATGGAGGCAAATGTTGATTTGTGGCGTGATGATACCTCTCTACTAGATGATGCTGCACGATATAGGAGACTAATTGGGAAACTAATATATTTGACAGTTACCAGATCTGATATTACTTTT
>NC_033803.1:5637740-5661709 GCF_001876935.1 Asparagus officinalis | reverse complement strand
AATAGCACAAATACAATAACACCAGTTTTAACGTGGTTCGGCGAGATGCCTACGTCCACGGGGCAAGGAGGGGGGAGTTTTCACTATTAAAAATCAAGGGGATACAACCAAACACACCAAACAATAGCACAAACACAATAACACCAGTTTTAACGTGGTTCGGCGAGATGCCTACGTCCACGGGGCAAGGAGGGGGGAGTTTTCACTATTAAAAATCAAGGGGATACAACTAGGGTTACAAATCTCTCATAAACCCTTAACAAATCATCTCTTGATCTCACCAATTGCTCCTAGAATAGAAGCCCAAAGAAAACCCTATCAATATGCTCAAAACCCCTTGCTTTTCCAAACCCTAGAAACAAGTTTGGGTATTTATACAACTCCCAAACGAAACGGGTCTGAAACCCAGATTCTTCTGCGGTCGATCGCGACGGTAGACCGTCATGAAAACAGAAACTTCTGTGGTCGACCATCGCGATCGACCGCCACTGATCCAAACGCACAGTAAGCTCTGTGCACGAACACGGTCGACTGCCACGGTCGATCGCCACCCTGTCTGCTACCTGTTTTGAGCCATCAACTGCCAATTTCTACAAATCTTTACCTTGGCGAAGATTCTTCCAAACTGAGCCGACACCAACCAAACCAATTACCTCACTTGTTGCATCCAGTACGCTATGACAACGGACTCATGACAACGGACCCATCCACAACATGTCGAGATCCAAACGGGAGTGCGAACACTCACCCCAAACAAAAAATATCTACTCACCAAATCAGTTGCATCAAAACTGACTGCCTACGTATCCTCTCCAAGGAATCAAGCTTTCACGTAGTTCACCAAATGGCCTTCAAAGACCCTCAATCCAAAAGAAGAGTCCTCAACTCTTCATCAATACCAACATCCAATGTACGACTGATAGCATTACGAACGGCCCCATACTGAAATGATCCAAACACCTTCACCTGAGGTGAACCAATGGACATATCCAAGCTATATCCACCAGCTGCACACAGATCTATCAACTCGTCATCCGCATCCTGAACAATCTGATCCCCAAACTGTGTCACCTCAACCGGAATCCCAACTAATGCAAAATAACCTGGAGTATGTGGAATAAGCTCCACCCGATGTGGAGTAGCATCAACCTCCATCCGCTGCGATATCCCACTGATCTGAACAATACTCTCTACCTGTCGAGAGTTCAAAGTGACATACCTGCTCAGACCAAACTCAGAAGCCCTCAACTGATAGCCAAAAGAGCCTTCAGACCAAACTCAGAAGCCCTCAACTGATAGCCAAAAGAGCCTCTGAATCCCAAATGCGCAATCGGATCCAATCTCACATCCCAACTGATAGCCAAAAGAGCCTCTGAATCCCAAATGCGCAATCGGATCCAATCTCACATCCACGATGTGACCACGTGCTGGGTAGCCCAATATCCGACGCCAACCAAAAACTGAAGCAGCTCTACCAGATCCAACAATATCTAACGCAGTAGTCGACAACCTCATAAGATGGCCCAAACCTGTCGGAGCCCGAATACCAAATCCACTGCTCGACAACCAACGCCGATCCTCCTCCAGAAAAGAATGACCCACTAAATCTGCCATCTCATCTCGTCGCCCCACTGTCTCCTCTCCTCTGAAGTGTCTCCAACTACCATGAGCTTGGCACCAATGCAAGAAAGAACCCCTACTAGAACTAGTACGACGAGTAACCTCTCTGCCCATACACTCCTCCAACTGTCGCGGACTACTAGGGCTTCAAACCAACAGGACTTGGTTGCAACCCATAAATGCCTAGTACAATCCCCAACATAAAAAACAAAATAACGATTACCTCCCAATGATGCCTCCATGGAAGGCCCCCCAATGCCTGACTGAACACCTCTAATAAGACCACTCGATTGATGGATAGAAGTGCTGAACTCCACCTTGGTCTCCTCGCTCATCCCAATGTGCTCACAGGACTTCAATCTGCAGGTCATAATACTCCTCAATAACCTATGCACGACATAACCAATAATATACCCCAGCACCAAACAATATCACAGTCTAGCCAAAGAAGTCGTCAGCGCTCTATCAATCACCGTGCTCCCAAGCAGATAATATAAGTTACTCCTCCTGACGCCCTTCATCACAATCATGGACCCCGATGTGATCTTCAAGCGAGAATCCGCCAAGGTCACCCTATAGCCTGCTGCCTCTAATACCTCAAGTGAAATGATGTTCTTCCTTAGTTGAGGAACGAACCTCACATCAACCAATTCCCGAATTATCCCGTCACTCGTCCGAATACGAACGGTACCAATACCACCAATAGGGCATCTGTGATCATTACCCATAAGTACAACATCCCCTCTTTTTAACTCCTGAAAACTGGAGAACCAATCCCTTCTAGGGCATATGTGGTAAGTAGCACCCGAATCTAACATCCACTCGGTGGAGTCGGCAACACCAACTGACGGAAGAGCTGGGCACGAGTAGCCCGAAGAATTTGAATCCGAAATGTTACCACTAGCCTTGGCAATATTCACCTCTAAAGCTTGAATAGCTTTCTCCTTATTCTTCCCGGCTTGTAATTTTGGGCATTCGGCTTTCAAATGTCCATCCTCTCTACAAAAAGCACACTGATTCCTACCAACTGCAGGATGCCCCCCTCTAGACTGCGACCTCCTACCACGGTTTGGACTTCTAGCTCTTGCAACCAATGCTCCCACAACCGGCTTAATGGAAGTTTCCTTGTCCTTCTTTCGAAGTTGATAATTCACAAGTGCTGCGGTTACCTCATTATACGAAAGAGATGTCTTCCCATTAATAAGAGTGAGGACGAATGTCTCATATTCCTCGTCGGGCAAGGAACTCAATAACAACAATGCCTTGTCTTCATCTTCAACTATAACATCTATATTCGCCAAATCTGTAAGTAGCTTCGTGTAGTGGTTCATGTGATCACTAATGGATGTCCCCTTCTTCAATTGGAAGCGATAAAGCCTCCTCTTCAAATGCAAACGATTTTTGATGCTCTTCGTCAAATATTTACCCTCTAGGGCCTCCCAAATCTTCTTTGCCGAAGTCTCATTCATCACATCATATTTTAGATCTTGGGTAAGACAAGACCTAATCACACCACACACCGTTCTATTCATTTTCTTCCAAACATTCTCATCAATGTCGTCCGGTTTCCCGTCCAACTCCAACGTATCTTCCAAATTTTGCGCATTTAGCGCATCCAAGACTTCGCATCTTTAAAGTCCAAAATTATTTGTGCCATCGAACTTCTTCACATCTATCTTTATAGAATGGATATTCAAACTTTAAACGGTTTTCACACTAGAAGAACCCTCCCCACTTTTATCTTTCCCGGTCATATATCTCAAAGCACCCAAATAATTGCGGAACAAACAAGAAATAGATCCAACTTGAAAAAGATAGAAACTTTACCACAAAGATCCCATCTTTATCACCAATCAAAGCTCTAGATGAACTTCCTAACCGCTCTACACCTCCAAAAGCCCAAGCGTTGCCCGGAGCTCTGATACCAATTGTTAGGGAGAAACCCTTATGCTGAGATCCAACCAAATGACCGAGAGAGATGAACAAACACACCAAACAATAGCACAAACACAATAACACCAGTTTTAACGTGGTTCGGCGAGATGCCTACATCCACGGGGCAAGAAGGGGGGAGTTTTCACTATTAGAAATCAAGGGGATATAACTAGGGTTACAAATCTCTCATAAACCCTCAACAAATCAACTCCTCATCTCACCAATTACTCCTAGAATAGAAGCCAAAGGAAACCCTCTCAATATGCTCAAAACCCCTTGCTTTTCCAAACTCTAGAAACGAGTTTGGGTATTTATACAACTCCCAAACGAAACGGGTCTGAAATCCAGATTCTGCCCAAACCGCTTCGGCGATCGACCGTGACGGTCGACCGCGATCCATCGCGGTCGACTGCCACGGTCGACCGCCCGCAATCCCAGAGCAGCAACGCACAGTAAGCTTTGTGCACGAACGCGGTCAACTGCCACGGTCGACTGCCACCCTGTCTGTTGCCTGTTCTGAGCCATCAACTACCAATTTCTACATAGGAGAGATATTTGGAACTATGGAGAATGTTGTGAGCGATAAATGTGCCACCCTGCGTATTCATATACTTGTGTTTTGATTCTTGTGCAGGCTGTAGATGGTAAAAGGAAAGGGAAAGCATAGAAAAATTCCTTCACAACATATTTTTCCAAGATTTTTTTTGGATATTTCATTTTTGTAGAAACGTTCCTGTGAGCAATGTATTATTTATCACGTATTTATACTTGTGTAAATAGTTTTCTTGTCTCAATAAGAGCAATATATGTAATATTTTCTTTTCCTGGCTGAATTCAAAGAGTTTTGTAATATACCTTAGCCAAAATTGTGTAAACATATTCATCTGTCCAATCTCCATCATCCATCAACAAAAAAAGTCTGCATGGTAATATTATCGATTTCGTGGAACGTTTGTTTTATCCTCCTGCAAGGCTTCTTTCACGGACTTAAAAAAATTATATCATGGCATCACATAGAAGTTCAAAGTACTGTTAACACCCGAACCTAGAAATTATCACTCGCTAAAGCTTATCCCTATTGCTTGGGGGAGTTCACTGCTCGACTTGAGCAAAACATCAAATGCTCAACATCTGAGTTATTATAAGCAACGAGAAATGAGTAAAAGAAAGTTACATAGTTTGATGATTATAGAAAGATGTTTTGATTTCATTTCTCCTGCTTTCTTTAATATATTTCTCCACTTATACCAGGTATCCCCACTAGGAGAAAGAAAGTATACGGTCCAACATTTTCAATTTTTTTTAAAAAAATTGATGACTCGTCATGAAAGCCGAGAGCCTGTAGTCTCTTGTTCAAGATTCGAACGATTTAAAGTGAATTTTTTTTCTTCTAGAAAAAAGAAAAAAAAAGAAAAAAAATAGTGAAATCAGTAAAGCCATGCTCTTCTTCATCCAGATGTTAGTAAATGAAGTTTTGTACCAAGATTTTAGGCTCTTGGGGCAGGGGTGGCCGGAGGAGGTGCCGCCCTGATTCTTAGATAAACCCCAACCTTACGTGGCCGCAACGCTGACGATTCGCTGTGATGAAGTGGTGGCAGCTCCAGAATCAGATCCTGTGTGAGATAGGGGGTGGCCGGAGGAGGTGGAGGAGGTGTCATCGTGATTAGATAGCAAATCAAAATCTTTTGTTTTTATTGACTTAGTTTTTCTCAATCCAATTTATCAGTTTCAGTTTTTAAGGACAAACTTTTTTGGTTTTCCTAAAAGTGTAATAAGATCATAAACAAACATTGATCATCATTGAGCTAGCAAATCTACAAGTATGATATGTGCAGACACAACAAAATTACTAGATTTAAATCAAATGAACCAATAATGTTATATCACTGCATCAAAAGGAAAACCCACCAAACTATATCTAGGAGAAAACAAAATTTATGAAATTTCACGTTACCAAGTTGTTTTCTTTTTTTTTTCCCCAATAAAGGAATAATGTCATGAAACCTTAATGAGAGATCTGATCAATCATGGTCTATGTATGATCTGGGAGACTGATTTACAACCTTCCCCTACGTGATTTACAAATTTCCCCTAGGTGGAGGGTTCATTTGATGAGGGTAGCTTAGCAATTGACAATTCATACTAAAAACACTAACCAACCTTTGGTTTACCAAGTTGTTTTATTGACTCTAAATATTTTTTTTTTGTTTTAATAAGAACAAAGGTTAATATCAGATATATGAAATTTTTTCTGATTTTCTAACTTATTACTTAAATAGATTTAGGAATTACCTTCCCCCCTGCAATGAATTCTTCAAGTGCATCCAATAAGTTTCTACTGCGTCAAATGACGTTACCTTTACATTATCCGTGCCATTTTCTACGAGAACCTTAACTACATACCTATAGTTTTTATTGTTGATTTCTAGATATATGTTAATAGTAAATTTTTATATGTTTATGTCATAAAAAATTGATATAACTTAACATTGGTACTAAGTTATCAACAATTCTGTGGCGTTTATTATATAGACACTCGTTATTAACATATTTATATATTTTTTTGTCGCGGTCTTTGCAAGCGTAAAATCATGGCTCAAGTCTATTTAAAATGGTAGTTATCTTTGCCTTAAATGTGCCATAGCATGCCTGTATATTGGTAAAATTTAGTTAGATTTAATTATATGAATAAGAGTAGGTGTTCTAATATTGTAGCTATATGGAATTCTATGATGTCTACATAATATCACTAATTTGAATTTCTTTTGTACTTGTAAAGAGCGTAGATGGTGATCCTTTATTTTAGCAGCTTCTACTAAATGAACCTTATGTATTAAATTAAAATATTGTACCTGTATTGGCACAGAACATTTTATGGCTTCGATGCTTTGACCCCTATAAGTTTGAGTGTTGAGCTATGCTCGCATACAAAAATACTACTAAACATTGTAAATTCTAAGCTACCACCCCTTTCTCAGTTAAATATATCTTCTGCAAATGTAAAGATTGGTCAGGCTATTGAAATTGGTGTTGGATTGTAACCTCTGATATCCCTTTTATCCATTCTTTTAATATTCTAATGCCATTCAATCTCTCTACTTGGAAAGAGTAAGAGATACTATAGTGGATCATAATAGCAAAATAGTGTTTCACTTGATGCCTTGGCCCTTAATATGCATGGACAGCTCCCCTCCCCCCCCCCCCCCCTCTCTCTCTCTCTCTCTCTCTCTCTCTCTCTCTCTCTCTCAAATGGAACATTGTCGTTATTTCCTTCAGTCCAGATTGTAGCCACCTGATCTGGTATTGGTGAATTGTAGACACGTCGATTTAGTGCAACATTGCTATTTATTAATGTCTTAAGGTCTTCAAAAGATATTCAATCATTCAATTTGCGAAGGAATCTTGCATGCGAGTTTGGTTGCAATATATCCATCAAGATATTAGTTTTGGTTTCACTCATATTTGTATTATCTTATCATCATTTAATTCTGCAACTCATTCTTTGTATTATACAAGTACATCTGAAAGTATGAAGGTTTATTTTCTTGTGGAGTTAGAGTAGAGAGATTATGATATATTTAGCATTGTGCTCTAAATGTAAAAATTTCTTTTTTATTAGATGAAAGTTCCCTATAAAATCTTGCCCCCAAATAATGTGAATTAGAAAATGTTGTTGTATATTCTAGTGTGGCTCCAAAACTCGATCGCCTCTGGTGATTGCATTGTATAAAGTGTGTATAATTCATATAGAATATTTACATTTGCTAAGTGGATGTCACTATTGTGACAGCAAGATATTGGAGGATCGTGTTAAAACGTTTTAGCTTCACAATAAACACAAGACTTTCGACTGTGTAGCTTATATAGTAAAGAACATACCGATTCTCGAAGAATTTTCCCTAGCAAAGATATTAATATTCATTAAACCAATATATAATATTACATGGACATTTTAATAAATTATAAAGTATGCTAGGAGTAGGGCTCTACTAAATAGGTCAACTTTGCATCGTTGTTTGCTATTTGTAGTATTACTAGTAGAGTCATTACTTTGCCTCTTTCTCTAATTATCCATATTTGCTATTTGTTGTATTACTAGTAGAGTCATTATTTTTCCTCTTTCTCTGATTATCCATGCTTCTTTGAATATAAACTTTCTTTTGCTCATCACTTAGCTGACCATATTTGATTCTTCTAATACCGGGAATTGGAATATTCTCTTCTATTTAAAAAATGTTCATGTGATCTTATTAATACAAACAAACACAAATAAATATATGTGTGTGTGGATGTGTATATGTGTATGCAGGTATTTATGTACGCATACGCACACACATATGTTTATGTATGTATGTGTGTATGTAGGTATGTATACATATGTATGTATGCACACACACACATGATTTGATGGTTATGAGATGACGACTTATTTAGGTAAATGAGCAACCAAGAGATAGAGGAGGTAAGACCCACACCATTTGATGTGACGATTAGGCTAGGTCTCACCATGTGGTTATCTCTTAGTAGCTCATTTAGCAAATGTAATGCAAATCTTGGCTTGAAGTCATTTTAAGTAAGGTCCCTTTATGCTAGAAACTGTTATATAGTGGTTATGCATTCAAAACCTAGAGAATAAATTTCTACTAAGGAAAATCAAATTAATATGTCATATTAGCGATTAATTTATAAATACATATGAGCAGTGTAGATAGCTAGACAAAGTAGGGTATATTATCCTGAAAATTCAATCATAATCGACCAACTACAATCATCATAATTGAAATATAAAAATTGTTGATATTAGATACTAACTTGATACCCATAAGTATGCAATAAATCTTGAGTATGTATTTGGAAATGATATGGTATTATCCTGTAGGTAAATAAAAATGTTATTAGAAAACAACCAAACCTTTACGAAAAACCATGGGAAAATTATCTCAAAAAGGTATTTCTGGACATGTAGTCAATTGTAGTTTGGGAACTTGTAAGCTTAAATTTGGAAGTATTCTATTCTTCTAATTTTTTTTATTAAAATGCAGGCTATGGGTGAGAAATTTCAGTTAATTGAAGCGTCTAATTAGATGTTATATGTGATTAGTGATAACTCAATGCTTATTGGACTGCATAATTAATGCAGGTGAAGTGGACTAAAAGAGAAAAGAAATCCTATTCCAAGCTTATGTTGCGATGAACATATGATGTCATGCATGACTTGTATAACATTTATACAGTTTTTTTAGTGATGACTGCACACTTCTCTTGCTTGTACTATTTATATATGGAGATTTAGTTTGCAAATCCAAAGATTACCAATTGAAGTGCTTAGGGATCTTTTTATTAATAATTATGAAAAAAGTCCCAAATCTTGTTGAAAATTTCATCAGGAAGACCCTTTTCTATTGGGTATTAAGTTGTTATTTTGAATAATTAAAAAAGTAGAAAGAGATAAAAATGCAGAGATATAATAAACTAAAGGGTAAATTGCACATAATTGCCTCATCTATACCTTTAATCAGGTCATTTGTTAGCTGTTATCCCATCTCAATTCTTAAGGAAAGAATGCTAAGTGCTAATAAATAGTTTAGAAGATTAAGGGCAACTGAAGGTATAAAGTATGGTGTTATACACAATTTATCTTGACCTAAGCTAATTATAAAATATAGTATTTTCATAATTTAAAAATATTTTGGATATTGACTAGATTTGAAATAACTTTAAGAATATTAATTATTACTCAATAGATATTGACCATTATTATAAAAATTGCATGTAAAACTTTATTTTATAACTATAGAACTTATTAGTGTAATTTATGGGTATATAAAATATAACATTCTTTTACATAATGGGCTATTTGGTTTATTTCCCATTTTATTGGGAAACATCATTCCATGTTAAAAACCCAAATTTTGGGTTTTCTAAAGTATTCCAAGAAAAATATTTTTGGTGTTTGGTTCACACATAAAACATGGCGGGAAACTAATTCACATATTGATTAGACATTTCTCACTATCTTTTATTTGGTTGATATTGAAGTTTGTAGAGAAAAATGTATATGGTCACCATGGTAAGTTTACCTCTCACTAAAGACAAATTTATTTGTTAACTGTTATGAGCGTTAATCTTAGTAAAAGAAAATTACAAAAATTACATATTAAATCAGTAAATAACCAAGTTCATCATAAATACATGTTTGACATGAAAATCATACAAAACTTGTAATAACATGATTGATTACAATTGTTATAAACTACGTACCTGAACTAGCAAAAAGTTCTCACGAAACCTGTAAAAAACATGACTCAACATAACAACACGTATAACTTGAAAATTCAAAAATCCAAACATGTAAATAACTAGATTGTGCATAACTCATATGAAAATACCTATTTGATATGGACAATCACGGGAAATCTGAATAACATGATTATTCATAATTGTTATGAACAATGTACCTGAATTAGCGAAAAATTCTCATGAAACCTGTAAAAACCTATAAATAACCTGATTACTTATAAATACCTACATGACATGGAAAGTCACACCAAACTTGAAAATACCAAACATGTAAATAATTGAGACTGAGTAGTTGAGTCAAATACAAGAAACAAAACCAGTTAGGTTTCAAAACCACGAGCGCTTAAAATCCACGAGTAAAACCGACAAAACATTTAATGATCCAAATAAATATTGTTAGATTCAATCATACAACCACCAACTAAATATACCAGTCCATATACATTTATAAAATGCAATGTTTGTATACCAAATGCTGACAAAAAAAGTAAGAAAAGTAGAGATATTGGTAAATCTTCATTTGCACCATCATTAAAGGTAAGAATATTTAAAACTTGTATGATAAAAAATAGAGTTATTTATTTTAATGTTAATTTACTCTCATTTTTTTAGCTCAACGTGGAAGGATTACTAAACCTAAATATCCAACCACCTTGAATAATGGATTGCCTATACAGATTAAGATCGAGAGCAAGGTGAGATGTGGGATATCATGGAATTAGCAAAAATTATGCTAAGAGCTAAATTAGATACCATAATGGGAATTGAAAGTGTCCCTACTGCAACAATATGCTCAATATAAACCAGAACAAAATGATCTCCTAATACATGCACATGAAGTTGGTTATAATAAAACTGTAGCCAATCTGAGTAATTTTTGTATTGGAGAATGTAGGCGTCGAAAAATGCCTATAGGCATGAATGTCACTATCTAAGTCAAAGGAGATCATCCAAAGCCAAAAGAAGGAAAGAGAGTGTCTTGTCTATGGGAAGTTCTAGAGCTATTCGCTAGCTTTCCAATGCATCTTGGATCACCTCATTCCGAGATCGGACGAGGGAGTTAGAGCCAAAATACCCGAGACAGTGCAAACTACCTCGGAGGTGCGCGTCAGCGGCGACTGCCGCGGCAATAGCGCGGCAGTACAAGGTGACACACAAATAAACAGAGTGACACGCTAATGGGAAGTTTTAGATCTCTTCGTTATCTTTCCAATGCATCTTGGATCACCTCATTCCGACATCGGATGAGGAAGTTAGAGCCAAAATACCCGAGACAGCGCAAACTGCCTCGGAGGTGCGCGTCAGCGGCGACTACCGCGGCAATAGTGCGGCAGTACAAGGTGACGCGCAAGTAAAGAGAGTGATGCGCCTATAGGAAGTTGTAGCTCTCTTCGCTAGCTTTTCAATGCATCTCGGATAACCTTATTCCGATATCGGATGAAGAAGTTAGAGCCAAAATACCCGGGAGGTGCGCGACAGTGGTAACTGTCGCGGCAATGCGCGTCACCATACACTGCCGCGCACACTGAGAAGCTGGAAACATCATTTTTGACAGCTTTCTCGAGTTTTGTGCGACCCACATGGCTTATTAACTGCTGGGGATCACTTATGAACGTGGGGGAAGCATTTACAAGCGAAAATCATGCCCACTACCCACGAAAATCGTGGCATTTAAGGAGTTTAAAGTCGTGGGATGACGGTTGCAAACTAGAGGGGAACCACTCCTTTGACCGCGCCAACGGCGACTGCCGCGCCAAAGGAATTTCTTCAGCCGCGTCACAGGAATTTCTTCAGCCGCGTTACCTATGGCTGTCGCGCCAAAGTCACTTCTTCAGCCGCGTCACCCCTGGCTGCCGCGCCCAAAGGGACAGTTACTGATCGGTTATTTTCTTCAGTTATCATCCAAGAAGGCTATAAATACCCCCTAGGGCCATCATTGAGAGGGGGCCAGACAGGGAGAGCAATTAAGGCAGAGAGACTTGAGCTTTTGGTAAATTAGAGCAAGAGAGAGAGTCTTCATTCTTCACAAACATCCTCAAGAAGCTTTTGGCGATTCCTAGAGATCTAAGCTCTGACTTGATCTTTAGAAGAGTGAACATCTTACATCGATAAGATATTCGTTTCAAATTCTTACTTCGATAAACGAAGGAAGAGTGAACATCTTACATCGATAAGATATTCGTTTCAAATTCTTACTTCGATAAACGAAGGAAGAATCCCCAAAACCTTCACGATTCAATTAGAATCTGTGATTTGGTGGTCCACGGGTTAACGCACCCTCAGCACAGGCAAAGATCCCACAAAAGTATGAGTTGATAAACAATTTCTGTATTATTTTCTAGAGAGTTGTAATTTTTTGTTTGTTGTGTAAGAGAGATCTTATAAAAAACCATTTCTTTTTGAATTTGTTGTAATCGACTAAAGATATAATGAATTCCACAATGAAACCAACTTTCGACGAAAACAAATTGGCGACCACAGTGGGATCCAACGGTCTCGTTGCCGAGACCGTTATGTCGCAGTCGATCAAGATCCCAGTTGAATCCACGGTCGAGTACGAGTTCTACCAGGCCAAATTTGAGGAATATCTTTCATCACCCTCTTCAAGATCTTCTTTGTCTTACAAGTACAAGAGGATCTCACGATTGAAGAAGGCTTACACGCAAAAGAAGGCTAAAGGTGAAGACTCTCACCCAATTGTTGCCGAGACCTCCCCTCGCAACATTATCCCGGCGACCCCCAAAGCCGGAAGCTCTGCTCATAATAATTCTCCCATAATAAGGAATCATTCGATCGAAGTTCGCCAACACTGACGAAGAGGGCTCGTCAGAGGCAACGCCAACGTCACGCTCATCAATTGGCTAAGACCTTGGAACAAACCGATGGAGTTCGTTACTATGCGGACTTAGAATCGAGGAAACATCAAGTGGTTCAGTCGCCTCAACGTCAAACCACTCATATCTCTGCACAACTCACGACGGAGGAATGGACTCTCGTCAAAAGGGCTCGTTCAACTCTCAAAGAACGTATACAAAAGCGTCGTGCAAACGCCGCTCAGGCCCGTGCTCTTTTGCAACAAAGACAAGAAGAGAAGGAGGAAATGATGTCTAAAAAATCACCAAAAATCAGCCAAGTGTGGATCTTCAAATCCAAACTTACACAAAAATTGGATCAGCAAGATCAATCCTTCAACCGCGGCAGTCTTCACTGCCACGACATATTCTTCAACCGCGGCAGTCTCCACTGTCACGACACATCTTTCAACCGTGGCAGTCCCTACTACCGCGGCACCTTTTTTAACCGTGGCAGTCTCCACTGCCGCGACACCTTCTTCAACCGCGACAGTCTCCATTGTCGCGGCCAAAAGGAAATTTCTAATGCCTCTCTTTTGACTCCGTCGACATCCATTCCTGGTTCATCTACTGCAATCACTTTTGATATGTTACCAGTGAAGTCATGGGTCAGTCCCGACTTGTCAAAATTTAAGATCACAATGACGGATCGCCTCGGTCCTGTAGGCGTCAAAAAATGCTAAAAGATATCCAAATACAGATGAAGAGAAGATCATCCAAAAAAATCAACAAAAGGACACAAGTATAGACAAAGTCTGTCTCGCTCGCGAGACAGACTTTGCTGTCTCGCCGTGCGAGACAGACTTTGCTGTCTCGCCATGCGGGACAGAGTTGACTGTCTCGCACACAAGACAGTTTTCAAACATTCAGAAACCGTTTCATAAACTGCCGACACGTGGCCACCAACTGTTCAAGAACGTGGGGAATGTCGTGGGCGAGAATCACGTTGATAACCACTAGAATAACGGAGTTTAAAACGTGGGAAGACAGTTGCAGCGAGAAACTGTCAGGAATATTCGCTTTTCGAGACAGTATTTACTGTCTCGCTGGGCGAGACAGCAAATTTACTGTCTCGCTGGGCGAGACAGCAAACACTGTCTCGGCCAGCGAGACAGCAAACGCTGTCTCGCCCGCCGAGACAGCAAACGCTGTCTCGCGAGCACTGTTCATACAAGTTCTCACTTCGATAAACGAAGTCAGAATCATAAACCCCTCACGATTCAATCAGAATCTGTGATTTGGTGGTCCACGAGTCAAAGCGCTCCCGGCACAGGCAAAGATCCCACGCAAGCAGCGATCCAAACAACGATCCTGCGTTTGTTTCCCAAGAGTTGTAATTTTTATTTTGTTGTGTAAAAGAAGTCTTATAAAAAGGCTATCTCTTTTTTTGAGTTTATTGTAATCGACTGAAGATATAATGAATTCCATGACAAAACCAACTTTTGACGCAAACAAACTGGCGACCACAGTGGGAGCTAACGGTCTCGCTGCCGAGACCGTCGTGTCGCAGCCAATCATCAAGATCCTGGTTGAATCAACGGTCGAGTACGAGTTCGACCTAGCGAAGTTTGAGGAGTATTTGTCATCCTCATCTGTAAAGTCTTCCGTGCCTCGCAAGTGCATGAAGATTTCATCTTCGTTGAAGTTATCAAATGCTAAGGATGAAGACTCTCGTCCGATTGTTGCTGAGGATTTTATTCGCAACAGCTCTGCTCAAGATGATTCCTCCCCAATTAAGGAGTCGTTCGATCGAAGTTCACCACTGACGAAGAGGGCTCGTCAGAGGCGACGCCAACGCCGCGCTCGTCAATTAGCTAAGGCATTGGAACAAACCGACGGGGTTCGTTATTACGCGGACCTAGAGTCGAGGAGGCATCGAGTGGTTCAATTGTCTCAACGATCAATCACTCATATTTCTGCTAAATTAACGACGAAGGAATGGACTATTGTCAAAAGGGCTCGTTCAACCCTCAAAGAACGTATACAAAAGCGCCGTGCAAACGCTGCTCATGCCCGTGCTCTCTTACAACAAAGACGAGAAAGGAATAAGGAAACGGTGGCCAAATAGCCACTAAAACTCTGCCAAATTTGGATTCCAAAGTCTGGAGTTATGCAAAATCAGCATTCGGAGCCCGTTAAGACTCCATACCCGCAAGGGGGTGGTTTTAAACGTGCGACTCCCGACATAACCTTGGATCGCTCAAAGACAAAAATAAATTGTCCTGAGAATGCCAACAAGGTTTTACACCCCCAGAAGAAGACGCATTCACCAAATGATATCGTCATACCTGGGAGGTCATGCCAACAGACAATACGATTTTTTGGCAATCATACCGATGAATCGTATTATCAAGTTGGGGTTATGAATAATTTTCAAAAGAGAGTTATTCGAGAAATAAACTCTCATTATTCCTGTGCGCGACTCGTTAAAGCAGCATTATCAGAATGTGACTGTTTCAAACGAGAAGCCATCCCACGAAAAGTCTCTGTATTGTCGAAGCCTAAAGACATTTCCGCAAGAGAAAATCAGCTGCCCAAGATGATGAATTCCCTGAAGTCACCATCAACGTGGCTGATAAAAGAAAGTCTAAGCGGCATTCAAGTGACTCAAATCCCGACTTTCCCCGAGAGGAAAAGTCAATCCAAGAATTGCTCAAAGGATGTCTCGACTCCAATTAGGAGCCATCAGACGCAGAGATTACAAAAGAATGCAAGAAGGGATGTCATCAGAGGATGAGCTCTCGGACACTTGTTCTGCGATCGCTTCGGATGATACATCATCTAGCATAGGACAAACCAGAGAAGTACTCATAATCACCTCTGATCAGTTCGCTCAAATACTTCAAGAAGCTCTAGCCAAACAACGTGAAGAAATTAGAGCTGAAATGAAGACAGAGATGGAGTTGGCTATCCAACAAATAAAAGAATTGCTAGCCAGTCAGAGAGTTGAATCCAGCCGCCACATTCAGAATGTTACAAATGACAGTGATCCAGAAGTGGATGAAGTCATTATGGCTGATATACCTCCCAATAGCAATAACGCTGGGGGTGGTTTAACGGGTCCTCCCAATAACGATATTAGGGGTGGTTCAATAGCACCTCTCACAGGGGGTGGTCTAACTCATTCTCCTCAACGTCCTTCGAATGAAGACATAGGCGAGGACGAGAAAATGAAAGAGCTTGAAAACAAAATCAACGCTTTGATGACAGCTCAAGAAGGGAAAAAGACAGGTATTCCGTGTCCCTATCCAAGAGAATGGGATTCAATACCATACCCGGCCAAATTCAATCTGGTTAACTTCACACCGTTTGAGGGGAAGAGCTCGCCTATTCAACACTTGATTTATTTCAAGTCTCATTTGGGCATGATCTCTGGAAACGAGGCTTTAATGGTCCGGTCATTCGTTGGCACCCTTCGTGGGCCCGCCTTCGATTGGTACCGACGGCTCAAGCCAGGGAGCATCAATTGTTGGGATGACATGAAAAGTTTGTTCCTTAGCAATTTCTTCGATGATGACACCGAAGTGTCAATCGGAACCCTTTTGGATGAGAAGCAAAAAGACGGAGAGTCAGTTGACAATTTTGTCAGATGTTTCCGTAACAAAGCAATGAATTGCAGAGATCCTATTACAGAGGAGTTCATCCTACAAACATGCCACAATAACCTCTCCATCGATGTCCTGGAAGCTCTAGGGGTCGTGCCATCCACAACTTGGAATGAGTTAAAATCTCGGGGTGAACAAGCTGAACACTTTCTTAAAAGAAAGAAAGCTGAGAGAGGTCAACCAATGACATCTGCAATCGTTGAGAATGCGACTCTCGATCCGAGGTTTCAAAAAGAATATTCTTTCGAAGATGATGAAGCTCCAGTCATATTGGAATACCTCCTCGCTAATGACAAAATCGAGCTACCACCTATTAAAGATCAGGATGGAGCTAAGAGGATTACGGATCCAAACTACTGTGCGTACCACAGAAGGGTTCTTCATCCCACCGAGATTTGCTTTGGACTCAAAAACAAGATCCAAGCCCTAATTGACTCCGGCGTCATAACGACGAAAGAAGTCGAGTAAAGACGACCATACAACTCTAGTGGGTGCACGAGTATAAACTGTTTCCCCACACTCCAAAGAGCATATGAGTATAAACTGCTTCTCGATTATCCAACTGAGTACAATGTTAAACCCGGTTTCGCAAAGGAAGCTGGGGGTGGATGATTTATATAACGGGAAGTTCCTGGAGAATCTTATATTCTTAAGGATAACCCGAACATGCGACTGAGGATAACGTACTCCTCGTTACACCCAGTTTTGCAAAGAAAGCTGGGGGTGGATAATTCATGTAACGGGAAGTTCCCGGAAGAATGTTAAATGTAATATTCTTAGGGATAACCCCGATCATTATGAACAAAGTGATAAACACTAAACTCCTACTATGATTTCCGAATACTCTTTTGCTGAGATGAGATTCGATCACCTCTTTGGATCAATTTTCCCTCACAAAATTCCCATTTTGGTCGAACCTTTAAATAGTTAGGACCAAAGCCAAAATCCCCTCTCGATTCGTTCCATGAACGAGAGGTCCACAAATTGAACGATCAAACCTTTAAACAGTTAGGATCGTCTCAAATTCCCATCTTGGTCAAACCTTTAAACAGTTAGGACCAAAGCTAAAATCCCCTCTCGATTCGTTCCATGAACGAGAGGTCCACAAATTGAACGATCAAACCTTTAAACAGTTAGGATCGTCTCAAATTCCCATCTTGGTCAAACCTTTAAACAGTTAGGACCAAAGCCAAAATCCCCTCTCGATTCGTTCCATGAACGAGAGGTCCACAAATTGAACGATCAAACCTTTAAACAGTTAGGATCGTCTCAAATTCCCATCTTGGTCAAACCTTTAAACAGTTAGGACCAAAGCCAAAATCCCCTCTCGATTCGTTCCATGAACGAGAGGTCCACAAATTGAACGATCAAACCTTTAAACAGTTAGGATCGTCTCAAATTCCCATCTTGGTCAAACCTTTAAACAGTTAGGACCAAAGCCAAAATCCCCTCTCGATTCGTTCCATGAACGAGAGGTCCACAAATTGAACGATCAAACCTTTAAACAGTTAGGATCGTCTCAAATTCCCATCTTGGTCAAACCTTTAAACAGTTAGGACCAAAGCCAAAATCCCCTCTCGATTCGTTCCATGAACGAGAGGTCCACAAATTGAACGATCAAACCTTTAAACAGTTAGGATCGTCTCAAATTCCCATCTTGGTCAAACCTTTAAACAGTTAGGACCAAAGCCAAAATCCCCTCTCGATTCGTTCCATGAACGAGAGGTCCACAAATTGAACGATCAAACCTTTAAACAGTTAGGATCGTCTCAAATTCCCATCTTGGTCAAACCTTTAAACAGTTAGGACCAAAGCCAAAATCCCCTCTCGATTCGTTCCATGAACGAGAGGTCCACAAATTGAACGATCAAACCTTTAAACAGTTAGGATCGTCTCAAATTCCCATCTTGGTCAAACCTTTAAACAGTTAGGACCAAAGCCAAAATCCCCTCTCGATTCGTTCCATGAACGAGAGGTCCACAAATTGAACGATCAAACCTTTAAACAGTTAGGATCGTCTCAAATTCCCATCTTGGTCAAACCTTTAAACAGTTAGGACCAAAGCCAAAATCCCCTCTCGATTCGTTCCATGAACGAGAGGTCCACAAATTGAACGATCAAACCTTTAAACAGTTAGGATCGTCTCAAATTCCCATCTTGGTCAAACCTTTAAACAGTTAGGACCAAAGCCAAAATCCCCTCTCGATTCGTTCCATGAACGAGAGGTCCACAAATTGAACGATCAAACCTTTAAACAGTTAGGATCGTCTCAAATTCCCATCTTGGCTGCGACACGACGGTCTCGGCAGCGAGACCGTTGGCTCCCACTGTGGTCGCCAGCTTGTTTGCGTCAAAAGTTGGTTTTGTTATGGAATTCATTATATCTTCGGTCGATTACAACAAATTCAAAAGAGATAGTCTTTTTATAAGACTTCTTTTACACAACAAAAGGAAAATTACAACTTTTTAGAAACAAACGCAGGATCGTTGTTTGGATGGCTGCTTGCGTGGGATCTTTGCCTGTGCCGGGAGCGCTTTGACTCGTGGACCACCAAATCACAGATTCTGATTGAATCGTGAGGGGTTTATGATTCTGACTTCGTTTATCGAAGTGAGAACTTGAAACGATATCTTATCAAAGTAAGATAGTCGTTCTTCTTAAGATCAAGTCAAAGCTAGAATCTCAAGGAATTGCCAGAAGCTCAAGAACTCTGCTCTCTCTCTGCTCTGGAATGCTCTGAAGTGCTCAAAAATGGCTTTGACTCGTGGACCACCAAATCACAGATTCTGATTGAATCGTGAGGGGTTTATGATTCTGACTTCGTTTATCGAAGTGAGAACTTGAAACGATATCTTATCAAAGTAAGATAGTCGTTCTTCTTGAAATCAAGTCAAAGCTCGAATATCAAGGAATGGCTGTAAGCTCAAGAACTCTACTCTGTCTGCTCTGAAGTGCTCCAAATGATCAGCCCCTGTCAGAAATGACCCTAGGGGGGTATTTATAGCCTCTGGGGTTCATAACTAACAAAACTCAACAAAAGACAGAATTAACATGGCGAGACAGTGTTTACTGTCTCGCTGGCCGAGACAGTGTTTGCTGTCTCGCCCAGCGAGACAGTAAATGCTTTTCGAGACAGTATTGTACTGTGTCGCTGGGCGAGATAGGCAAATATTACTGTCTTCGCTGAGGAGACAGCAAACACTGTCTCCGGCCAGGGCGGAGACCAGTAAACACTGTCTTGGCTGCGCCCATGTTAATTCTGTCTTTTGTTGAGTTTTGTTAGTTCTGAACCCCATGAGGACTATAAATAACCCCCCTTAGGTGTCATTTTCTGGCAAGGGGCTGATCATTTTGGAGCACTTTCAGAGCAGACAGGAGTCAGAGTTCTTGAGCTTACAGCCATTCGCTATGATATTCCGAGGCCTTGTGACTTGATTTCAAGAAGACGACTATGCTTACTTTGAATAAGATATGTTTCAAGAGTTCTTCACTTCGATAAACGAAGTCAGAATCATAAACCCGCTCACGATACAATCAGATCTGTGATTTGTGGTCGCACCGAGTCAAAGCGGCTCCCGGCGCACAGGCAAAGATCGCACGCAAGCAGTGATCGCATAAGAATAATCCTGGGGCGTTTGTTTCGGCCAAGAGTTGTTATATTTTTCATTTGTTGTGGTAAAAGAAGTCTTTATAAAAGGCTCAATCCTCTTTTTTTGAAGTTTATTCGTAATCGACTGGAAGATATAATGAATTCCAGTGAAAAACGGCAACTTTTTGCAGCGAGCGTGGGATCTTTTGCGCTGTGGCCGGGTGCGCTTTTGAGCTCGAATATTCCTGACAGTTTCTCGTTGCAACTGTCTTCCCACGTTTTAAACTCCGTTATTCTGGTGGTTATCAACGTGATTCTCGCCCACGACATTCCCCACGTTCTTGAACAGTTGGTGGCCACGTGTCGGCGGTTTATGAAACGGTTTCTGAATGTTTGAAAACTGTCTTGTGTGCGAGACAGTCAACTCTGTCCCGCATGGCGAGATAGTAAAGTCTGTCTCGCACGGCGAGACAGCAAAGTCTGTCTCGCACGGCGAGACAGCAAAGTCTGTCTCGCGGGCGAGACAGTCTATACTTGTGTCCTTTTGTTGATTTTTTTGGATGATCTTCTCTTCATCTGTATTTGGATATCTTTCAGCATTTTTTGACGCCTACACGTCCTTTACCTGATGATCAAGGCAGAATTCCAGTCAAAGAACGCTTGGGTTCGGTGAATGAACCCCAAATAGATTCTTGTACTGGGGGTCGTGAATATCCTCCTATCAAGTCAAAACAACTCCAGGTTGGGAAAATCCTAATTTCTACCCGTTTGGGAGTTCGTAACGAAACTCAGGAGCTCGTTAAGACTCTGCACCCGCAAGGGGTGGTTCTAAACGTGTGACTCCTGACATAACCTTGGATCACTCGAAGGCAATAATAAATTGTCCTGAGAATGCCAACAAGGCTGTACACCCTAAGAAGAAAACATGTTCGTCAAAGGACATCGTTATACCTGGGGGGTCATACCACCAGACGATAGGATTTTCCGACAATCATACTGATGAATCGTACTATCAAGCTAGAGGTGTGGATAAATTTCAAAAAAGAATTGTCCGAGAAATGAGCTCTCATTGTTCCTCTGCGCGACTCATTAGAGCAGTACTATCAGAATGTGGCTACTCCAAACGAGAAGTCATCTCGCAAAGAGCCTCAGTGCTCCCAAAACTTTTCACCGAAATGTCGAAGTCCGAGCCGAGACATTTCCACAAGAGAAGATCAGCTATCCAAGATGACGAATTCCCTGAAATCACCATTAACATGGCTGATAAAGGAAAATCTAAGCAACATTCAAGTGAATCAAATCCCGACTTTTCCCCGGAAGGAAAAATCAGAAAAATCAATTCAAGAATTGCTCAACGGATGTATCGATTCCAGTTAAGAGCCATCAGACGTAGGGATTACAAGAAAATGCATGAAGGAATGTCCTCAGATGATGAACTTTCAGACACTTATTCTGCTATTGCTTCGGATGATACAATATCTAGTATGGGGCAAGCCAGAGAAGTGTTCACAATCACTCCTGATCAATTTGCTCAAATGCTTCAAGAAGCTCTAGCCAAGCAACGTGAAGAAATTAGAGCTGAGATGAAGATGGAGATGGAGTTGGCTATCCAACAAATGAGAGAATTGCTAGCTCAACGGCCTCAACCTCCTGAGTCCAGTCAGCGAGCTGAATCCCCCCGCCATACTCAAAATGTTGTAGATGACAGTGATCCAGAAGTGGATGAAGTCATTATGGCTGATATAACTCCCAATGATAATAACACTGGAGGTGGTTCAACGGATCCTCCCAATAACAATATCGGGGGTGGTTTAATTGCACCTCTTAATAACACTGGGGGTGGCCCAATTATTTCTGCTCAACATCACTCAAAGAGATATGAAGATGAGGACAATAAAATGTAAGACCTTGAAAACAAAGTTAATGCTTTGATGTCCGCTCAGGAAGTAAAGAAGACGGGTATTCCGTGTCCCTATCCAAGAGAATGGGATTCAATACCATACCCGGTAAAATTCAATCTGATTAACTTCACACCATTTGACGGGAAGGGCTCGCCTACTCAACACTTGATTTATTTTAAGTCTCATTTGGGAGTGATCTCTGGAAACGAGGCTTTGATGGTCCGATCATTCGTTGGCACCCTTCGTGGGCCCGCCTTCGATTGGTACCGACGTCTGAAGCCAGGGAGCATCAATTGTTGGGATGACATGGAAAGTTTATTCCTCAGCAATTTCTTCGATGATGACACCGACGTGTCAATCGGAACCCTTCTGGATGAGAAGCAAAAAAGACGGAGAGTCAGTTGATAATTTTATCAAGCGTTTTCGCAACAAGGCAATGAATTACAGAGATCCTGTTACAGAGGAGTTCATCCTGCAAACATGCCACAATAATCTCTCCATCGATGTCCTGGAAGCCCTGGGGGTCGTACCATCCAAAACTTAGAAAGATTTAAAAATGCACGGTGAACAAGCTGAACACTTTCTTAAAAGAAAGAAAGTTGAGAGAAGCCAACCGACGATATCTGAACACTTTCTTAAAAGAAAGAAAGTTGAGAGAAGCCAACCGACGATATCTGCAATCGCTGTGAACGCGACTCTCGATCCGAAGCTCTAAAAGGAGTATTCTTTCAAAGATGATGAAACTCCAGCCATCTTAAAATACCTCCTTGCCAACGACAAGATCGAGCTACCAACTATTAAAGATCAGGAGGGAGCTAAGAGGATTATGGATCCAAACTACTGTGCATACCACAGAAGGATTCTTCATCCTACCAAGGTTTGCTTTGGACTAAAAAATAAAATCCAAGCCTTGATTAACTCCGGCGTCATAACGGCAAAACAAGCCAAATAAAGACGACATTAACTCCAAAGAGTATACGAGTATAAACTGCTTCTCCATACACTCCAAAGGGTATACGAGTATAAACTGTTTCCCGAACCTCCGACTGATATAAGAGGTTAAAATTGCTTCTCCATGCACTCCAAAAGGTATACGAGTATAAACTGTTTCCCGAACCTCCGACTGATATAAGAGGTTAAAAATTGCTTCCTTAAATTGTGCGCTCTAATAATGTAACCAAATGTGATTACACTCAGGTTCACCTAAAAGTTGGGGGTGGATACGAGGTTATCATGGCTGAATACGAAGGCAAGAACCAAGACATGATTCTGTATCAAGAATAGCAACATTGCTCACAAACGAGAAGTTCCTGAAAAAAGTACTATTCCTAGTACATTCAAGGTAACCTATTTAACGGAAAGTTCCTGGAGAATACTATATATGGTATTCTTAAGGATAACCCGAAACTAATTGATTATTCAAAGTGAAAACCAATCATCTGAATAATCCACTCTTAATCATGATAAAAATGATTAAGAACCTCCCGATGTGGCTATTTAATCATGTCCAAAATGATTAAAACCACCCATATTGTGATTTTCAGAGCACTCTTTCATTGAGATGAGATTCAATGACTTCATCAAGTCAATCTTTCTTCACGAAACTCTGAAATCCTTCAAGGATGAAGCATGTCCCATTTGCTTTTCCTTCATCCGATTCTTGGTTGGTTTTAATAGTCGGGATCAATTTCGTCAACTCCCACTGTGACTTTCCAAGTACTCTTTCGTTGAGATGAGATACAATAACCTCATCGGGTCAGTCTTTCCTCACGAAACTCCTACGGTCTAGTTGTGGAGTGCTTGATGATTCACATGTTAGCCTTCTTGTTTTGATGATGATTTACAAACAATTTACATCTAATATTGTTTGTCTAGTGTTTGTGTTTTATATTTATTCTAGGCAAACAATATGTTGGAGGTTGGATGGATTGCGCCTTAACGAACATATCAAATGGAGGTTGGCGGAACTGTGGAGTGAAGCAACATACAATTCAAGTTAAAGATCAAGTTCAAGCTTCATCCGCAAAGTGTACCAAGTCAAGCTTATTGAAGATCAA
Organism: Asparagus officinalis; assembly: GCF_001876935.1. Lineage (NCBI taxonomy): Eukaryota > Viridiplantae > Streptophyta > Magnoliopsida > Asparagales > Asparagaceae > Asparagus > Asparagus officinalis. The sequence continues at coordinate 5,637,849 of NC_033803.1, read as the reverse complement.
GATCAAGTTTGGGTAATTTAGTTTAGGAGTTTATATTATGTGTGTTAGATACTCTAAGCTCTATATCAGACATACACACAATTCTTGATTTTCTTCGTATATATATATA
>NC_033803.1:5584125-5637715 GCF_001876935.1 Asparagus officinalis | reverse complement strand
CAACCCAAGGCGCGCGAAATTACGGCTTTTCCCGGATCTTGCCTCACCAAAGCTCGGAGAATGGACAACACATGACGATACAAAACGGACATAAATTGCAAAATCTCAACAAAAAGAGGTTAATTTGCAAAATTTCCATAAAGCGTCGAGTCCTCACCAAGGAGACCAGGCCTTTCCCGGTTGCCTCACCAAGGAAAACAACGGGGGAAAAGGGACTCCAATGTTCATATCCGAAAAATGGACTAATTGTGAAGGGTAAATTCTTGCAAATAGATGCCGAGAGAAAAGTAGCTCACCAGCATATGAAGGAAGCGCGCCACTTAGCCGATGCAGGGCAGGTTATCAAGCTATATGGTACCCCTCATACCGATGTTAACTCGCGACATAAGAGTGTCGACTCACCCAAAAGAATTCCAATTTCTTATGTGGACTCTCGATATTCATAATACTTTATCCCCTAAAAAGAGCTGCGAGGCCATCGAGAATCCACGGATCTCATGATTTTGCTTTGGTCCTAAAACTGTTCCTTATTAATAGAGGTTGATGCCACGTGGGAGTTTGCGAACGTCCCGAGTACCTAACAGAGTAAATGACTCCACTTTCAAATCAATGACTAGGATTCTACAATCGATTATCAATATTCGCAACGGGAATATTCTGATGAAGGGACTCTTTGAAGAGAAGAGTAGCCTCTTCGAGTCAAAACCTGTTTAAGGTTTGACCCACGGGGAGGTTTCGCGAGACGATCCTCGAAAGGCAGTCTTAAAGGAGGATAATCCGATATAACGCACTCACATTTGTGGTACACTCGATCGGTCATCCGGAGAGACAACTTTTTGGATTTGGGAATTTCGTTATATTTGGAGGGATATGGTCTGTTCAGTCCCATAGGAATGTTTACCAAGGTATTGACCATAATGGGAAGAGGAATTGATGGTTAAACAAGGAGATGAAGACAGAAAGAGACTAGTGCCAGTGGGATAGAATGACACAAACACCCATAGATATAGAGGACAGAGAGGGTTTGTGGGAGTGAGACGCAGAGCGAAACTTTAAACGAAAAGGGTCCTGCCGAAATTTGAGAGGCAGGTTAAAGAGATATAAAAAGAAAGATAAATATAGAGCCTTTGTCAGTAAGCTTACAACAGATGGGAGTCGAGTTCAGAAAACTCGACACAGCAGGGAGTTTTTGGTATAGCCCTTAAACACCGAAATTCCGAGAAGACAATTACGTTGGTCTAGGCCCACCTATCAGGGTTCGATTGAACCAAATTCTGAAATCGTTGAGTAAGGCCGATTACCTAGATGGCGATTGAATGGCTGTGCCGATAACGACTTTTCAAATCGACGCGACCCTAACGGAGATGGTCAGCGTGTGTTCTCAGGTGCTCTCTCTCCCACATTGCTCAGAGTCTATCCGATTAAGAAGTGCCAAGTGATAATTATGTGAAACCAGTATATATTACTGAGCGCTTATTCTTTTTGGCTCATTTATGCTATAGAGTATACGTTCAATTATTATAATACGAAAAATCATATAAAGTAATAAAGAATTACCCAGAACAAGTAACGAGCTAAAATAGAAAACAATTACAGTATCTTATTTAATACTCTTATTAAATTGGGAGTATTGAAAATAGTAAGTATATAAACCTCTTCCCTGCAAAATATTATTTATTGGGTTTGAGAAGAATTCAAGCAGAATCAAGGGTTATTTATAAAATAACAACTAAGAGATAACTCCAACACAAATAGTAAGCGGACATGGAATCATATACGCGTTGTAAACAATGATAAAGACTTGACGACTACGATGACACCATACAGGCAAACAACGGAATATATATATGGTAACAGCACAAGTATAAAAAAATTAGAAAACAGAGAATCCCAAAGACACATCTCAAACAATTCACTGACTAACGGTCCGCGGAGTTTCGACGTTCCGTCCTACGTCTCCGCTACCTACAGTCGCCGAGGGACGACCAAAGTCCCACTAATCACAGCCAATTCGACAAACCAGCCGAAGTATAGTACTACGAATGGATATATCCACAGACGGAAGTCATCTCCAAGACCCATTACAGCCGACTAAAGTGGCAATCACCGATCCATAAGTAACAGTCTCAACCTCTTCTATACACATAAAAGAAACGAGACTGAATCAGTTTGGAGAGGTGGCGTAATCCAGCGGCGAGCGGGGGGGCGGAGTCAGGTCACTCCTCACACAATCGTTTCTAGCTCCCGCGAGATAACGTCACTTAACACATTTGCGATTAGGTTTCTACGCACCCGCGAGAAAACCTCACTACAGCACACACTCGGAACCTTACTAACGAAATCAAACGAAGAGCCGTCTCGACAGACTCCTCACAACGTACGATCGCAGCGAAATAAACGAACGGAAATTGCATCTCTCACTATCAATATCGGAGTAAGATACACAAGCCAGAAGTGATGTAACAACTGCAAAGTGCCACTCTTAGCATACAATTCCCTCGACACAGCGCACATGAACTACCGTGACATACATATGTATCGATAAGGACGAAAATACTAAAAGCTCAATGTGGGGTGTGATATATGAAATTGCGAGGTGAATTTTTAAGTCATACATCGTACAAATAGCAAAATCCAGGCAAGACGGATAATTTTACTGCCAAAAGTCATAGTAGAATCCGACTTTTATACTAGCCAAAATAATCTGAATGAAATCACGTACGCTATCTAGAGAGCCAAAAGAGTTAACATAGTACACCCTACGAACATCCAAAGAAGAGTGATGAAGAAGGGTGCGATTTCAGAGTCATACAAGATCCCTCATCAACGGACCAAACTCGGCGCATTAGGAAGCATACATTAATTGTGACACAACTCCAAACAATACTACAGAGCAACAATCGAGCCACACAACAGTATAAAGGCGCGCATAGAGCGCTCCTGATCTCCAAGTCTGAGCGCGCTCTTACACTTCAATTCATTTTGCCTCTTGTCTAAATTATCTATTAGTCTCGAATCGGATAGCCCATTTGAGAGTTGAAGGACAGGATGCTCGGGCCATGCGCGCGAGCGCTCCTTGAAGTAGGCCCGTTGCGAGCCGATCTCACCTCAAAAGCCTCAGTTGCGGCTAGAGCAAACACCCACCCAACGAGATGAAGACAGGCCAAACCCCAGGCCAGGCAGCAACGCCTCTCCAGGATGGCTCAGAAACTGGTCAGAGCACCTTTGAGTGGATGGGCTCGCCATGAGCCGAGCCACCTCAAGGGGCACGGCCAAGCAAAAAAGTGCCGGACCACATCACGTCCCAGGTAGGTGCCCGACAGTGGGCCGACAGTGCCACATGTCTCTGTGCACGGGCACAGTTCAAAGCCTATAAATAGGCCAGGCAATGTTCAGTTTTCCAGAGGTCGAACTTTCAAGAGCCCGAAACTCCTGCCGGATTGAAGAGCAACACTCAGATTTTGAAGACTTGAAGACTTGGACGTACAGATTCTGATCCCTCGGCGACCATCCACGTCAGAAAGGCAGGATCTCGAGAGGAAGAAAGAACAGATCTAGATCTAACGAGGTCATTACTCCAGATCTAAGCTTGGTCTTTAGATCCGAGATCCGAGCGATTATTCCCTTGGTGGATTAATCCCCTCCCCGCTATATTCCTTCGTCGGAATAATACCTGCAATAATGTGTAGATCCGACCGGATCTAGACGCGCGGTGGTGCACCGGCAAACAACCCCGGTCGAGGCAAAGAACCCACAAGGCGAGCGGCCGCAAAACAGGAGCTCGCGATTTGTTCAAAGAGGAAAGTATGTAATTTTATACTTTTTTCTTCTTTCCTTTTGATCTTAGTTGGTAACCGATCTATAAAAGGACCGGAATCTCTTGGAATTCCCAGATGAAAATTATCTCATTAATGAAGAAAAAGCCAACAGTTTTCCACGCACAACAACGATGAATCAAAGATCGAGGAGCAATCCAATTTTCAGCCGTCGAGTCGACTAAAACATTGTACATGAGTAGACTCATCAGGTTGAGTCGACCATGCCTATCATGATTCGACTCATGCCTATCATAAAAGTCGAACTCACGTAAACCCAGCCGTGTTTGTCCACCTAGTCTTTGACGAGTCGAGCTCGTCTCAGTCATGAGTCGACTCATTGTTGTTTTGTGTTTTGCCAGTTTCGGACGAGTCGTACTCATCTCAGTCGTGAGATCGACTCATCGATGGTTCCTGGTTTGTTGGTTCTATTTACATGTTTCCTGTGGGGTTTAGCTATGGTTAATTTAATCACTTTGTCATCACGTTATTCCACATTATGGATGTTTCCGTTAATGTTAATCATCGAGAGTATAGAAATTGTATTTCCAGAGGTTGAGAGCCAGCATGAATCGACATTCTAGTGAGATTGTGAGAGATTGTAAAAGTTATTTTATTCTCATAATCTAAGAAGAAGGTAATTTTCCTCGCCACCACTGAATTGTCCTTGTGTTCTTGTTAATTTTCTTCTCCAACCCACCTTGATAATTCCGCGAATCAACCAGGTGCTCGCGACGGACAAGCGTATCAAGTTGGTATCAGAGCGATCAGATCCTGTGAAGGGGCGGGGTCATGTGTTAAGTGTCGGTCCTGACTCCGATCGCCGTACAGGCTTCTGAGTCGGCGTAATCACAGCAAGGAAGTATAAGGTGAAAGCAATCCTTAAATTTCATTGGACTTAGGAGTCAGAAATTAAGGAAGATATATGATGACTGAGAGAGGAGATACGTCTTCAGCAAGGCTCAGATGCCACTGGAACGAAGCAGATGGAGATAATACGGCTTCTCGACCCCTACGGGCAACCTCGTCAATCTTGTCCAAGACAAAGGAACAAGGATGCGGAGTCTTCTCGAAAGGCAAGAAAAACTTGTGAAGTCTGATGGGAGAAGGTGAGGATTCCTGATTCAGATTGAGGAGGCTCGTATTTGTTAAGTCTGTTTCACATCGACCGGTGCGGTCGACCGAAAACAGATATGACAAGGTTCTGAAATATTATTTTATCTGATTTTAAAAACGCTGTTTAAAATATCAATATAAATTCCAAAAAATGGTAAAACTTTGGGAAATGATTGTAGACATGATAATAAAATGCTACAGCAACGACTGGTTTCAAAGAAAAGGACTTCCAAATGAAAATATCATTATTTTTTAAATATGTTCAAAAAACATGAAACCTGAAATTGATATTTTGATATTTGACTTAAACAACATTTTGAGAACTTAATGAACATGATTGTATAGAACCTTGATAAAAAGATTCGATGTTGTTATGGAAGTGCTATAACCTAGAAATATAATTTTTATAAAAAGTGCATATTGTCTAATGCAATATATAATCATAAAAACACTAAATATGATTTCATTAAATATAAGCTTGTTAAAGGTTGAAATCATATATAGGGCATATAAACATGAAACAAAAAATAGTATTTTCCAAATTCTATTCATTTGTTTTCATATTAATCTCGAAAATTATTAAGCCAAAAAACATATAATGTATATATTATAATGTATATATACCAAACCAAAACCAAAGCGTGTATGTTGTGTATATGATTGAGCTAAAAGTTACTAACCACACGTCTGTCGGTCGACCGGTCCGGTCGACCGAAAAACTCCATCGGTCGACCGCACCGGTCGACCGACGATGGTCCAGAGCCATTCTTCGTGTTTTTGCTCTCTGTCGGTCGACCGACGAAATTTCCGGTCGACCGACTATATGACCGTTGCTTTTTTCAACGGCTATTTTCTGAGCGTTTGCTGGGGCTGTTTTGTCTTTTTGCTTGGGGTTTTTGTTGAGATCTTGAGTGGGTATAAATACCCAATTGCTGATCTGTTTTCAGGTTATCAAGAAGAGTTTTAAACAAAGTTTTTTAAACAAGGGTTTAGGGTTTTACTGTTTGTTTAAAAGATTGGGTTTCTGTTTACAAAGGAGGAAGTTTTCACTGCAGATTGATGGATTCATTCTTAATCCCCTTCATCCTCTTCTTTGTGTTCTTAGAGAAGTTTTCTAACTCTTTTCTCTAGCAATTTCGTTATTGATTTTCATATTCTTACTATTGCTAGTTTGCTATTTGAGTTAGATTTTATTTTACTCATTGTTACACACACCCACATTGAGCTTTTAGTATTTACATACATAGTATAGTTGGGTGGTGAGAGATTGTAATCTTGAGTTGTTCTTTCATTGTGTTCTCATCTATTGTAGAGAACAAATTTATATTTGTTACATTGTGAGTGTTGTAAAGTTTTCGGTGAACTAGAAAACCGAGTGTGAGGAGTGAACACTTGAGGGAGACACGGCTAGGTCCAACACTTAGTGGGTGTAGAGTGTGATTGCAAGAGTGTGAGTTGTAGAGTTTTCGGTTAGCTAGAAAACCGAGTGTGTAGAAGAAGTTCCGGCTTCCAAACCGGATTGTGTTAGTGGATTTCTCCCCGGGAGTGGGGAGCGGAGACGTAGGACGGAAGGTCCGAACTCCGTGATCATATTGCTTGTTTGAGTGTGCTTTGGCGTTCATTCATATTTATGTTCATATCTTATATCGCCATTGTCATTAGCTCATTATCTATATCATCCACTATCTAGTTCATATTGTTTACCCTTGTGTTAGTTTATATATCCTTGCATATATATTTCATCATATAGGATATATCTTATTGTTTACATTGCTTATCCTAGCTTACAAATATTGTTGTATTTCATACTTGCTAGGATAACGTATTAATTAATTTTAATTGGCATTTAAATCGGATTAGATTAGCATAAGACCCTAATCACCCCCCCCTCTAGGGTCTAACATCACAGTCCTTCACCATAAAATCCATCACCGATCAAATCAACTGATAGTGGGCCTACCAAAATGCTTCATGGTTAAATCCACCCAAACTCCTGCTGTGTCCGAGCCTTTAACACTCCCACTGTTGAGCTCTGACACAACACCCAAAATTTTAATCCATGACATTTGGCAAACCCCTTTTCGTTTTAAAGTCTTGTCACTGGTTATCAAAAACCTCATCTGAGTGATTTGTGCAAATCTACATTCCTACTGTTATTTGTACCTCAACTCCCCCATTTGGTCAAACCTTTAAACAGTTAGGACCAAAACCAAAATCCCCTCTCGATTCCTTCCATGAACGAGAGGTCCACAAATTGAGCGATCAAACCTTTAAACAGTTAGGATCGTCTCAAACTCCCACGTGGTCAAACCTTTAAACAGTTAGGACCAAAGCCAAAATCATCTCTCGATTCCTTCCATGAACGAGAGGTCCACAAATTGAGTGGTCAAACCTTTAAACAGTTAGGACCATAGCCAGAATCCCCTCTCGATTCCTTCCATGAACGAGAGGTCCACAAATAGAGCGATCAAACCTTTAAACAGTTAGGATCGTCTCAAACTCCCACGTGGTCAAACCTTTAAACAGTTAGGACCAAAGTCAAAATCATCTCTCGATTCCTTCCATGAATGAGAGGTCCACAAATTGAGCGATCAAACCTTTAAACAGTTAGGATCGTATCAAACTCCCACATGGTCAAACCTTTAAACAGTTAGGACCAAAGCCAGAATCCCCTCTCGATTCCTTCCATGAACGAGAGGTCCACAAATTGAGCGATCAAACCTTTAAACAGTTAGGATAGTCTCAAACTCCCACGTGGTCAAACCTTTAAACAGTTAGGACCAAAGCCAAAATCCCCTCTCGATTCCTTCTATGAACGAGAGGTCCACAAATTGAGCGATCAAATCTTTAAACAGTTAGGATCGTCTCAAACTCCCACGTGGTCAAACCTTTAAACAGTTAGGACCAAAGCCAAAATCATCTCTCGATTCCTTCTATGAATGAGAGGTCCACAAATTGAGTGGTCAAACCTTTAAACAGTTAGGACCAAAGCCAGAATCCCCTCTCGATTCCTTCCATGAACGAGAGGTCCACAAATTGAGCGATCAAACCTTTAAACAGTTAGGACCAAAGCCAAAATCCCCTCTCGATTCCTTCTATGAACGAGAGGTCCACAAATTGAGCGATCAAATCTTTAAACAGTTAGGATCGTCTCAAACTCCCACGTGGTCAAACCTTTAAACAGTTAGGACCAAAGCCAAAATCATCTCTCGATTCCTTCTATGAATGAGAGGTCCACAAATTGAGTGGTCAAACCTTTAAACAGTTAGGACCAAAGTCAGAATCCCCTCTCGATTCCTTCCATGAACGAGAAGTCCACAAATTGAGCGATCAAACCTTTAAACAGTTAGGATCGTATCAAACTCCTACCTGGTCAAACCTTTAAACAGTTAGAATCAAAATTGGAATCCCTTTTCGATAAATGAAAGGTTTCCACACATTCCCCTTTGGTCAAACCTTTAAACAGTTAGGACCAAAATTGAAATTCTATCTCGATAAACGAGAAATCCTCTTTTAGATTGGATAATCAAACCTTTAAACAGTTAGGGTTATCTAAATCTTCTCGATTCTTGGGGTGATGATCACACTCTTAGTTTTACCCTTCAGATTCTTGAAGTAAAAATCCTACTTTGAGTTTCTTTTGTACCAGGAGATAGAATATAAAATTCTTCCTCTCCATCTTTGGGTTTATCTCTACCAACAAAAAAGAGACCAGAAGATAGAATATAAAATTCTTCCTCTCCATCATCGGGTTCATCTCTACCAAGAAAAAAGAGACCAGGAGATAGAATATAAAATTCTTCCTCTCCGATTTTGGGTTTATCTCTACCAACAAAAAAGATTCTTCCTCTCCGATTTTGGGTTTATCTCTACCAACAAAAAAGAGACCAGGAGATAGAATATAAAATTTTTCCTCTCCGATTTTGGGTTTATCTCTACCAACAAAAAAAGACCAGGAGATAGAATATAAAATTCTTCCTCTCCGATTTTGTATTTATCTCTACCAACAAATAAGAGACTAGGAGATAGAATATAAAATTCTTCCTCTTAATCATTGGGTTCATCTCTACTAACAAAAAAGAGACCAAGATACTCCAATAGGTATACGAGTCTAAACTGTTTCCCTACCTTCAACAGGAAGTTTCTGGAGAATATTACTCAGAATATTCTTAGGGATATGTAGGCTGTCTAAAAATCATAATAGATAGCTGATCCTCATCAAAACACCGATGATGGAAGTTACACTCTGACGACTTCCAGAAGGTTACAATTTGAAGACTTTCACGTAGATCGCTAAAGGTTACAATCTGACGACCTTCACGACAACTGATGGAAGCTCTAATCAAACATCCTTCATAATCAACATCGGGAGTTACAATCTGACGACTCTCACATATCAGAGAGCTAAAGCAAAGATTACAAAATGACGATCTTTGCAACGCTTTGACAGAAAGAGACTACAAATCGACGGTCTCTTCAAATCAAGCTGCGGAAGTCCTCCCCGCACACCAGCATCAAGACGCATCGCGTTCATAGCCACGAACGCAGCTCAACGCAGCTCCAACCGCTGCTCAACGCAGCTCCAACCGCTGCTCAACGCAGCTCCAAGTGCTGCCCAATGCAGCTCTATACCGCTACCCAACGCATCTCTATACCGCTGCCCAACGCAGCTCTATACCGCTGCTCAACGCAGCTCCAACCGCTGCCCAAAGCAGCTCCAAGCGCTGCCAGATGCAACTCTATACCGCTACCAAACGCAGCTTCACTCGCTGCCAGACGCAACTCTAACCGCCGCAAACGCAGCTTCCAAGCCGCCAAACGCAGCTTCCAATAAGATGCCAACGCAGCTTCCAGCCGTTGCGTCCGAGCTTTCAGACATTGCGTTCAAGCTTCCAGACACTGCGTTTGAACGCAGAATTCACACCAGAATGCAGGATTTGCGTTTGACTCGTTCAAACACGAGCTGAACGGTTTCAAAACCGTTTCCCACGATCTGAGGGGATCACAACTCCACTCAGGAGTGATTTAAGGGGCGGTTATATCCCATTAGCCCCACTTAGGAGCGAATTAAGGAGGTAGTTACACCCCTTAATCCCCTATAAATAACTGAAAATCAATTTAGTTCAGGGGTTCGGTCTGTTGGAACTTCTTGACAACAACAGGAGAGATCCTTGGGTAGGCTTTTGAGGAGATTGACGTCATCCCTCAGCAATATTCGGCAACAGGAGCTTTCTTCATCCTTGGCTTATAGACCGATTTCGGTTAAATTAACTCTTTCATAGAGTTTCAAACTCATTCAGAGTTCTCCACAACGTCAAATCGTGAGGAGAAGACCATGTTCCAGTGAATCAAGACGTCGGATCGTCAACGAGAAGCAAACTCGACGCGAGAATTCGAGTGAGGCATCTCATCGCTACCGTGAAGAACCCAGAATTAAACAAAGGGGAGAATCAAATTCATTCTCTTCTCTTTTGTAATCAGGAAATCCAATTGTAATCGAGATTAAAGGAATACAAATCAATTTTCCTTCGTTTCTTTTACTGCAATTTTTCCACAAACAGGATAACCTGATTACCTGCCAACGGGTATACGAGGTTAAACTATTTCCTGAAAACTCCGATGAGTATATGAGTATAAACTGCATCTCCTTGAACCTCCTAACGGGTACACGAGGTTAAACTGATTCCTGAACACTCCGATAAGGTATATGAGTATGAACTATTCCTACATTCTCCAACACCATCTTTAGTTCAAGATTTCGATAACGGTCAAGCGACAAACGCAGTACCAGAAAAATTTTAGCTATTCTACAAAGCACTGAGTAGACTAAAAGATGAAGAAATCAAGAGTTGAAGCTGTCTACAGGTTCTTTTACACGATCTCCTCAACTAAGTATTGAAGGGGTTAGAAATTAAACATATCTTATCCAAAGTGTCCCAGACTCCTCTATAAAAGAACGAGTCTGAGATACTTTGGAGGGGGTATCTGTAGGCGTCTAAAAATGCCTATAGGTATGAATGTTACTATCTAAGTCAGAGGAGATCATCCAAAGCCAAAAGAAGCAAAGAGAGTGTCTTGTTTATGGGAAGTTCTAGAGCTCTTCTCTAGCTTTCCAACGCATCTTGGATCACCTTATTCCGAGATCGGACGAGGGAGTTAGAGCCAAAATACCCGAGACAGTACAAACTGCCTTGGAGGTGCGCGCAGCGGCGACTGCCACGGAAATAGCACGGCAGTACAAGGTGACGCACAAACAAACAGAGTGACGAGCTAATAGGAAGTTGTAGATCTCTTCGTTATCTTTCCAATGCATCTTGGATCACCTCATTCCGACATCGGATGAGGAAGTTAGAACCAAAATACCCGAGACAGCGCAAACTACCTCGGAGGTGTGCGTCAGCGGCGACTGCCGCGGCAATAGCACGGCAGTACAAGGTGACGCGCAAGTAAAGAGAGTGATGCGCCTATGGGAAGTTATAGCTCTCTTCGCTAGCTTTCCAACGCATCTTGGATCACCTTATTCCGATATCGGATGAAGAAGTTAGAGCCAAAATACCCGGGAGGTACGCGGTAGTGGTAACTGCCGCGGCAATACGCATCACCGTACACTGCCGCGCAAACTGAGAAGCTGGAAACGTTATTTTTGACAGCTTTCTCGAGTTTTGTGCGACCCACATGGTTTATTAACTACTGGGGATCACTTATGAACGTGGGGGAAGCAGTTACAAGCGAAAATCATGCCCACTACCCACGAAAATCGTAGCATTTAAGGAGTTTAAAGTCGTGGGATGACGGTTACAAACTAGAGGGGAACCACTCCTTTGACCGTGCCAGTGGCGACTGCCGCGCCAAAGGAATTTCTTCAGCCACGTCACCCATGGCTGTCGCGCCAAAGTCACTTCTTCAGCCGCGTCACCCCTGGCTGCCGCGCCCAAAGGGACAGTTGCTGATCGGTTATTTTCTTCAGTTATCATCCAAGGAGGTTATAAATACCCCCTATGGCCATCATTGAGAGCGGGCCAGGCAGGGAGAGCAATTAAGGCAGAGAGACTTGAACTTTTGGTGAATTGGAGCAAGAGAGAGAGTCTTCATTCTTCACAAACATCCTTAAGAAGCTTTTGACGATTCCTAAAAATCTAAGCTCTGACTTGATCTTTAGAAGAGTGAACATCTTATATCGATAATATATTCGCTTCAAATTCTGTAAGATATTCGCTTTAAATTCTTACTTTGATAAACGAAGGAAGAATCCCCAAAAACTTCACGATTCAACTAGAATCTGTGATTTGCTGGTCCACGGGTTAACGCACCCCCGACACAGGCAAAGATCCCACAAAAGCAGGAGTTGATAAACAATTTCTGTGTTATTTTCTAGAGAGTTGTAATTTTATGTTTGTTGTGTAAGAGAGGTCTTATAAAAAGACCGTTTCTTTTTGAATTTGTTATAATTGACTAAAGATATAATGAATTCCACAATGAAACCAACTTTCGACGAAAACAGAGAACATCATGGCTTAGAAATTTATTTGCAATCGTTAAAATGAAAGCAATAACATGTACTACTTTGCTATCACTGTGTACTACGTTGCTATTTTATACATGTTGAAATTTGAATGAACTTTATGACCAAAACATTTGTTGATATCGCATAAAAGATACCAGCCATAAGTATATGAAATTTATGGCTAAGGGCTCATAATTTAGTTAATATCATCATTATTAGTCATCAAGTGTAATGTTAATAAGTATTGCAAGTTGCTAATCTCGAAAACTTTGGCAACCATCATACCCTAAAAGTAAATAAGTTACCCATTAAAACTCATGAAATGACAATCGAATACCTTCATAACCTATAGTAGTGGCCATCCAAAACAATGTAGCTACATCATACATTGCTCAAAATTTATTCAGTAAATATATATTGTGACTTATATGGTTCTTACAAGCACAAGTTCAATATAAAATTAGTATTCTAAATATTCACATAAAGTCAGTAAAATATTCATATGAAACCGTAAGCCTAAAGTGGAAGCACAACTAATATTAAAGGTATAAATAGTCACTACCTATTACAAGAATATGTTCCCTCGTCATAATATTCCATAAACCCAAAATATAGTATCAACATATTGCTCAAAATCATTTTTTTTCCACTACATTAAGTATGTCTAGTCTTTCACCAAAAGTAAGTGGATCTAACAAGTATGAGAGAAGTGAAAATCATAAAATACCACATGAACAACTATTCATATCGTTCTTCAACCCTCATTGGAAAGGAAGGAACTAATCATATCTTTTTGACCGACCAGAGATATGCCCTGAAAAAGTCTTGATTCATTCTCATTTACAAAGAGACGACGGTAGAATGTAACTAGCTTATCAACACTAAAGCCTCTCAAATGAGCATATAAAACATTGGATAATTTTTTGGTCCTATGCATATTTACACAATTCATTAATGCACTAAATACTTTTACCTCTGTTCGCTGGAAAAATCGTTGCTTTCTTCATTGATTCCATTGCTATCTTGAATAACAGTTTTTCGGTTACAGAAGATCCGGTCTTTTTTAGATCCGGTTACAATAAAAATCAAAAATAAAGAAGATTGAAAATTACAACTTTTTCTCCTTGTGAACAAATCGTGAGCTCCTGTTATTCGGTCACTCGCTTTGGTGGGTTGTTTGCCTGCGCCGGGGTTGTTTGCCATGGACCACCGCGCGATCTAGATCCGGACAGATCTACGCAGTATAACGGGTATTATTTCACCAAGGAAATAATAGCCGGAGGGATTATTTCACCAAGGAAACAATCGCTCGAACCTCGGGATCAAAGACCAAGCTTTGATCCGGAGTGTAACAACGTAGATCTGAGATCTCGATCCCCTCAAACTCCTGCCTTTTGTGGTGCGGGTGCTCGCCAAGAATCAGATCTGAATGTCCAAGTCTTCAAGCCTTCAAAAAACTCCAAGATGAGGTCTCAATCCGGCAGAGTTTCGGCTCTCCAAAAGTTCTTCAAAAAAGTCCTCCAAAATGATGAATAACCCCGCCTATTTATAGGCAACCAGATCTGTGCAAGATCAGGGCCCAGATCCGAGCTGGCTCGGCCAGGTGGCTCGGCCAGGCCGAGACACTTGTGAGTGTCTCGGGTATTTTGAACATAACTTTCTCGTATGATCTCCAAATGACCTGATCCAAGATGTATTGGAAATCTGACAAAGAGATCTACAACTTTCATATTTTGAGTTTCTTCATATTCTAACGGAATCATAGTCAAAACAGCTCCACAAGTTCCGAGATACCTTTGGGTGTCTCGGCCAGGTCCGAGACACCTCTGGGTGTCTCGGCGCTATTTTAGGCATAACTTCCTCATATTACCTCCAAATGATCTGATTCCAGATGGGTTAGAAAGTAGATAAAAATATCTACAACTTTCCTGTTTTGAGTTTCTTCATATTCAAATGGAATCATGGTCAAAACAGCTCCACAAGTTCCGAGACACCTTTGGGTGTCTCGGCCAGGTCCGAGACACCTCTGGGTGTCTCGGTGCTAGTTTAGGCATAACTTCCTCATATGACCTCCAAATGACCTGATTCTAGATGGGTTGGAAATTTAACAAAAATATCTACAACTTTCCTGTTTTGCGTTTCTTCATATTCAAACGGAATCATGGTCAAAACAGCTCCACAAGTTCCGAGACACCTTTGGGTGTCTCGGCCAGGTCCGAGACACCTCTGGGTGTCTCGGTGCTATTTTAGGCATAACGTCCTCATATGACCTCCAAATGATCTAATTCCAGATGGGTTGGAAAGTTGACAAAAATATCTACAACTTTCCTGTTTTGAGTTTCTTCAGATTCAAACGGGATCATGGTCAAAACAGCTCCACAAGTTCCTAGACACCTTTGGGTGTCTCGGCTCGGGCTGAGGCATTTTGTTTTGCACACTTGTCCATTTTCGCCATAACTTTTTCATCCGAACTCGGATTTAAGCGATTCAAAGTGCGTTGGAAAGACGATGAGGAATTCTATAAGCTCTAATGATTAGATCATCTGTGGAATAAATGAGACATGAAAGGTATTTCGTCTTTTGTAAGTGACACGGGGCTCCCGATCCGTTCGTATCCTCATTATTCTGAAACTCCGTTGCTTCACATAGTTCGTCAACCCACTTCATGTGTTTGTCGACATTAATCAAGCTCCTGTGACTTAGATTATGATGTTTATCGTCTTTTCTTAGCACTGAGCCGTTCGTAGGGACCTATAGGCAGTTTTATACGCCTACAACCTCATGCACTATTTGTTGCATGATCTCATTATCTAGGTTGGTTCTACAAGCATTTCCCTTGGTAGCACATGACTTCGCCTTAGAAGTTGACAAGATGGGCGCTTCCTTAGATAGAGGAGTGTCCTCATCATCTAAAGTGTGCACTTGAGGGGATTGATTGGTAGGAAAATGTGAGTCAAGAACATCTCCAAGACTAATGGACTCGTTACGACTATACTTTTTCTAAGTACGTCAGCAAAGTCCTCTCTAGCTTGATCATCCCCGATGATGAGTGCAATATCATCATAATGCACCAAGGGTTTATTGATGTACTCAATAAGCTTAGCATTAGTAATTCTCTTGTCCTGAAAAAGTATATGTGTATTAATTCAATGAAAATGAGAGAATGAGAAAATTAAACATAAAAAATGCAGCAATAACTTATTTACCTCAATCCACCTATCCAAACACTTAATATCCATGATGACGGTCTTGGTGCTATCATCCCATCGAGCACCACTAAGATTATGATAAGTTTCTACATCATAAGATCTTGTATGTAAAATTTTGATGTGGTGCATGATGTTCTTCCACTTAAATGATATGTGTGGAAGCCATGTTACAAACGGTTCTCTTAAAGCTTTTGTTTGGTTTGTAAATTTTTTTTCTTTTGCTAAGTCAGCAAGACATGGAATGAGCTTATCGTCATAAGGGGAACCCCAAAATAAATATTTGTTCTCTTGAGAACTGCTGGCCACACTATTTTTTTCTTTGTTAAAGTGTTTTCCTCTTCTTCTTTGGGATCAGTGAGGTTTCTACCCTTCTTTTGTGAGAACCCATTTGGAGCTTGATTTGGGAGTTAAGACATGATCACTAGTGGGAAATAATTGCAACCCACTAATTTAGGGCTATGAAATTGTTGAGGCGGAGTAGGAGAACTCAGCTGTTCATAAATGGCCCCAGTTGGTAATGCATCAGGAAGTAGGACAAATTTTTAAAACCGTCATATTTGCAAACATATTCCCCAAAAACGACCTGTTTCAACTTTATTTGTCAAAACCGATCTGGTTTCAGCCCTGAGGATGAAACCGGATCGGTTTTGGCAAAAAAAGTTCCCAAACTTCACAGAACTTAAAGTCTCGTGAAGTTTAGCAGCCATTTAACTAAGATGCTAAATTTTACGAGATTACAAGTTCCGTAAAGTTTTACAGTTTAATAAACTTCACGGGACTTGAAGTCCCATGAAGTTTAATAAAGTGACCAAAATCCCATGCGATTCTACTTATAAAATTATGCAACTAGCCCCTCGACTTCTCAACAAATTTACACAAAAGCATATATGTACTTACTTGCTACTAACTAGAGGGTACACCAACATAGGCCCACCAATCTCATCCTTCAAAATCCCATCCTTCAAAATATTCTATTTGTTGCTAACTAGAGGGTACACTAGCACGTGCCTCGGTCTCAGCCCTCTTCACACGTGTGAGGAACTCCACGTTGCTAACTAGAGGGTACACTAGCACGTGCCTCGGTCTCAGCCCTCTTCACACGTGTGAGGAACTCCACGTAACCCACCTCCGCGCTGAACTCCAACCTCGGTCTCAGCCCTCTTCACACGTGTGAGGAACTCCACGTAACCCACCTCCGCGCTGAACTCCAACCCACGCACATCTTTGTCGCTTTCTGCAAGGAGAAAAATAAATTCAAACAAACTTCACGGGACTTCAAGTCCCGTGAAGTTTGTTTGAACTATGAAACTTCACGGGACTTGAAGTCCCGTGAAGTTTCGTAAGTTTTTTCTTCAAAACCAACCCAGTTTTAGACCGACGACTGAAACTGGGTAGGTTTTGAAGAATATTTTGAAACTAGCTCGTTTTTTGGGATTATTTTTGCAAATAGGACGATTTTAAAAATTTGTCCTCAGGAAGTAATTGCCATCATAACATGGCATGTTGGGAAATGTGCTAGGTGGTTGTTCAACGTAGGACTGCTAAAATGGGAAAACCCCACTACTAGCTTGAGGCATAGACTGAAGAGGTCGAGATGGTAGAGGTTGAGATAGAACTACATCATTGCTGTTATGGTAATTTACCATCTAAAAATGAAGATGTCGAGAGATTGTCTGTACAGGCTTAAAAAGGGCATGGTCCAAACCAACTTATAAGCTCAAAAACCCAGCCAAAGGCAAGTCTATCGGTCAGTCGAACAGACAAGTCATCTTTCGACCAAGGGTCATCATTACCGACTCGAAGTGTGGGATCAGTCGGTCCTTTGTAATTAAGATGACTCCTTGAACAGACGTCTTGACCATACACTCGACCCGAAGCTAACTCGGCTATCGGGTCGGCAAATTATAATGATGACTCACAGATCAACCTGCCTCGACTAAGGGGATAAGATTCGACTAAGCTCCCTTTAGATAATGATCAACACTACAGTATTGATTAGTTCCATCAAGATCTTCGCTCTGACAAAATCCGTGCATAAGCCGCTTATTCTACTCACAAGTCTCTTCCCAGAGATCACCATGATGCTCTCTTGGGCTCGAATGACTTCCCCTCCAACACCAGCCACCATCTAGAGGGGGAAGGACGACCAAGCAGTCAGCCTATCCTCTGCCCTGTATCATCTGTCAAATCCAGGATACTGAGAAGATATTTCTCTCCTGTACTCGAATAACTTCCCTTCCAATTTTTAGCCGACATCTGGAAGGAGAAGGATGACTCAGC
This sequence comes from Asparagus officinalis, assembly GCF_001876935.1. Taxonomy (NCBI): domain Eukaryota; kingdom Viridiplantae; phylum Streptophyta; class Magnoliopsida; order Asparagales; family Asparagaceae; genus Asparagus; species Asparagus officinalis. The sequence goes on along the minus strand of NC_033803.1, from coordinate 5,619,791 downwards.
AGCCTGTCTGCTCACCCTTTAATCGCCTCCTGTGCATAGTCAAATCCAAGGGTCAAACTCTCAGAGGTAATGGGCTATAAAAGGAGGGAAATAAGGTAAACGGGGGAAGGATTCTTTTTTGCTACTTCTTCATAAAAACTCTGAATTTATCTTTTGCTAAAAAGGACTGATAACTCTAAAAGAGTATCCGCTAAGGACCTAAATGGCCCAGGGACTCTCCCTCAAACCCCACTCAAGATCACCAGCTGACTTGACCGTCGGAGGTACCACGGGAGAAATGAGCCCCGTCCTCCCACGGGTTTCTTCTTGTTTGTGCAGAAGGATCAAGAATTCTAGCCTAAGGATCAGGCATAAAGTCGGAGGAGTCGGCCCCATCTCTCATCCTCTCCCTCTTCGCCGCCAGCGTAGAGACCAGAACCGCAACCCCATCGACTGTGTGTTCACGGACCATCAACAATTGCGTTTATTTTTATCTCTACCACTTAATGATATGTTATCAATCATTACTAATTTAACAAAGAGAGTTAGATACAATATAATTTGTAAGATAAGCAAAGCATGAATACATGAATAAAAAGCAAAACATAATAAATAGGAAAAGCAAAACATAGAGAGTTAAATAGTACACAAATGTTTTAAAATAGTACAACAAATATGAAAGTTAAGTCTTAGTAATTACACCATGATTATACTCATTACAGTAGTCAACCCATTTCGCCTAAGCAATATCATCCCTAAGAGTCTTCCACTCATTTCTTGATTGTATTTGTTCTCTTTGGGTTTGAGTTTTTATAAAATCAACTAAATTATTGCCATATTCATTTGTCACCTCACAATCAATATCTTTATTAAAATTAGACATGTTAAGTAGTTCATCACTTAGATTAATAGTTGCAACGAAATTATGAAGTACTGTGCATGCCAATACAATATCTACTCGTGTAGGAAATGGATAATGTGGCTTAGCACATAAAATCTTTAAATCGATTCTTTAATGTGCTAAAAATGGATTCAATCCTAGACCTCAAAGAAGAATGCCTTAGATTAAACAACTCCCTTCTATTCGTAGGTGTTTTACGGCTATGTTCTTTCAAATGATAGCGAACACCTCGATATAAAGAGATGAAACCTGGTATAGTGGGGGATCTAGCATCAAACAAATAGTATTTGTCTATAATTTATTTAAGAAAAATTTTAAATAACTCAAGGTTACATGTTAAAAAGTTACATGTTAAAATAAAAAAATTTAAGCTAAAATTTTAAAACAATTATCATCATAGACTCTCAATCTATGTAATTTTGGTCTAGATAATGCATCTTAGAGAATCCTATAATCATTTGCAGATCTCTTCTAACTTACTAACACGTATATGAATAGCTTGTTTGGGGTACAAGCTGCAAGCACGTTTCGTATAACATTTTTGTGGCTTCAAAATTGTGCAACAAGATTAATTGGTAGTATTGCATCGACATGACTCCCAACTATCATACCAGTGGAATCCTATAATATGCATATTAAATTACTAAGTTAATATATGTTTTCATTAGATATACATATAAATGTGCTTAAAGTGTAGATATATCTTGAAATAAGGATAGTATAGTGGGTTGTTAAGGATCTATTGTGAAACATCTTTGGGGACTTGTCTCATGTAGCGTCTATGTAAATAAATAATTGCTTTTAATACCTTATTGAAATATCTACTGACTGTCTCCCCTGATCTAACAAAATGAGACCTCACAATACTATTTTTAGATTTACGACCCAAAGTATTTAATGTAATAATAAGCTACTCTTCTACAGTTATGTTTCTTGAGTCTTTTAGTAGCTCATTTTTCTCTCATGATCTTTGTTACTTTCACAAAAGCACCACTTCATATTCTAATATAGTTTACATAACTATCACTAAACCTATTATATGTACGCTCTATGTGTTCAATTCTACTTCTCTCTTGATTTCTGTATTCCTCAATTGGTCGACTACATATCGATCTACGCCTAGACTGCATTCTCCTCATGAATGTGAATACTATAACAAAAATAGATAGTACGATGGTAAATTATCGAATCGAATCGAATACTAAGGTGTTCATGTTTGTACTTGTTTAAAATTATCGAATTCGAATGCGGACTCTAATATTCATATATCTAGTTTTTCGAATTCGAACTCGATTATCGAATTCGAATGCGGACTCTAATATTCATATATCTAGTTTTTCGAATTCGAACTCGAATACTTGATATTTGATAAATATTCATGAATATTCACGAATACTTATCGAATATCAAAGTATATTTATTTCGCTAAAGAGTTTGATTTTCAAATAGTATTAAAATTCATAAATAAAAATTATTTCTTTGTAATATATGATGTATATATATTTAAATCAAAATTTTAATTTAAAAATAGATTTAAGATTATTTAAATCTTAAAATCAATATATAAAACTTAAGTAGAAATGGTAAGTGAGGTTAAAATATGACAATCATAATGTGCAATAATATAAATAATAATTTCTGATCAAATTTTAAACGAATATTTAATAGACAAATGAATCGAATATACACCTGGTTAAATTCTATTCGTTAATAAACTCAAATACTAAAAAATATTTGTTTAGTGATAAATGAACTACCGAATCGAATATGACCGAATAGTTATTCGAACAATTATCGAATCATTTATTAATTATTTGGTTCATTTCCACCCCTAAGTACAACCCCTTGGCAAATGTTAACAAGTGTTTCTTCATCTACAAATTCTTCATCACCATCCATCTACGATACAAATATAAAAATAAAATAATTAATATGACTTATCTAACAACATAATCTAAATAACTTCTACGGGGATTCAAGCTTTAAGAATCAACAACCCTTTTGCACCCAATGATTTCCCAAGATGACAAACAGACTATATACACGCACTATTTGACATGCAAATGTGCAATAAACAGGAGGGGGAAAACTGCTAGGTTTCGAGTTAATAATGTGTTAATAATTTAGAGAATCATGGAAAATTTGCTTGTAATGAGTTAATAATTTGCTTTCAATGAGTTAATTATTGGATCACTCCAAAAGACTTGGAATTTAACGCCTCTGCGCATCTAGTTAAAAAATCCGGACATGTACAAATAATGCCAGCTTTTGAGTTATCAGTGAAAGAGAGAAGAACACAACAACTAGCTCCATCGTGTGAGACTTCGACAATGTTATACCTTCAATTTGCTCAAAAAATTGTAGATACAAATTCTTGTGACTTGTAAGCTAAATTGAAATTACTAACACGAGTAAATTGTTGCGCCTTGAGAAACCAAAACAATCGCCGAGAAAGATAAATAACCAAACCAAAATCAATAGCACAAACAATCAAACACCAGTTTTACGTGGTTCGGCAAGATGCCTACGTCCACGGGGCAAGGAGGGGGGAGTTTTCACTATTAGAAATCAAGAGGAACAAACTAGGGTTACAAATCTCTCATAAACCCTCAACAATCAACTCTCAATCTCTCCAATTGCTCCTAGAATAGAAGCCCAAAGAAAACTCTCTCAATCTGCTCAAATTCGTCCTTGCTCTTAACCCTAAAAAACACCCAAATGGTATTTATACAAATCCAAAACGAAGCGGGTCTGAAAACAGACCCAACTCAAAACCGCAGCGGCGGTCGACCGGTACGGTCGACTGCGATCCATCGCGGTCGACCGGGTCCTTGTGCACGAATGCGGTCGACCGGGCCGGTCGACCGCCACCCTGACAACATGAATCCTGAGCTCATCTCTTCAAATCTCCACCTCGGCGAAGATTCTACCAAACTGAGCCGACACCGATCAAACCAATACCTCAACTGTTGCACCCAGTACGCCATGGCAACGGACTCATGACAACGGACTCCAATCACATTACGTCGAGATCCAAAACGGGAGTGTGAACACTCAACCCCAAACCAACTGTGTCTACTCACCAAACAACTGAGCCTACACCGACTACACCAAATGCCTCACTTGCTGAGACCCAAGTGGGAGTGTGAATACTCACCCTAAATGTCGATGTCGCTCACCAAATCGGCTGCATCATAAAGACTGCCTACGTATCCTCTTGCCCAAGGAATCAAGCCTTCACGTAGTTCACCTAATGGGCCTCCAAAGGCCCTCAATCCAACCTGCGGCTGATAGCATCATCAACGACCCCAATCTGAAAATAGTCCAACACCTCCACCTGAGATGTAACAATGGCCGTATCCAAAACATATCCACCAGCTGCATCCAAAACAACTACCTCATCATCTGCACCCATAAATAAATGACTCCCACGCTGTGCCACCTCAGCTGGAATCCCAACCAATGCAGAATGACCTGGAGTATGTGAGGAAATCCTCACCCAATGTGGAGTAGCATCAACCTCCACCCGCTGCGATATCCCTCTGACCTGATCAATACTCTCCACCTGCCGAACTGATAGCCGAACGAGCCTCTGAATCCCAAATGCGCAATCGGATCCAATCTCACATCAACGATGTGACTAAGTGCTGGGTAGCCAAATATCCGACGCCGACCAAAAACTGAAGCAGCTCCAACAGATCTAACAACTCTATACGCAGCAGTCGGCAACCTCATAAGATAGCCCAATCGTGTCGAAGCCCGAATACCAGATCCACTGCTCGACAACCAATACCGATTCTCCTCCAGAAAAAAACGGCTCACTAAATCTGCCATCTCATCACGTCGCCCCACTGTCTCCTCTACTCTGAAGTGTCTCCCACTGCCATAAGCTCGGCACCGATGCAAGAAAGGACTCCTACTAGAATAAGTACGATTGGTAACCTTTCTGCCCATACACCTCCTCCAACTATTGCGGACTACTAGGGCTTTATACCAACGGGACTTCCTTTCTGCCCATACACCTCCTCCAACTATTGCGGACTACTAGGGCTTTATACCAACGGGACTTGGTTGTAACCCAAATATGCCTAGTACAATCCCCAACATAGGAAATAAGATAACGATTACCTCCCGATGATGCCTCCTTGGAAAGCCCCCCAATGCCTGACTGAACACCTCCAATAAAACCCCTCGATCGATGGATATAAGTGTTGAACTCCACCTTGGTCTTCTCGCTCATCCCAATGTGCTCACAGGACTTCAATCTGCAGGTCATAGCACTCCTCAACAATATGTGCACGGTATAACCAACAATATATCCCAGCACCAAACAATGCCACAGTCTAGCCATAGAAGTAGTCAGCGCCCTATCAACTACCGTGCTCCCAAGCAGATAATACAAGTTACTCTGTCTGACTCCCTTCATCACAATTATGGACCCCGATGTGACCTTCAAGCGAGAATCCGCCAAGGTCACCCTATAGCCTGTTGCCTCCAATACCCCAAGTGAAATGATGTTCTTCCTTAGTTGAGGAACGAACCTCACATCAGCCAACTCCCGGATCATCCCGTCACTCATCCGAATCCGAACGATACCAATACCATCAATAGGGCATCTGTGATCATTACCCATGAGAACAGCATCCCCTCTTTCCAACTCCTGAAAGTTGGAGAACCAATCCCTTCTAGGGCATATGTGGTAAGTAGCACCAGAATCCAACATCCACTCGGTGGAGTCGGCAACATCAACTGACGGAAGAGCTGGGCACGAATAGCCCGAAGAATCTGAATCTGAAACATCGCCACTAGCCTTGGCAATATTCACCTCTGAAGCTTGAATAGCTTTCCCTTTATTCTTCACAGCTTGCAATTTTGGGCATTCGGCTTTCCAATGTCCATCCTTTCTACAAAAGGCACACTGATTCCTACCAACTGCAGGATGCCCTCCTCTAGACTGCGACCTTCTTCCATGGTTTGGACTTTTAGCTCTTGCAACCAATGCACCAGCAACCGGCTCGATGGAAGTCTCATTGTCCTTCTTTCGAAGTTGATAATTCACAAGGGCTGCGGTGACCTCACTATACGAAAGTGATGCCTTTCCATTAATAAGAGTGAGGACGAAAGTCTCATATTCCTCGTCGGGCAAGGAACTCAATAACAACAATGCCTTGTCCTCGTCTTCAACCTTGACATCTACATTCGCCAAATCTGCAAGTAGCTTCGTGTAGTGGTTCATGTGATCACTAATGGATGTCCCCTTCTTCAATTGGAAGCGATAAAGCCTCCTCTTCAAATGCAAACGACACTCTTCGTCAAATATTTGCCCTCTAGGACCTCCCAAATCTTCTTTGCCGAAGTTTCATTCATCACATCATATTTAAGGTATTGGGTAAGGCAAGACCTAATCACACCACACGCCGTTCTATTCATCTTATTCCAAACCTTTTCATCAATGTCGGCCGGTTTCCCGTCCAACTCCAATGTATCTTCCAAATTTTACGCATTTAGCGCATCTATGACTTCGCATCGCCAAAGTCCAAAATTATTTGTGCCTGTTTTCGGTGAAAGTTGGTTTTGTTATGGAATTCATTATATCTTCGGTCGATTACAACAAATTCAAAAGAGATAGTCTTTTTATAAGACTTCTTTTACACAACAAAAGGAAAATTATAACTTTTTAGAAACAAACGCAGGATCGTTGTTTGGATCGCTGCTTGCGTGGGATCTTTGCCTGTGCCGGGAGCGCTTTGACTCGTGGACCACCAAATCACAGATTCTGATTGAACCGTGAGAGGTTTGAAGATCTTTCCTTCGTTTATCGAAGTAAAGATTTGAAAGTGAATATCTTATCGATGTAAGATGTTCACTCTTCCAAAGATCAAGTCTGAGCTTAGATCTCTAGGACTCGCTAGAAGCTTCTTGAGGATGTTTGTGAAGAAGGAAGACTCTCTCTCTTGCTCTAATTCACCAAAAGCTTAAGCCTCTTCTGCTCTAATCTGCCCCCTCCTCTCTTGGATGCTCTCTAATCAGCCCCCCTTGGATGCTCTCTAATCAGCCCCCTTTTGTAACCGCCGTCCCACTACTTAAATACCATCTTTTTATGAGGTTAGTGGGCATGATTTTCGCTTGTAACTGCTTCCCCCACGTTCATAAGTGACCCCCAGCAGTTAATAAGCCATGTGGGCTGCACAAAACTCGAGAAAACTGTCAAAAATGACGTGTTCAACTTCCCAGTGGCCGCGACAGTACGTGGTGTCGCGCATTGCCGCGGCAGTTACCACTGCCGCGCACCTCTCGAGTATTTTGGCTCTAACTTCCTCGTCCGATGTCGGAATGAGGTGATCCAAGATGCGTTGGAAAGCTGACGAAGAGATCTACAACTTTTGTCTTTTTAGCTTCTTCAGATTTGGATCATATCATAGCTTAAATGTGCAATATATTACCGCGGCAGTATACACTGCCGCGCACCTCCGATGCAGTTTGCGACCTCTCGGGTATTTTGGCTCTAACTTTCTCGTCCGATGTCGGAATGATGTGATCCAAGATGCATTGGAAAGCTATCGAAGAGATCTACAACCTCCCATTGGCGCTTCACTATGTTTATTTGCGCGACACCTTGTACTGTCACGCTGTTGCCGTGGCAGTGTACACTGCCGCGCACCTTCGATGTAGTTTGCGACCTCTCGGGTATTTTGGTTCTAACTTCCTCGCCCGATGTCGGAATGAGGTGATCCAAGATGCGTTGGAAAGCTATCGAAGAGCTCTACAACTTCCCATTGGCGCTTCACTATGTTTATTTGCGCGACACCTTGTACTGTCACGCAGTTGCCGCGGCAGTGTACACTGCCGCGCACCTTCGATGTAGTTTGCGACCTCTCGGGTATTTTGGTTCTAACTTCCTCGCCCGATGTCGGAATGAGGTGATCCAAGATGCGTTGGAAAGCTATCGAAGAGATCTACAAATTTCCATAGGAATATCACTCTGTTTGTGTGCACAACATCTTCCACTACCGTGCAAATGCGCTTCAGTGTTTCTTGTCGTGGGTGTTCATATTGTTCTTCTATGTTGTCTAGCTTCCTTTGAATGATCCCCTTTGATTAAGAGAATGACGTTTATCGTCTCTTCTTTGTCTTGAGTAGTATTTGGATATCTGTAAGCATTTTTTGATGCCTACAGATACCCCCTCCAAAGTATCTCAGACTCATCATTTCTTTAGAGAAGAGTCTAGGACACTTTGGATATGATAAGCTTTCCTTGCAATTTCTCTAGTGCTTTGTTGAGGAAATTACGTAGCATGGTCTATGAATGGCTTCAATCTTTGACTTCTTCATCTTTTAGCTTATTCAGTGCTTTGTAGAATAGCTGAGATTCCTCCGGTGTTGCGTTTATCGCGTGGCCGTTGTCGAAGTCTTGAATTTGAACTGCCGTCGAAGAATAAAGAAATAGTTTATACTCATATACTCTATAAGAGTGTTCGGGAAATAGTTTAACCTCATATACCCGATAGGAGGTAATCAGGTTATTCTTAAGAATATTTTGAGTAATATTCTCCAGAAACTTCCTGTTGAGGCTAGGGAAACAGTTTAGACTCGTGCACCTATTGGAGTAATATGGTCTCTTTTTTGTTGGTAGAGATAAACCCGAAATCGGAGAGGAAGAATTTTATATTCTATCTCCTGGTCTCTTGTTTGTTGGTAGAGATGAACCCGGAATCGGAGAGGAAGAATTTTATATTCTATCTCCTGGTGCAAAAGAAATTCAAAGTGGGATCTCCACTTAGAAAATCTAGACTGGTTTGAATAATCCTAACTGTCATAAGGTTTGGTTATTCAGTTCAAAAGTGGACCTTTCGTTCGTAAAATGAATCGAAAGGAGATTTTGGTTGTGGTCCTAACTGTAGTAAGGTTTGACCAAGCGGGGGTTTTGAGACGATCCTAACTGTAGGAAGGTTTCATCGCTCAATTTGTGAACCTTTCGTTCATTGAAGGAATCGAGAGGAGATTTTAGTTTTGGTCCTAACTGTAGTAATGTTTGACCAAATAGGCAGTGAGACGATCCTAACTGTTTAAAGGTTTAACCGCTCGATTTGTGGACCTCTCGTTCATTGAAGGAATCGAGAGGGGATTTTGGCTTTGGTCCTAACTGTTTAAAGGTTTGACCGAGATGGGAATTTGAGACGATCCTAACTGTTTAAAGGTTTGGTCGTTCAATTTGTGGACCTCTCGTTCATTGAAGGAATCGAGAGGGGATTTTGGCTTTGGTCCTAACTGTTTAAAGGTTTGACCAAGATGGGAATTTGAGACGATCCTAACTGTTTAAAGGTTTGATCGTTCAATTTGTGGACCTCTCGTTCATGGAACGAATCGAGAGGGGATTTTGGCTTTGGTCCTAACTGTTTAAAGGTTTGACCAAGATGGGAATTTGAGACGATCCTAACTGTTTAAAGGTTTGATCGTTCAATTTGTGGACCTCTCGTTCATGGAACGAATCGAGAGGGGATTTTGGCTTTGGTCCTAACTGTTTAAAGGTTTGACCAAAATGGGAATTTTATGAGGGAAGATTGATCTAAAGAGGTGATCGAATCTCATCTCAGCAAAAGAGTATTCGAAATTCATAGTAGGAGTTTAGTGTTTATCACTTTGTTCATAATGATCGTGGTTATCCCTAAGAATATTACATTTAACATTCTTCCGGGAACTTCCCGTTACATGAATTATCCACCCCCAGCTTTCTTTGCAAAACTAGGTGTAACGAGGAGTACGTTATCCTCAGTCGCATGTTCGGGTTATCCTTAAGAATATAAGATTCTCCAGGAACTTCCCGTTATATAAATCATCCACCCCCAGTTTCCTTTGTGAAACCGGGTTTAACATTGTACTCAGTTGGATAATCGAGAAGCAGTTTATACTCATATACTCTTTGGAGTGTTAAGGAGCAGTTTATACTCGTATACTTTTCGGAGTGAGATGGAGAAGCGGTTTATACTCGTATACTCATCGGAGTGAGGGAAAACAGTTTATACTCGTGTACCCAATGGAGTTTGGGGAAACAGTTTATACTCGTGTATCCAATGGAGTACATGGTCGTCTTTATTTGGCTTGTTTCGCCGTTATGGCGCCGGAGTCAATTAAGGCTTGGATCTTGTTTTTGAGTCCAAAGCAAATATTGGTGGGATGAAGAACCCTTCTGTGGTATGCACAGTAGTTTGGATCCATAATCCTCTTAGCTCCATCCTGATCTTTAATAGGTGGTAGCTCGATTTTGTCATTAGCGAGGAGGTATTCCAATATGGCTGGAGCTTCATCATCTTCGAAAGAATACTCCTTTTGAAACCTCGGATCGAGAGTCGAAATGAGACTTGAAATAAATCAAGTGCTGAGTAGGCGAGCTTTTCCCGTCAAACGGTGTGAAGTTAATCAAATTGAATTTTGTCGGGTACGGTATTGAATCCCATTCTCTTGGATAGGGACATGGAATACCCGTCTTTTTCACTTCTTGAGCCGTCATCAAAGCGTTGATTTTGTTTTCAAGCTCTTTCATTTTTTCGTCATCGTCTATGTCTTCATTTGAAGGACGTTGAGGAGAATGAGTTAGACCACCCCCTGTAAGAGGTGCCATTGAACCACCCCCAATATCGTTATTGGGAGGGTGTGTTAAACCACCCCCAGCGTTATTGCTATTGGGAGATGTATCAGCAAAGATGACTTCATCCACTTATGGATCACTATCATCTGCCACATTCTGAGTGTGGCGGCTGGATTCAGCTCGCTGACTGGACTCAGGAGGTTAAGGCCGTTGAGTTGTTGGATAGCTAGCTCCATCTCTGTCTTCATCTCAGCTCTGATTTCTTCACGTTGCTTCGCTAGAGCTTCTTGAAGCATTTGAGCAAATTGATCAGAGGTGATCGTGAGTACTTCTCTGGTTTGTCCTGTGCTAGACATTGTATCATCAGAAGCGATTGCAGAATAAGTGTCCGAGAATTCATCCTCCGAGGACATTCCTTCTTGCATTCTTTTGTAATCTCTGCGTCTGATGGCTCCTAATTGGAGTCGAGACATCCTTTGAGCAATTCTTGGATTGACTTTTCCTCCCGGGGAAAAGTCGGGATTTGAGTCACTTGAATGCCGCTTAGACTTTCTTTTATCAGCCACGTTGATAGTGACTTCAGGGAATTCATCATCTTGGGCAGCTGATTTTCTTTTGCGAAAATGTCTTGGCTTAGGCTTCGACAATACAGAGACTCTTCGTGGGATGGCTTCTCGTTTGAAACAGTCACATTCTGATAATGCTGCTTTAACGAGTCGCGCACAGGAATAATGAGAGTTTATTTCTCGAATAACTCTCTTTCGAAAATTATTCACAACCCCAACTTGATAATACGACTCATCGGGTATGATTGCCAAAAAATCGTATCGTCTGTTGGCATGACCTCCCAAGTATGACGATATCATTTGGTGAATGCGTCTTCTTCTGGGGGTGTAAAACCTTGTTGGCATTCTCAGGACAATTTATTTTTGTCTTTGAACGATCCAAGGTTATGTCGGGAGTCACACGTTTAGAACCACCCCCTTGCGGGTATGGAGTCTTAACGGGCTCCGAATGCTGATTTTGCATAAGTCCAGACTTTGGAATCCAAACTTGGCGGAGTTTCGGTGGTTCTTTGGTCACCGTTTCCTTCCTCCTTTCTCGTCTTTGTTGTAAGAGAGCACGGGCATGAGCAACGTTTGCACGACGTTTTTGTATACGTTCTTTGAGGGTCGAACGAGTCCTTTTGACAATAGTCCATTCCTCCGTCGTGAATTTAGCAGAGACATGAGTGATTGGTCGTTGAGACAACTGAACCACTCGATGCCTCCTCGACTCTAAGTCCGCATGATAACGAACTCCGTCGGTTTGCTCCAAGGCCTTAGCTATTTGACGAGCGCGGCGTTGGCGTTGTCTCTGACGAGCTCTTTTCGTCAATGCCGGTGGGCTTTGATTTAATGACTCCTCCTCGACTTTAGGTCCGCGTGATAACGAACCCCGTCGGTTTGTTCCAACGCCTTAGCCATTTGGCGAGCGCGGCGTTGGCGTTGTCTCTGACGAGCTCTTTTCGTCAATGCCGGTGGGCTTTGATTTAATGACTCTTTACTTGGCGAAGAGCCATTATGAGCAGAGAGGTTGTGAGTAGAATCCTCAGCAACAATCAGGCGAGAGTCTTCATTTTGTGCCTTCTTTGGCATGCAACTCTTCCTCAATTGTGAGATCCTCTTGTACTTGCGAGATAATGAAGATCTTGAAGAGGATGATGAGAGATATTCCTCAAACTTGGTTTGGTCGAATTCGTATTCGACCATGGATTCAACTGGAATCTTGATCGGCTGCGACACGACGGTCTCGGCAGCGAGACCGTTGGCTCCCACTGTGGTCGCCAGCTTGTTTGCGTCAAAAGTTGGTTTTGTTATGGAATTCATTATATCTTCGGTCGATTACAATAAATTCAAAAGAGATAGTCTTTTTATAAGACTTCTTTTACACAACAAAAGGAAAATTACAACTTTTTAGAAACAAACGCAGGATCGTTGTTTGGATCGCTGCTTGCGTGGGATCTTTGCCTGTGCCGGGAGCGCTTTGACTCGTGGACCACCAAATCACAGATTCTGATTGAACCGTGAGGGGTTTAATGATTCTTCCTCGTTTATCGAAGTAAAGATTTGAAAGTGAATATCTTATCGATGTAAGATGTTCACTCTTCCAAAGATCAAGTCTGAGCTTAGATCTCTAGGACTCGCTAGAAGCTTCTTGAGGATGTTTGTGAAGAAGGAAGACTCTCTCTCTTGCTCTAATTCACCAAAAGCTTAAGCCTCCTGCTCTAATCTCCCTGGAAAATGCTCTGTTTGTGAAGAAGGAAGACTCTCTCTTTTGCTCTAATTCACCAAAAGCTTAAGCTTTTTCGGATGCTCTCTAATCAGCCCCCCTTGGATGCTCTCTAATCAGCCCCCTTTTGTAACCGCCTTCCCACTACTTAAATACCATCTTTTTATGAGGTTAGTGGGCATGATTTTCGCTTGTAACTGCTTCCCCCACGTTCATAAGTGACCCCCAGCAGTTAATAAGCCATGTGGGCTGCACAAAACTCGAGAAAACTGTCAAAAATGACGTGTTCAACTTCCCAGTGGCCGCGACAGTACGTGGTGTCGCGCATTGCCGCGGCAGTTACCACTGCCGCGCACCTCTCGAGTATTTTGGCTCTAACTTCCTCGTCCGATGTCGGAATGAGGTGATCCAAGATGCGTTGGAAAGCTGACGAAGAGATCTACAACTTTTGTCTTTTTAGCTTCTTCAGATTTGGATCATATCATAGCTTAAATGTGCAATATATTACCGCGGCAGTATACACTGCCGCGCACCTCCGATGCAGTTTGCGACCTCTCGGGTATTTTGGCTCTAACTTCCTCGTCCGATGTCGGAATGATGTGATCCAAGATGCGTTGGAAAGCTATAGAAGAGATCTACAACCTCCCATTGGCGCTTCACTATGTTTATTTGCGCGACACCTTGTACTGTCGCGCTGTTGCCGCGGCAGTGTACACTGCCGCGCACCTTCGATGTAGTTTGCGACCTCTCGGGTATTTTGGTTCTAACTTCCTCGCCCGATGTCGGAATGAGGTGATCCAAGATGCGTTGGAAAGCTATCGAAGAGCTCTACAATTTCCCATTGGAGCTTCACTATGTTTATTTGTGCGACACCTTGTACTGTCGCGCTGTTGCCGCGGCAGTGTACACTGCCGCGCACCTTCGATGTAGTTTGCGACCTCTCGGGTATTTTGGCTCTAACTTCCTCGTCCGATGTCGGAATGAGGTGATCCAAGATGCGTTGGAAAGCTATCGAAGAGATCTACAAATTCACATAGGAATATAACTCTGTTTGTGTGCACAACATCTTCCACTACCGTGCAAATGCGCTTCAGTGTTTCTTGTCGTGGGTGTTCATATTGTTCTTCTATGTTGTCTAGCTTCCTTTGAATGATCCCCTTTGATTAAGAGAATGACGTTTATCGCCTCTTCTTTGTCTTGAGTAGTATTTGGATATCTGTAAGCATTTTTTGATGCCTACAGTGCCGTTAAACTTTTCCACATCTATTTTCATAGAATGTATATTCAAACTTTGGACGGCCTTCACACCAGAAGAACCCTCCCCACTTTTATCTTTTTCAGCCATATATCTCAAAGCACTACCAAAAACCAATGCGGAAACAAACGAGAGATAGATCCAAATTGAAAAAGACGAGATTTTTACTGAAAAGATCCCACCTTTATCACCAAACGAAGCCCTAGATGAACTTTCAAAGCGATCTACTTCTCCAAAATAGCCCAAGCGTAGCCCGAGCTCTGATACCAATTGTTGCGCCTTGAGAAACCAAAATAATCGCCGAGAAAGATAAATAACCAAACCAAAATCAATAGCACAAACAATCAAACACCAGTTTTACGTGGTTCGGCAAGATGCCTACGTCCACGGGGCAAGGAGGGGGGAGTTTTCACTATTAGAAATCAAGAGGAACAAACTAGGGTTACAAATCTCTCATAAACCCTCAACAATCAACTCTCAATCTCTCCAATTGCTCCTAGAATAGAAGCCCAAAGAAAACTCTCACAATCTGCTCAAAAACTCCTGCCTTGCATACCCTAAAAAACACCCAAAGGGTATTTATACAAATCCAAAACGTCGACCGTATCGGTCGACCGCCACCAATCCTGAAGCCTAATAACTCCTGTGCACGAATGCGGTCGACCGGGCCGGTCGACCGCCACCCAATTTTGCTGAAACCCGAACTTTCTGCCAATTCTACATAAATTTGTACCCGCTTGTTTTATTCGGAAAAGAAACTCTATGAGTTTCATTTTGTCAGATAGAAAACCCCGAGTGAAGTGATATAAATAATCCAATGAGAAGCTGCAAGCATCAAATATCATAGTTCAGTTTGACAGCAGTGCAAAGAACAATGATTCACATCACAACGAACAATTATGCTCAATAAAATTTCAGGGAGGAAAACCGCAAGCATCAAAGAATTGAGGCAGTAATTCAGATCACAAAAAAATTAAATTGAGGCAGTAATTCAGATCACAAAAATTTACCTGAAAATTATTACCATGGAATAAAAAAATGCTGATTTTTGCACAAATCAAGCAACAACAATTCACCAAGAAAGACGTTTGTTTTTTTTTCTCAAGATCCAGCAAAAATCACAAGAAGAAGAGAGGAAAAAAAAATCAACAGCGCCATACAAAGATCCGAGACAGCGAAGATAGAAAAAGGAGGAACACCGCAAGCATCAAAGAACCGAGGCGTGAAAGAGATCAAAGTGGCGGTAACCCTAGCCAACTCAGATTTTCCTCCCATTTCATTGCAGATCTGACAGTAACACAGGTGAAGAGAGTTTTGCACCGATTTCCTCTTAATTTGAGGTGGACGCTGTGTGGGGGATGGGAAAGGAGTTTCAAGGGTGTTTTAGGAAAATGCTAGAGGCATACCCCCTAACCACACCCTTAACCACACTCTTCTCTTGTTACAGTGCACTAAGGCCCACATGAGAATTTTTTTTACGCCAACCAAACACCCTCTGAACACCAAACTAGATTTGGCACGTGCATGGCCCCCCTCACTGTTACCCATTAGGAAAAAAAAAAAATCCACAAGTCACACAAATTACTCACAAAAATAGTACAAAGGAATGCGATCTTCGACGCTGTCCTACCCGCGATTGTCTTCCTCCGAGTAACTTCCTCCAATTTTCTCAGGGAGGAAAAATAAGATCCGAATTCAACGCGGCACAAGAAAAAATATCCATTATGGATTCCACAATCTCATTAATATCAGTCAACACTGAGTTTCTTTCTTCAAACCCTAACCCTAACTTCACTATCAATGGACACCATCGGCGACGTCGCAAGCGTAGCCCAGCTCTCCGGCGTCGACGCCGTCGGCCTCATCTCGATGATCGTCAGATCGGCATCGACGGCGAGAACGCACAGGAAGAACTGCGTCGAATTCGCTCAGCATCTGAAAGTTGTCGGCGACCTGTTGGAGAAGCTGGATGTCTCGGAGCTTAAGCGGCACCGCGAGACGCGGGAACCGCTGGAGCAGCTCGAGGAGGCCCTGCGGAGGTCCTTTGTTCTCGTCGACAGCTGCCGGGGAATGAGCTATCTTTACCTGTTGGCGATGGGTTGGAACGTTGGGTCGCAGTTTAGGAAAGCGAGGGAGGAGATTGATTGGTACTTGAGGCTGATTCCTCTGATTTCGCTCGTTGATAGGGCTAGAGCGAGGGTAAGGAGTTTGCCCATTTTCTCGATTTCGTTTCTTGTGGCTGTTTATTTTTGCTTGCTGGTCGAAAAATTATAGTCCTCAACCATCATCACCGCTGGTTTGGAGTTTTGGTGCAATTTAAGAAGCTTTAAGATGATGTTAGAATAGTAAGATGCAAATCATATCAGATTTGTATTTAAACGGTTTCTAAATTTAGGTTTAATTTGAGGAGTGTGCCCATTCTATTGATTCGTTCATGTCATTATTTATTATATGAATGTTTAGATTGCAATTTTACTCATTTATCAAGTAGATTAAGTTGATTTCCTTTTGTTGGACTGTAAGATTATAACCCTTGATTATTGTCACAACTCAGGGTTTTGGTGTAATCGAAGGATAGGATGATATATGAACAGTCCTGATTCAAATCGTATCGGATGCATATTTAAAGTGGGTTTTAAAAAAGATATCACTGCATATAGAGGACACTCAATCTGGAAGGGAAGGTTAGAATATAAAATTATGGCCGCTGTTCCTCATTACAAGTGCAAATTTGTGAAAGAGGAACATATGTTAGATATAAGAAATCAGGATACAGTAAGACTAATTGTTGAGATTAATATACTAGATTCTCTATGCATCTCACTTAGTGTAGTGAATAGTATTGTGATGCTTTGAAGATTCTCTTGCGTCGCTATACATTGCACGTATGTATTCTTAGGGATACGTTTTAGCTGATTAGTTATTAAACTCATGATCTTTTGAACAAAGGATTTTTTTTGATTGGACGTAGACATTGCCTGTTACTTCATAGTGCACTATAAATTATCGTCAGTTTGTCCATAATATGCGAATTTAACAAAGTGATATTTTTTTCCATAGGACTCAAGACTGAAGAATATACCCCAACAGGACCATTGTCTAATTGATCTTAAAGTAGAATCGGGACATGATCAATCGAAAGTTGACCAACAGAATGACATGATGGATGCAAAGGGAGTAAAAGCTGATGCAAACCCAGATGTTCATTATGGGGAGTTTCCATCTAACACCTATACGTTAGTGCTTCTTTAATATCTTAAACATTGTCATCAATTCTTTGAATTCATTGGAACTATTTTTTGCTAAACA
Organism: Asparagus officinalis; assembly: GCF_001876935.1. Lineage (NCBI taxonomy): Eukaryota > Viridiplantae > Streptophyta > Magnoliopsida > Asparagales > Asparagaceae > Asparagus > Asparagus officinalis. The sequence goes on along the minus strand of NC_033803.1, from coordinate 5,602,490 downwards.
ACAGCATGATATTCTAATTGACAATACACGAACTTGTAGAGCGCTTGACCAACTTATTCTTGTGGTACTTTTAAAGTAAGATACTAATCATGATAGAAGTACACAACAGTTGGAATTTCAATTTTTTCCATGCTTGCGTGTGGCTTTTTGTTAGTGGACCTTTTCTCTTATTTATTTATTTATTTTTTATTTTTTTATTTTTGGAGGGGGGGGTAGTGATGAAAGAAGAGGGTTTCTTTAGGACTACGTAAGAACTGATTTTTTGAAATAAAAATAACCCTGCTAGTGTCTTTAACACCTACAATATTGGTCCGGTATGATTTGTGAACTTCCCCCAATAAACCTCTACCATGTCTAAAGTCTAAACACATTTATGAGATTGCTAGTCTCCGACTCTCTATGGTGTTTTGATAGCGGAACAAACGCAAACAATTAGATCAGACTTGAGCTCACCCATCCAGCTTGAAGACTCGAGCTCACTCATCCAGCTTGACCCCTCTGACTGTTTCAGTTGTAACATTCACTAAAAGATTCCAAATTACTTAATTCTTGAAATCCTAAAACTAGACTTGATTAGCTTTCTGATGATATATAATTTGATGGGGTTTGAGTCGCATCTCGGGGCCATAATTACTCTGCAAGATGAGGATAGATTTGACAGTGCAGTTTAGCTAATAGTAGATCCTACTCATTAGAAAGAAATCAAAAAAGCGGAGTGAAACAGTATACAACTCGGGCTTTTTGGGGCTTTAGCGACAAGAAGCGGTAAAATGTGCCAAATAAAATAAGGTCCAGTTTAATTATGGATATATATGTCGGAGGAGATGATTGTGAGGAGGAAGTGTCTTCGATTGGAGAAGGAGGTGAATGAGCTCTGATTGGAGATGGAGATGGTGATGGTGATGGTAAGCTTAGATTGAAAATGGTGATGATGAGCTTTGATGAGGAGCTCAAGAAAAGGTGATGTCGTGATGGTGATGGTGATGGTGATGGCGGAGCTTGCTTGTAAAAGATTTGGAGGCGGACTTGATTGCGGGAGGCGGTTGATTTGTCCGGAGGCACTAGACAAGGTGACTAGAGTGGGAGTTAGGGTTAGTGTTTATTTTATCTCGATGCGCAGAAACGAAGAGGAGAGAGAAGCAGAGGATTTTACTTAAGCGCTTGATATCAATTTTACAAGCTTGTTGCCGTGTTTTCAATAAAAAAGTGCCATGTATGTTTTCATTGGCCGCTTTCGACAAAAGCGGAGCTGTGAGGCATCGCTTCCGCCTTGCAAGGCGCATAAGTGGCCAAAAGCGGTGTTTTTTCAACAATGCTCGTTAGTGCCTTGTAACTTGTTATTGTAATTAATGCTCAATATTGCTAGCTGTTAGAATCATCTTTATGTACTTCAGTTGTAAACTAGAGAACAAGTTTTAGTTTGAATCAAGAAAAGTTATCTTTTGATGTGAGTTTTATCCTTCACTATTGTTCTCTACTGCTTGGGTGGATTCCCTTGGGTGTATATTTTTATGTATGAAATTTATGGTTTCCGTTGGTACAAATTGAATCATCTCAATTTGAGATGAGAAGCAATTCCCTATTAGACCTTATTCTTGTTAGACTTGTGTTCATCCCTTATCCTCCTTGTTCTGGCATCAAGTTGCTATCAGAATTTTGGTGGGAATGGCATGATGTTGTTGTTGAGTTCTTGTGTCCGATCAACCCATGGCCCATGAACGTGACTTGAGGGGTGTGGAAATGGACATGGAGACAAGTGCAACTACTCCAAGAGCGTCTTGCGTGCGTGCAGGCTTTGAGATGTGATGAATCTTGCCATGTCTCGGAGCATGATGATTCTAGTGCCAAATAGGATGAGATCAACCCCTTTCACTATGTTCCTACCCGAGCATCAAGTGATGAAGAGGCTCCTCCTCATCAACATCCCTGAAGGAACCGTGGTTTGGAATGGGATATTAACCTTAAGGTGGATAAAATGAGAAGACTGTTGCAACAACTTCAAAATTAACACCAACAAGATGGTTAGTCTAAATCAGAGGAAAGTGAGCATTTTTTATAAGAATGTGTTTGTTAATCTTTTGTATCTAGATAGTTCTTACACTTCAAATGAAGAATCTCCATATCTCTTTGATTACGAGTCGCCACCAATTTTTTATGACTATCCAAAAGAAGGTATCATTTTTGAAGACCATAATGAGGCTTTTGTTATTGATCAAAGTTTAAATATGTGTCTTTCTAAAGACGAGTTTGAGCAAGAATTGGAGGAACACATCCAAAACTTTACATTGGTGGTCCTAGGGCTAGCCTAGAGAAGATAATGAAATTCCACCAATGTCTTTTCTTTATGAATCTCAAGACATTAAAAATGAGATTTCTCCTGGAGAGAAGAAACACAGTATCGATCTTGTACTTATTGCTGTTCTTCCAGATAAGCTCATCTACTTCATGAATCCAAAGGACGTCAAGAAGCTTTGGCGAAAAATTAATAAAATTGTGGTTAAAGAAATACTATTAAGAATATAAGCTATATTCACAAAGTTTGATCGTCATCCTTCTCAATACCAGGGATCATGTGGCATATGCCACATGTTCATCAAGTTTTTGAAGTGCTTAATCGAATTGAACTGCCAAATGGTATCCAAGTGGCTATGGTGTATCAGAAATCTTCAATGTGGCTGATCTTTCTCCATAGCATGAAGAAAAAGTGAGTTGAGTTTGCGGTCGAGTTCTATTTAGCCAGGGGAGAATGTACGGAGCAGACCTAACCAATTGGGTCAGACCCAAGCTCATCTGGCCAGCCTGACCCCTCTGCATTGTTTCAGTTGTAACTTGCTCTAGAATATTCCAATTAACCTGATTCTTGAAATTCTGGAAATTAGACTTAGTTAGTGTTCTAGTGATATATAGTTTGATGTGGTTTGAGTCGCATCTTAAGGTCATAATTACTCTACAAAAGGAGGGCAATGCATATTTGACAATGCAACTAGCTAGTAGCAGATCCTACTCATTAGTGTCATATAACTTGTAATTGTAATTAATGCTCAGTGTGGCTAGCTGTTAGAATTCATCTTTATGTACTCCTTTAGTTGTAAACCAGAGATCAAGTTTTAATTTGAATCAAGAAAAGTTATCTTTTGAAGTGAGCTTTCTCCTTCTCTAGTGTTCTCTACTCCTCGGATGGATTCCCTTAAGTGAGACCTTACCTTTGTTACACTTGTGTTCATCCCTTCTCATTGTTCCTGCATCATCTCCTGTACAACAAGTTCTTATCGGCTGATAAATCTTGGCATTGCTTAGGTTATGCAGAATTATCAGCTATTATCTTATATTATTAAACATGAGAACTGCTAGTGACGGTTTGGCACTGGAAACATAGCCAATAATGTCTAGGATGTGAAGTTCTGATATTTTCAACCTGTATATTTGATCAATCTTTTGATATCTCATTATTGTTATAAGAAGTTATCTTGATTTGTGACTATCTTGGGCATTCCAGCTGTAAGTCTCTTAACGTTTCTTAGCTTTGGTTCCCCATTTCCTTATCAGTACCTTCATACATGAGTTGAAAAACATGCAAGTGTTTTGTGCTCGAGGGACTTGGATGTGAAAGGTTATGATTGTTCTTAGTTTTGGTTCTCCATTTCCTGATCAGTACCTTCATACATGATTTGAAAAACATGCAAGTGTTTTGTACACGAGGGACTTGGATGTGAAAGGTTATGATTGATGACCATTGTGACTTGTGAGGCATCTGTAACATGAAAAAGATTGGGCTTCATGTGTATTTATGAGAAGTCCGTCAAACATGAAATCCATCTATTGGATGTTAAAGAATGGAGTAACTGTAAAGGATTTGCTTTTATTGGTTACTGGAATGATTCAGCAAAGTTGAGGGTGAGATATCCCCAATGAATATTTTGGTAGCCTTTATTGTGAATCTTTGTGGATGGCTATAAAAATCCCTCTTCTTCAGTTATGTTACAAGCCATGTTCCCAACGGATAGTGACATTCATGGTTACTAAAATGATGAGTTATGATTGTCTATGGGTTAATTTCTTTGTGTGCTTACGAGCCATTCTATCTCAGGGAACTTAGAGAGATTGCTATTCCTACTGTCTCCGAGGATAACAAATCTGATGCCCTAAAGAGAAGACAAGAAGTTGTTTCCTGGGCTGATATCCCCACATCACACGAGAGACGAACTTCTCCTAGTTCAGAAGGTAATGTAAGGCAAGACTGCTGCAGATAGATGTTTTTATTACCTTATTTTGTCCAATGAAAAAACTTGATACTTTGTTCTCTCCAATAAAACACTCCTTCTTTTAATGACTGATGAGCAATTAATTTTTCTAGCAGGCGAAGTATCTTTACCTGGTATCGGGGGATTTCAAATCACTGGTGAAGCTACACCAGGAAGCACTCTGAGAGCATGTGGCTATGCCACGAATGGGACTTCCCTTTGCATCTTCCAGGTACTTGACTTTATATATGTTCTTTAGTTGTCTTCTTTTTCTCTGGATTTTTTTTTAAAAATATATTCATGCACATTGTTAGCGCTAATATGGGATCAATTTTTAGTGGGTTCGTCATATTGACATTGTTGGTACAAAGCAGTTAATTGAAGGTAATTTTTGAATGTTTTATGAAATAGTTATTTTATTGGACCAACCATCATTAGAACTCTTCCTTTTTACCTGATAGAACTCATTTGTCTTGGAAATTCTTCCTTCTAGGAGCCACAATGCCAGAATACGTGGTAACTGCTGATGATGTTGGTACCATTCTTGCTGTGGACTGCATACCAATAGATGACAGTGGCCGACAGGTTTCTTACTAGCTGTATCAACTTTGATATATAATTATTTCTTTACTTGATTCTTGCAAATTCTTCATTCATGGTCTCTAGTCCTGTTATATTTTGCTTTCACTTTCACTTTCACTCATATATGCACTTTCTGTTACAAAGTTTTCTCGAGTATTGATGTATTATTTTAGTTTTGCTTAGCCTTATTGTTGTATACATATTAGTGTTAGTTTCTATTAACAATATTTGTCGAAGTTTATGTATATGGTTTCTCTCAGTAATGTTCCTACTTTCAGTTATGTTCCGGTCGTCCTGTATTTGCAGCTATTCTGCTGCAACACGTTTGTTAGACTATTGTTGAAGTCAAACTCAGACATCTTTATAATGGGAGTTATCATTATCTCCAATATCCATGGACAGATTCATCAAAAGATTGAAGAAATTAATTTTCTCCATTAACTCATACAAAGATTCATCGCAAAAGATGACTTCTTGGAAGTTTCGTATATTGTTTCCTTTTCAAATATTCAATCTACTATTACTTTACTGTCTTGATGTTCTTTTGGGGTAATATCTTCCCTACCTTATACTTTAGACTTCTAATTCTTTTTTTTTAACTGAGTTTCACAATCCTGAGGCTGAGTTAGTTATTTGCTTATTATAGGGGAGATTGGTTCATCATGTTGCCAACAACCAAAACAAAGTAGTATGTGGTAAGTTTTTTGTAGTGTTTGACTTTATATTTAATTGACTAATTTGAAGATCTGGACATCTTTATACAGCGATTTTATAGTTTTCATTCAGATTGTTTCAGTTTTTCCTTCTCATTTAGTTGAAGTCCTTGCAATTTTTCATTGTCATGATTGTGAATATATGACGAGCTGCACATTAAATTTTTTCCTTATGGCTTGTTCTCATAATAAACATATGTTTTCTCCAATCAAACTATAGATTTTTCTTTCACATTTTTTTATATTTTTGTATTGATGCCAAGAACAAACAATCTCAGTTTACTTGTGGGGCAGGCTTCAAGCATTCTAGTATTAAGAGGTGCTATACAAAAAAATCTTGAAAAAGTCCACTACAAAAACCCTAAAGATAGTTCATGTTTATATAAAATAAACATCTGAGACCAGGACTTGCCTATATTTTACATATATAAATAAGTTTCATGTTTATACTGAAATTTCAACATACATTAATAGTCTTTAGATTGATAAAAAGTGACTGAGATATTTACTTGACACAATTGAGAGACATCTTTGTGAGAAAGTTCAAACATTAGAGTACAAAACTATAACCCTCAATCCTTACCACAACTACGGAGATTTGAAGTAGTGGCAGGGTCCTTTGACAGAATGCACCAGTAAGAACAGTGTGCTTGATTTATTCTCAAAGTTCCCATAAGAGTCTAGTGTCCTATGCATGAAAAACCAAAATATAACACATATAAAAACTGAAATTCCTTTTTTTCTTTTTCTGAACTGTTCAAGTTACACTGATTTTTTTATTAACCATCATGGCCTTTATAGCCTATCAATTTTTTGTCATTTGTCTCAAACATTGTCCTGTGTATTCTTGTAGTTGCTTAGAAGTGAAATGTTATACGCTGACATTACTGTCATCATCTAAGACCTTTTCTATGAGAATATGGGTTGGTATTGGAGCTTGAGGCTCCATGAAGATGTGAAGAAAATTCTATAACCAGCAGTCATTCTGACTTACAACCAAATTTATGTAAACTTCCATGTTAAGAAGCTATGACCAAATTGGGGATGATAAAATCCTACAAATGCAGTCGGCTGGTAGGAGAGTGATGCGAAACGATGATAGAGGGTCTGTCGGAATCAGCGATCTAAATCGAATAACGCACCGTTTTGCCAAAAATGATGATCTTCGGCAGGAAATTAAATTCAAAACGATTAATGTGGCAGATGCATTTTAATAAGATTTGCATCAATAATCATGAACAATTCCAATCTCAAACAATATTACCGCTGTATTTATTATCATTTCGCAAGTTCTAAAATCAATATCAGATCTGCAACAGTTCTAAAATCAATATCAGATCTGCAACAGTCACATATTTAGTTGCTCCCTACTCACAAGTATAATCCAGCAGTGAATATAGTATAAGAGTTTAGAGATTGTATACTCATGCAATTAACTAACAAAATAAAATTAACAGAAAAATAAGGGACGAAAGAAAACGAAACCGTTGTCGGTCTGAACAGACTCGACGTGAGAGACCTCTGTTGTGGCGATCACTTCATATATAGGATCTGGTTAACATCCAGGGGAGTAACATTTGGAGAAAGTCGCGATCACTAGAGGTGAGTTCATTTCTCACTAGTATTTTTATAATATGAAATTGTATGATCGATAAATAAATAATATATATCATTTTCATGTATATAAAAGATTTGATCTACTTTTGTTCTGGCGTAAACCATAAATATGATGTTGTTTCGTACAAGATATGAAAAAAAATCAATTTGATTTTATACGAACTATGAAAAGTGAATTTGGCTCTCATGCGATTTCACTTCAACTAATTTTAGGCATTGCTTATTCTAGAAGTTTGATGAAATATTTTGAACATATTTCAACAGTTTTACGGATTCAAAGATTTCTTGTGACATAGTATCTGATAAAAATAAAGAAAAATAAAAATTCGTAAACTGATTTAAATGGGATAAGAAGTTTTACCTCGTCCACTTCATTTGAAAATATCTGTAAATTCTGATATGTAAAGTATTACTCATTGTGACAAGTGATTCTCGATGTTTTCAAACCCTCTAAAAGTTCACTATTGAGTAATTCTGCTTGCCATATGGTGAATGCACCTTATTTGGCCCCTTTGTATTGGCCCTTCTGAAATGTGTTCTGGCCCCTCTGTATTTGGCCAGTAACCTATGGCAGTGTTAGGTGCATTCGATTCCCGGGAATTATCTATTATTTGATACGTTTTACGCATTCCCATGCTACTGGGTTATAATTCGTAGCCTAAGTGTGACATATGAGCTGATTTTTATGTTTCATGAATTACTAGCCTGAAATGTGGAGCTAAGTGTTATGCGGGGCTAAGTGTTTCATCATGTGGACGCGATGAGAGCCATCTCTAGAGCCCGTAGGAGCCACCTCTAGAGTCCACATCGCCTGACAGTAATAGATTTGTGATTTTAAGATTTGAGCATGAATTCGAAGAACACGACTCATGGAGATTTAAAATTTTGACAATTGACTGCGAAATTTAGAAAATAATAGTCCTCTGGTTTTGTACAAATTAGTAGTTCTTTTCTTTCTTAATATTTACCTTGATCCAAAAAGAGTTTGATTTCAGGAAATATCTCAGTTGCACATAAGAAAGAAAATATAATTATTGTATTCTTTCTTGAAGACAATATTATAATATTTGGATCGTATTTTGCTATCTTTGAATTTCTCATGCAAAACTTATAATTTGTTATTTCTGGGAATTATTCTTATCACTATTTTGTTAGTTATCTAGGAACTCTAGTGGGAAATGTTCTCACTAAGCTTTTTAGCTCATTTCGTTGTTTTTTAATTTTTTTTTTTTCAGATCTGAGTTAGAAAAGTGATAATCCAAAATTTTGATCGTGGGCATGGTTGGGAAATGCTTAATTGCCAGTGGTGATATGTTCAGCAGAAAGAATGTTTTGCGCTATAAATATTTATAACGGTATGGGTTTTGGAATGTAAGTAACATATATATATCTATCATCAGCATGTTTATAAATACTTTGAGATAAACTATCTGATATAAGTATCAGGCTTGACTCGTGCGTGGGACTTGTCTTGTGCATGGGTCGTTGCTGTCTCGTAACCCGTATTTATGAATTTTCGCTGTAGTTTTGGGGCGTGACACTACTCTTCTAGCAAAGAGTTCGGTTTGGAAGTCACTTTTCAATCCGACTTTAAATTTTAACAAGGCTTTCATTGGTGCTTCTTGCTCAATGGTGTTGCATCGAGTAAACAATTTATCAAATTGAGCAACGTATTCTTTTACAGATTTGGTTCCCTGAGTAAGATGATGCCACTTGTCGAGCAATCTATGATAGAACAATGGCGGGAAGTATTTCGTTTTAAGCTCGTCGACCATTTCTCGCCAAGTTGAAATCGGTAATTCACCTCTAATATGTCTTAACAATGTTGGACCAATATTGGCAGGCGGGTCCGGTGAGTTTCATTGCGGCAAACTTGACTTTTCGCGGCTCCGTCAGGACGCACCAATTAAGGTAGCGATCCATACTCTTCAGTCAGTCCAAGAAAGCTTTTGGGTCGAACTTAGCATCAAAGGTTGGCGGATCAGACACAGGTTGAGGTGGGGTTGATGAACGATGTGCCCATGACCTTGACCTTACAGAGGCAGAGTTGCAACACGCGCTTTTCCTAGCTTAGCGCGCGTCTTGCTGATTGCATTTTGGAAGGCCTCACGGGTAGCTCTGCTCTCTTGGGCTACGGTATCAAATCGTGCTGCTAGTTCAGCGAATTTCTTAAGGATTTCGGACTTTACATGGCCTGACATGTTTGACTCACTAGTTGACTCACTTGACTCTCCCAATCGGTATGGTGGACCTGTGCGAGTGGGCATGCACTAATAGCTAAATGAGATGATTGATTTTTTTAATTGAATAAAGACAACTAAAATAAAAATTTCCTAACTTAGAACCATGCTTTGATACCAAAAATGATGCGAAACGATGACAGGAGGTCTGTCGGAATCAGTGATCTAAATTGAATAACGCACCGTTTCTCCAAAATTCATGATCTTCAGCTTTGGCAGGAAATTAAATTCAAAACGATTAATGTGACAGATGTATTTTAATAAGATTTGCATCAATAATCATGAACAATTCCAATATCAAACAATATAACTGCTGTATTTATTATCATTTCGCAAGTTCTAAAATCAATATCAAATCTGCAACAGTCACATGTTCGGTTGCTCTCTACTCACAAGTATAATCTCAGCAGTGAATATAATATAAGAGTTTAGAGATGGTATACTCATGCAATTAACTAACAAAATAAAATTAACAGAAAAATAAGGGACGAAAGAAAACGAAACCTTTGTCAGTCTGAACAGAGTCGACGTGAGAGACATCTGGAGGTGGTATGACAACGGTGAACTGAACGATGATGACGAGGCGGAGATCCGATAACGACGAGTGCGACGGTGTTAAAAAACGAGGCGGGCGTCGGCGAACTGGATGACGACGTGTGCGACGATGTCGAACTGGGCTATCAAGTAGCGGCGGGTCGACAGGTCGATTAGTGAACTGGCGATGACAAACGGCGTCGACTGAGCGATGACCACGGTGTGTGAACTGACGACGATGAGGGCGATGATGAGGACGACGACATCGACTAGATGACAGCGCAGACGATGGCGTCAAGCGGGAAGATGATGACGGCGATAGCGTCAAACTGAACAGTGACACGATCAATGGCGTTGAGATGATAGATGATGAAAGCGGTGAGGACGCGGGTGGCCTGTCCGATCGAGACCGGTGGTAGGTGCCGGGATGAGGTCGGCGGCAGCGTTGGGATGCTTGGGAGTGGAGAGTAGGGATTCCGAGGGCTGCTCAGAGTAGGAGTGGTGGCTGGTTGAGAGGGATGAAGAGGAGTTGGGAGCTGGGTTTGGAAATTGTTGATGTGGGAAGAGTAGAAATTTGGCGGTTGTGTATGAGGAGAAAGAAGGTTTGTCGGTTGTTTGTGACAGAGGAGAACAATTTAGCCTAGGGTTTCACACCCGAGACCTAGGGTTTCACACCCAAACCTTCACACTAAAATTTAGCTAACAAATATTTCTTCATTCAATAATTCATTGCCTTTCAATAGTCTCATACAACATTATTTATAAAGAAAACTACGTGCACACAACGTGCAATAAAAAATAGAAACAAAACAACAATCCCTCAAATCACTCAACTAAATTTCAAAATTCAAAATTCAAAATTCAAAATTTAAAATACAAAATTCAAAATTCAAAATTCAAATTTTAAATTTCAAATTTCAAATTTCAAAAATCAAAAATAAAAGAAAGTCAACTAATCAAATATGGAAATTGTCATTTCTTGTCCTCATCAGAGAGTCTATCCGTATGTGGTCAAGTTGTTGAGGTTCATCATTCAAGGAGCAAACCTCCCTCTCCTAGTCTAAGACGAGTCTAGCAAGTCAATGATATTTCATTACTTCTTTCTGTGTGATGATGAACATAATGATAAGAATAAGTTCTGCTGTTATATTCCACCATTCATCTTTTCTTTAACTCAAACCCATGTGAAAGGCGGAAGATGAACTTAAGGCAAACTGGGAAACTATAGTAGTTTTCGTTTGAACTTATTAAAGTATCATCTGATTTTAAATGTTGTTATTTGGTTTTGTTAGGCATGACCATCTAACTACCCAATATTTCGACAGATCCTGCCATGCAGTATGAGATTGATGCTCACATTTCTGCAGGAAGCGCAGTATTTACAGTTTTCTTGTTGGTAGGTGGCATTCAGCCTTTTTGCCTTCTTTCCCCATTTATGGTTTTTGATATTCATTAGCAATGTAACTTGAACGGCATCTGAAAATTGTCACTTTTATTTATCTCTAGCTACAAGCCATATCATGTCATAATCCTTCAATTTTTGGACATGATTGGATGAGCAAAAGCCATTAAAACTTAATTATTCTAATTTTAAATAAAAGGATCACTTTAGTACCTAAAGTTTCATTGATTTTTAGAAGATTGTTTGTGAGATTTGTTCATTTAATATGCGATATTTTTATCTTACCTTATTCAAAATTGGCTACGATATATATTTCAATTTGAGGGAAGACATAAATTTCCTAGATAGTGTCATTAAAAAGAATCTTTTTCATGTTTTATCTTCAGATTATTATATTTAATTATTTTTAAGCTAAGTACTGAGATGTACACTTTTGATAATATTTACATTAGAACATATAGAAATATTAATTGTTGATTTGTTGTATTTATCTGTTTCCTTTTTTTGAGGAGGACCTTATCTTTCGTAGTTATATCTCTTATAATTCTTATAATATAATGTAATAGATATTTAAGTAGTAAGCTCCAATGATATGCTCATGCCATGGTTTATAAAGTTCTAGAGAAGAATATCTTCTATAAAATTTCAATTTTACCCTTCTACATACAATGGGATGGAGGAAATGTCTTCCATTCATCAAAAAATTTCAATACCACCACTGTTTCTTTTATATAGTAGTATATACTTGTACTAACATATTCCTATGTCTTAAATAATGTAGACCATCGTCGTTGTTTGGTGCTCTAAACTTAAAGTATGTCTATGTCATACCCTTTAAACTGTATTCTTGCAACAGTATGGATGTATTGGTATGTCTTTGGTTCCTGACTAGGAACGCAAACGTCCCACCTGCATGGTTGTTTCTTTTCTGACCAACTCCGTAGGAGTTGAGCTACATTCATGAAGTGCTTAGACAATCCTTGGGTCAAAGGGTGTAGCTAGTAGTTACCAATTACGTTGTCTAAGAGAAGCATAATCTTTTCTATGCTTACATATTTAAATACCTATTTCTATTATTTGTGGGGATCAGTGTGTCTTGTGTTTGTAATGAACGTTGATGCAGGAAAGGCACGCATGGCTGTCTCATATTTCCAACCCTAAATGTGAACCGTGGATGAAAGCAACTCTTTCTCAAACAACTTAAAAGGAATGTAAATTAATTAATCAATTCTTCTTGATCAATAAGTGCGAGAATATTGAAATAATTCTTTGAAAAAAAAATCCTTTCATGATCCTACTGCAAATGCTTAAATTTTAGGGTTTTTGCAATATTGGTCCCCAAAATCTCATCTTTTTAGATACAAGTCCCCCAAAGCACCACATTTGGATATTAGTCCCCCAAATCATCATACTTGGATACAAGTCCTCCAACTCATCATGTAGGGACACAAGTCGACTGAAACTATGAAGTTCTTTGAAATAAGGCCTTGTGGCTAATTCTCATCTACTTAACCCAACTAAACAACTGGTGCTATTATTTTCTTTTTTCATTTTGCCCTTGTCTTCAACTTACTTTCGTGCAGAGATAAAGAAGCCAATGTATCCTTTGAATCCATTTAAAATCAACTCTATCTTGCTAAGCTTCCTAAGACCCCTCCAATTTAAAATCTGTTTCCTGACAACCTTGTTAAGTTAGTTGGGATAAGTGGATGATAATTAACCTTAAGTACTTGTTTCAAAGAACTTAATACTTTTGGAGGACTTGTATCCAAATATGATGATTTAGGAGACACATCTAAATATATAAGATTTAGTGGACTTCTATCCAACAAATATGATGATTTGGGGGACTTGCATCTAAATAGATGAGATTAGGGGGACAAACATCTCAAAAAACCTAGATTTTATCTCAAAAAACCTAGATTTTATTGCATACCATGGACCGGGAGACCTCATTTACTTGCATCCTATAAGTTTTTCTTTAACTATATATGAACAGTAAGTGATTGTTTCTTGCCATCTCTAGTTCCCATATTTGCTTCTTTGTTGACATGCCTCCAGTCAATATAATGGTAGATAGTCGTTTCCTTTTTTAAATACAACACATTGTCTATGGGCACCTATTCTATACCTTTTCACTTTGCAGTAATGAAAACTCTGCGTATGGTGATTTCTTTTCTCTAGTTCTGTCAATTTTATGCAAAACCAAATTGGCTCCAGGAAATGATCGTTTTTATGTTGGTCTTTTCTTCAATCACTTTTGCCTATGTAAAAGTTTAAATTCATTGGTTTGTGCAACAGATGGATTTTTCAGAGGAACGGGCACATTTGATTTTAGCACAAAATGGCTATCGAATTAGAGTCATTAGCACCAACCATGTGGTAATGGAGGAAAAATATTCACCTGATTTATATGTATGTTTAAGTAATTCTTTGTTATTGTAGCTGGAAATTCTATCATTATGAATCGTGTAAATGACATGCCTTTACATGCGCAGGTCAAACTTCCAAATGGACAATCAACACAATTTACGTTAATGTGCTCCGAGGGATCGATTCTACCATTCAACACAAGCAGAACATTGCAAGAATATGACACTAACAATATTAGGTGACACATCTTATCAAATTTGCTTTTAGACTATACATCTAGTTTTCATATTGCTAGTTAGTGTAGAGTTAGTAAGGTAGTGATTGTTGTCTTAACTTCTTTTTCCTTTTCCAAATTATATTTTTTTAAAGAATCATTTTTCAGCAAAAGCAGCAGCAAAAATCCAGTATTCCAAAATTTTTGGGTCGGTCACATGAATCCTAACCAATCATTGTTGTTGAGGGTGATCTCCTCTACTAAGTTGATCATCATTTTACCCTCTGTAACAGCTTATACAGGGTTTCTCTTAGGCATGCGCTGCACACCTCTATCGTTATCTAGGACATCTTTATCATCATGCCTCGGGCTCGCGAGCCCGTTGGCACGATGTAAGCAGTGGGGCTCACTGAATGTAGCGTGTTGTTTAGCTCAAACCACTACCAAATTTGACTAGCCGATGCTGTATTTGGCTCCTTAGACTTACTATTTAAACCATCAAATTTCTCTTTGTTTTTCCCGATGCGAGACTAAACATTAAGGGCTTCACAACCACCCCACCTTAAATCGACAACGTCCTCATCACGACATCGACAATTAGCGCATCCTAATATCATCGACAGATGATGTGGACTTTAGAGATGACTCCTATAGGCTCCACAACACTCACGCGATGTTGTACTTAACCTCGTATAACACTTAACTCCACACTTTCGGCTGATTAACTGCTTCGATACCATTTGTCATGGCCCGGGCCTGTGAGCCCATTAGCGCGATGTAAGCCGTAGGACTCACTGAGTGTAGCGCGTTGTTTGGCTCAAACCACTGCGGAAACCGACTAGCTGGTGTACATTTGGCTCCTTAGGCTTACTATTCAAACTATCAAATTTCTGTTTGTTTTCCCGATGCGGACTAAACATTGGGTGCTTCACAATGATAACTGTAAAATAATGGGTAAACATTGGGTGCTTCACATTGATAACTGTAAAATAATGGGTAAACATTGGGTGCTTCCACTGTTTTAAAAAACCTCCGCCTAGTCCGCTTAGACGTACGCCTAGGCCTAGGTGGTACCTAGGCCGTCTAACTAGCGCCTAGCGCCTAGACGGTGTTTAGGCTGTCCACGTAGATTTTACGAGCGTTTAGGGGAGTATTGTCTGCTTACGTGGATTGCACCCTGTAGGCCTTGATTGTGATTTTATGTGTCGTGGCCTACACGTCCTCCAAACTCCGTTAACCTCCAAATATGAACACCTCTACTACCTCCTTCGACCTTCAGCAAAACCTCATCGACCACCACTTAAATGAAGAAAAAAAAACGTCCAGAAACCGCTTAGGCGTCCGTCTAGACGACTAAGCGCTGGGCGCCAAGTCCGACGCCTAGAAGCGCCCAGCGTTTAATGTAACATTGGGTGCTTCACAATGATAACTGTAAAATAATGGGTATCAGTTGTCATGAGAGGAACACTCTTTTGCCGCTGTCTCATGGTATTTGGGAGCTGTTTGGTTGGATGGAAATAGAGTTGCGAAAGGAAATAGAGCAACCGGATTTATAAATACATTGTTTGGTCTGCAACTTTTGTAATTAGGAAAAATAAATGTACTTGCATTTCGTAGAAAAAACTTGCGACAAAGGCTATGACCATTTGGTCGGAGGAAACGCTACAAGCTTCAAAAACAAAACTAGAAAATAAAAATAATTCCACATCATCAAAATAAATCATTTTAACTCCAAACAGAAAACCATCTACACTCATGTTTCCTTATATGGAAAATTTATGTAGCTTTTGCACTAATTACTTATCAACCAAACACTGAACTTGCATTGGAAATACATTTTCTATAGTATAATAGCAGATATCCAAACAACGAATATGGAGTTGATTTCCCGCAACAAATGCCGCATGCGACATTTGCTCCTATTTATTTTTGCTGCAACCAAACAGTCCCTAAATGCAATAATGCCGTGCAAAGTGCTGTGAATTGCCTATATGTAGCATCATCTGTCTTAGTCATTCTTGATTGCCAGAAACTTACCTGAAGTCCTAGGAACTTCACATTTGTATTGCTTGGTAGTCGTATAATCTGTTTCCCTTTATGAAATGAAAAGAACATATGCCAATTGCCACCACCAGTGTTCTAAATGGATCAAATAGTATTCTACTGTGCAAAATTGCATTGTACATTTTTTCCCCTGCTTGCTTCTCTCTACCCTTTGCATATACACCTGATATTACCTTGTGAAATTATGCAGATTGCGAGATAGTATTGTCTTGACCTTGAGACACTTCCAAGCTAAGGTACTTACCCGTATTGATCTTTTATACACTAAGCTAATGTGAACATTAACATGTAACTATCATCTGTATGCATTAAGCTAAAACAGCTTGTGCTAGGATTACAGATTACATCGACTAAAATTGGCAGTGGCATGTGTTGCATTCTCGCTCCTCTCTATATCATTTCTACAGAGGGCCCTCTTCAGGATTTTTTACCATGGCGCAAACAATAGATATGTATATTACTTGTCAGATCCTTTTAAGGGTAACAAAAACATGAAAGTCAAAATATACATGCATTGAGGCTATAATATATAAAAGGTGTTTAATCTATATACCCCCAAATCATTAATATTTAACTGATCAAAATCCTTGCTGTAGATCATGAAGTTTAAGATTTGGGGTAAAATCTAAAATTTAAGATATGGGGGTATTTTAGTAGATAAAAAGATTTGGTGGCAATTTAATAAATATTGATGGTTTTGATATGCAGCCAAAACCCCTATATAAATTCTTTTTTGGTGCGTGCACATCCGTTCAGAAAATTTAGACATAGTCATTAACTTTATTGTCGGATATAAAGGACATTGTAGCGAGAGTTCCCATCTAAAATGCTTGCGAGAGTTTGGTGCAATTCACAAATTGGACAAATTTCCTTATTTGGGCTACGGATTGGTGCTTGACGGTGGGAAGCCAACCTTTGGTTTCAATGCTGTTACTTTCACTTTGACTAAGACTGCTCGTTATTGTAGCTTAATTAAAGTCTTGGACCAAGTAATGAACCTTAGGTTTCGGGTTCTCAGCAGTTCTTAGAGTTCTATTAGCTGTCGACAAGTTCTTACTTATCATAAACCTGTACTGGGCATATTCCCACTTTTCATTTAAGGTGAGTCCTAACCATGAACTAAACAATAGAAAATTATGGTAAAAAATAGTGGTCTCTCCCCTTCTTTTTTCTTTTTGGTAATGCAAAGAATCGGTACCAAAAGAAATGGCCTCATCTAGTATGCAACTTGATACTTAAGAATTAATTGTAGCAAGCATTTTCTGGAGAAGGAATAATGGAAAAACTTTGCGTTTAACGTTGTTCGGATTGAGGCAATTTTAGGATGAATGAGAACCCAGGAAATTCTCATCCGGATCCTAGCTAGATATTGTAACCCCTAATATGTTTTCTAGGATTAGCTACATTTCCAGTCTAATTCTGATGGATAGCCGAAGTGCTTGTCTGGTCACTACAGGTGGTTAAAGTTATTCTGTATATTGTTTGGTTGATCCTAGCTAGACATACAGTCTGTCAACAAACACTTTTGCGGGATTTATTTCATATACTTTTATTAGATTAATACTGATCGAGTTTTCATGTGGTCTGTTGATGGTAAAAGGATAGGTCAAACATGGAGCTTTCATTTCCTACATATTTTCATAAGAACAATTTTTCAAAACCGACTGAAATTTTTTTTTTTTTTTCAAAACCGACTGTTTTTTTTTTTATTTATCAAAATCGACCCGGTTTTGTGATTAGGCTGCTAATCACTATCCTAAATAGTCGGGGTTGGCAACCCCGACTATTTAGGATAGTGATTAACCTGCTAATCACCCTTTAATTAGGGTTTAACACCCTCCTAAATAGTCGGGGTTGCCAACCCCGACTATTTAGGATAGTGATTAGCAGCCTAATCACAAAACCGGGTCGATTTTGATAAATAAAAAAAAAACAGTCGGTTTTGAAAAAAAAAAAAAAAATTCAGTCGGTTTTGAAAAATTATCCTTAAACAATATCATAACTTATACTAGGGAAATAAGCATTTGCCCATCTCTCTAGGGTGTAGTTTATTACAATAACATAAGCCATTTAATCTATCAAAACTAATTCTTTCATAAAAATTTACTTCCGTTGTTAGTCTCTTCCCCCTTCCCATTTCTATGATCCTGCTCTAACGACTCCCACGGTGGGGATCGACAGGAGAGTGGCGAAGCCGTCTAAGTAGGTATTGGTTAGGGTTTCGAGAAGGAAGAAGAGGAAGTGGATGTTGTCGAAGGAGTCACGGAGAAGGAGGTAGGACACTGTGAATGGATTGTTGATGGCCCTTCTAGAAACTTGTAAGACACAGATGTTATTGTAGAGGCAATAAAAATAGGCTAGGGTCTTAATGTCATCGGCAGTGAC
>NC_033803.1:5570669-5583063 GCF_001876935.1 Asparagus officinalis | reverse complement strand
GTGATTAGCAGGCTAATCACTATCCTAAATAGTCGGGGTTGGCAACCCCGACTATTTAGGATAGTGATTAACCTGCTAATCACCCTTTAATTAGGGTTTAACACCCTCCTAAATAGTCGGGGTTGCCAACCCCGACTATTTAGGATAGTGATTAGCAGCCTAATCACAAAACCGGGTCGATTTTGATAAATAAAAAAAAAAACAGTCGGTTTTGAAAAAAAAAAAAAAAAAATCAGTCCGTTTTGAAAAATTGTTCTTTTCATAATTTTCCCCAAAAAAAAGGAAAAGAAAGAAAAAAAAGATGTTTAATATATACTTCATTTAACTTGATTGATCTTGATTGCTTTATGTGCAGGCTGTAGGTGCTAAAGGGAAAGGCCAAGCATAGCAACATTCAATCACTAAATATGTTTTCCATGTATTCCTACATATTTTATTCTTGTAGATATGCCACTGAAGGGATGTACTTATTGTGCAATAATCGATGTGTAAACAGTATTAAAATGGTATTATTGCCTCTATATGAACAATCTTTGTTGAAATTTTCTTTTCTTCGATGAATTCAAAAGATTTTGCAATATATCTCTCTCAATTTGTTGAAAACACATTCATCTTCCCAATACTCATCAGAACAACTTGTACGGTTATATGCCAGGTTATGTCAGTTTCCTTCATTGATGGACCTTTTATTTATTTTTTTTTCCAATCTGCAACATTTTTTTCATGGATTTATGCGAAAGTATCAACACCATTGGAAGAATGAACAAGTGAATTTGCGAACATTTTTTTTTCTCTTTGGCTAATTGTAGTTTTCTTAGTCCTTAATGAAGGTGCTTATATAAGAAAGAGCATACACGATATAGGACGCTTAATCTGAGTTAGAGTTTATTTAGATTAAGAAATATAGATTAGAAAATAAATTTAATTTTAGAGTCAAATTAGATTAGGAAACAAAATTAATTTTGATTCATGATTTGTTTCCTAAATAAATTTAATTTTAGAGTCAAATTAGATTAGGAAACAAAATTAATTTTGATTCATGATTTGTTTCCTCTATTATAAGGATTAGGAAACAAAATTAATTTTGATTCATGATTTGTTTCCTCTATTATAAGGAGTCTTTTTAGGATAGGATTTGACACTTTTTTTTTTAAATTCTAGTCTTACTAGGAGTCTTATTTGATACTTTCTATTTTTATAATTCTAGTCTTACTAGGAGTCTTGTCTTATTTGATACTTTCTATTTTTATAATTCTAGTCTTACTAGGAGTCTTATTTGTTTTTCTATTTAAAAAGAGTCATGTAACCCCAAAGGATTATAATTCTAGTCTTACTAGGAGTCTTATTTGTTTTTCTATTTAAAAAGAGTCATGTAACCCCAAAGGATAATAACTTTCATCAATAAAATTTCTCTTTTAATATTTTCTTCGTGGATTCGAAGATCGTTCTTTGTGGATTCAGAGAACACCATTGGTGGATTCCGATGTTATCACTTCCGTGTTGTGTCAATTGGTAACTGATGTAGGACGTTTAATCTGAGTTGGAGTCTATTTAGATTAGGAAATAAATTCAATTTTAGAGTCAAATTAGATTAGGAAACAAAATCAATTTTTATTCATGATTTGTTTCCTCTATCATAAGGAGTCTTTTTAGGATAGAATTTGACACTCTTTTTTTTTAATTCTAGTCTTACTAGGAGTCTTATTTGATACTTTATATTTTTGTAATTCTAGTTTTACTAGGGGTCTTATTTTTTTCTATTTAAGAAGAGTCATGTAACCCCAAAGGAGAATAACTTTCATCAATAAAATTTATCTTTTAATATTTTCTTCGTGGATTCGAAGTTCTTTGTGGATTCGGAGATTGTTCTTTGTGGATTCAGAGAACACCCTTGGTGGATTTCGAGGTTATCACTTCCGCGCTGCGTCAATTGGTATCAGAGCCTTGTTCCTCCGATCTGATGGCAGGTGATGTTCTCGAGCTGAGTTCGACGTGCTAAAGGCTGATGTTAATCAGATGAAGACTGCCATGGAGCGACTTGCGGCGACAGTTGAGCATCTGAACACGGCGGGAGTTCAAAATCGCGTTGATGGTCGCCAACGACGTGATCTGACTTCACAAGATAAATTCTACAACGATGATCATAGATGCTACCGAAGAAAGGAGAACTATGATGCTGGAGGATTAAAAATACCATCCTTCAATGGAAAGCTTCATGTTGATGATTTCCTTGATTGGGTTGATAAACTGGATAAGTATTTTGAGTATAATATAATCCCAGAAGATTGGAAAGTTAAATTAGTGGTCTACAGGCTTAAAGGAAAAACATCTGCATGGTGGGATAAAGTACTGATAAATCGATACCATCAAGAAAAGGATCTGGTTCGAACGTGGGCAAAGATGAAGAAATTATTGAGAGATTGTTTCTTACCTTCTAACTACAAGCAATGACAGGTGTCTCTAGTGACAAACAACAAGACGCTCACCCCCAGAAAGGAATATTTTGTCACATACAAGATTCATCCTGAGGTTCCTGATGTTTGATGATGATATGTTAATGAAGATGAATATTCTACATGATATTGTGAGTGATGTTACACATATTGATATTATCCCGATGGAGGAGAAAGATAAAATAGAGAGTGAGATAATTGATGGTATGTGTGCATTGCTTGGTGGAGAGCTTGAGATAAGGGAGATGAAAGAATTGTGTATGGAGTATGATGAAGAAAATTATTTTTTTGAAGCAATAATCATCAATAATTTTAACAATGGTGAGATGATGCCATCGACACTAGAATATGGAAAGCGACAAGGAAAATATTTGGAGGAGTTTTTCATGTCAACTACAGAACCATATGCTGTCAGTTACATACACTTATCATGAAAAAGATTCATACACAAGTTTGATACAAAAGAAATCCTAGCAGAGGAGGTAAAAGAACAAATGGAAAAAATCAATACTAAATATAAGGCGGATGCTCATCATTGCAAGAGAAGAAAATTATTTATCAATGGAGCTACTATTCTAACAAATATAAGCTCGGGATCGAGCTTCTTTCAACAAGGGGAGGCTGATGTAGGACGCTTAATCTGAGTTGGAGTCTATTTAGATTAGGAAATATAGATTATGAAATAAATTCAATTTTAGAGTCAAATTATATTAGGAAACAAAATCAATTTTGATTCGTGATTTGTTTCTTCTATTACAAGGAGTCTTTTTAGGATAGAATTTAACATTTTTTTTTATAATTCTAGTCTTACTAGGAGTCTTATTTGATACTTTCTATTTTTGTAATTCTAGTCTTATTAGGAGTCTTATTTGTTTTTTAATTTAAAAAGAGTCATATAACCCCAAAGGAGAATAACTTTCATCAATAAAATTTCTCTTTTAATATTTTCTTCGTGGATTCGGAGATCGTTCTTTGTGGATTTAGAGAACACCCTTGGTGAATTCCAAGGTTATCACTTCCGCGCTGTGTCAATACAGCTCAAATAAGTAGCTTGATTAACCAAATTCCTGACCAAAGAAACTATAAAACATAATGATTTATTCTCTGGTTAACTTTGATGACATTGTCAGAGGATCACCTTTTTTTGTTGCATAACCCCATCTAGAATCCAACTCATGACGGTGGGAGTTATATCGAAACCTTCCGACCGTTCGGATTACATGCGGTGTGTAACTTCTTTATTTGTCTTAGGGGGTGTTTGGTTGCACAATTTTATAGAAAAATTTTCTCAAAATGTTTGACAATGACAATTCTGTAATTAAAATTTTTCTATAGATTTCTGCAAACTGTGTTTGGTTCAAAAAAATTACAGAAATGTTTTCTGTAAAGTATAAAAAAATACCAAAATTTACAAAAATCAATTTTCTTTCAAAATGGGTGGAAATCACCCAGAAATCTAACACAACATTGATATTTTTCTATAAAGTTGACACTTTTCTATAAATTTAGGGCGTGTTTGATTCAATTTCTACAAATTATAATAAATCTTGCTATTTTCTATAAAGTTATGAGCCATTTTCTTGTTTTGAGCCAAACAAGCAAAGTAAAAAAAAATTTGTACTTTTTGACTTCTCAAAACTTTTCCTATAATTTTTTAAGAAATACAAGAAAATCATATTTTTGGTGGAAAATATTTCCTATAATTTGTAGAAATTGAACCAAACACCCCATTAGTTACCGAAGAATGATGCTTGCTCATTAGAGGTTAAGATTGTCCTATCAAACATTTTAAGGTTTAAATAGTCAATGAACATTTAGCAATTTGTCAAGTTCAGTCCTCTATAAATGAATGAAAAATAGTGTTAGCAAGTAACAATACTAAAAATTTGACATTATTCCGATACTATTATTAGAATAAAAGGAGTAACTTCTTTGTCTTATTGTACTAAATAATAAATAAAGAGAAATGTTTTTTTCCCCTGTAACTCATTGGCGTCATTTGATAATGCGTTAAGTGAGGAGTTAATGGGAATTTCTCTCTAACTTGCCTAACATTAAAAATTTACACGATAAATAAAGTAAGTCAACATGTCTTTATGTGCCAAAGGAAGAAAATTACAATAAGACTCGAGATAATCTCTCTAGCCATTTTACAATAAAGGTAATATATGCTAACCTTTCGATATATATATTAGGATAGGGTTACAATGCACCTAGGGTGTAACTAACTCAGTTACACCTGCCTGTAAAAGTACATGTTTGAGCATCAATATTAACGATCAACACCGTTCATTATGATCTACATGTCATCAAATAAGTGTGAATCAAATATCATGTGGCTTGGGATTTTCTATCTTATAATTCAAGCAACTCAAAATAGCAAGTTGTTTAGCTCGTTACAGACCATTCATTTCTGGGCTATTAGATGTATAAACCAGAAATATCTTATCTATGTGATATTTTTCATCTCTATGAAGTTTTGAATACATAGACCATGATGAACGATATTGATTATTAATATCGATGTTCACATGTACTTTTACAGGTGGGTGTAACTGAGTTAGTTACACCCTAGGTGTATTGTAACCATATATATAAAGAGAGAGAGAGAGAAACATGCACGCACATACACGCCCGCACACGCACAACACCCACCCGCCCGCACATAAGCAGAAGACTTGTTTTTGATGATATGCTAGTCTTTCCTGACATACAGTAAATTGAACAGTAATTGATTGTGGAGCCCACTTCCTTCCACTGACATATTTCCCACAATTTTAAATCACAGCTAAAAATTTGAAATTCGAATCTCCCCCAATTTCAAATCATTGTTGTCATATATCTGTATCAGCTCAAAATTTAAATTTCAAAACACCTCCAATAATTCTCACCTCGACCCTCATTCGTCAGAGATAAAAAAATCGCCTCAAGAAATCATCGCAAACGATCTCTGCCTTCCGATCCCCGAGTATAGACAATCGCCGATCCCCAAACCTAAGCTCAAACGCCTCAAGAAATCATCATTGTCGTCCTCAGCAGCAGAAGCAGCAATCCCCGCTTGGAGTCTTCGATTTCTCCAATGCTGCTCTCTGTCTCTATTCATTAGATCCCCATTTCTAGGGTTTTTTTAGCCCCCGCAGATCGAAGCTCGATTCCCCCCCAGATGTCTTCGCTTGCGGCGTTCTCCTCTGGCTCCAGGGCTTCGGTCTCGAATCTCCTACGGAGCTCGAGGAGTGGAGTGATCGGAGTGCCTCTTAGGATTTTGGGGGGATCGAGAGCGATGAGTTTTGATTTGAGGAGGGGGAGGAGGGTGAATGTGATGGCCAAGATCGTGAAGAAGGGGAAGGTGAAGCACGAGATCGATCCCAATGCCAAGATCGTGAATTTTTTTTTTATATTACTTACTATGCTACGAATTATTCTTTGAGCTTTTGATCTTACTCACAAACTTGAAAAGATAGCTTAATTTTGGTCTCATGGTTTGTAGGTACAAAAGATGGCTGCTGAAACTGGACTAGACTCCATAGATCAGGTCTTATCTCTTGAGTCTAAGTATGAGCAGGTAATTTTTATTTTTTATTTTTGAAAATTCTAAGCTCACTTTTTAGCAATTAGGATGCTTTCTTTTTTAAGAAAATAGCCGGTCCTTCTGTTCCTAAACTATAACAATTCAGAAAATAAGGGAGATGTATTGAAACAGTTTCAGTAAATAAATGCAAGAGGAACATCATATTCAATCGAAAAATTTACTTAAGAATAATTTGTTCAGCCTCGATAACAGAGGAGAGTCATCACAAATGCTAAGTCAAATATCTAGCCAAGCATCACAATCTATCTCTGATGACTTCCTACAATCGACTGAAAGAAAGAATCTAGATGAGCTACGTGAAATTCGAGAGGTAAAGTGAACAATAATACTTATTTTTAAATCTGTATTTTTTCATGTTCAATCTGTAGTCCTGTTTGAAAGTAATGACATTGATGGCAGTTTTTCAGAATCTTTTGCTTCCATTAGTGTTATTGCATGACTTCTAAACTATGGTAAAAGTTATCGTTTAATTCCAAACATCATGACCCATGAGTAAAATTAGCATATGCATCTATGTTACGTTGGCGACTATTATATACATTGAGAAAGAATATAATTGGTTTTAGAATGCTTGCAATAAGTGTAAGAGGAAGGCAAAGCCTGATGGGGGAAAATTTAGGTGTGACTATTGTCATGAATATGTGAAGGTGGTTGTGCCAACGTATTATAGTTCTAAAAAAATACAGGTATTATTAAGCTTTAGTTCCTTAATTTCTAAATGCAACAAAAACTGTTTTATGAAAGGCATGTTTAAGATCTACTAAGACATTTTAATCTTACTTTTTTTCGGTAGGGCCATGGAGAACAGCTGCAATCCCCAAACTATAGTAAATCTATGAAGCGGCTTGATAAAACTGAAAAGGTATTATCTTCAACATAATAACTCATTTGAGTATTAGTATTCGTTAATTATGGAAAATGACTTATCTTAAGTATATAACATGAACAATTTTAGAAGCTTATAGAATCTTTCTTGAGCACTTATAATTCAAATTAGGCTTACTGAACTTTGACTCCTTTAGTTTTAAATTCAACGATTATAGTTCTGAAAATAATTAGGTAGTATTCTACTTTGATTCTTTTTTTTTAAATGTAACAATTATATTTCTAAAAAAAGGGCAGGTATAAAATAGAGCTACTAAGACATGTTACTCTTAAATTTTTTTTGTAGGATATTGGAGAACAATTTCAGTCCCCAAACTACATATCTACGTTACATCTTAATGCCAAGTTGTCCTGTTATGTTACTACTTTGTTATTGTTTATTCAGGCACAAATGATGCTTTTAATGAAACCACAGGAATTAGATGCAACAAGAGGGTGCAAACTTTGAATGAGTCAAGGAACACCCATGAGTGATATTTCAAATGGTAAGTGTAAGACAATATTTTTTAGTTTTCCTGTTAGAAAAAAATGCATTACAAGAGAGAATATCTATTGAAGAGTTTACAAGTTTTATGAATTGTTAGTATGTGCAGCCTTATCAATTAAAGCTTAATCCACTTTTTTCCAGACTATTTTGTTATAACTCAATTAACATGTTTATTTGGAATAAATAAATCTTATAATTATCTATAACTTGCAGCTGGACATTCATATTCCTTTATACAAAAGGGAGAACCAGAGAATCACTGTTCATGCTACAGTAAATTGAACAGTAATTGATTGTGGAGCCCACTTCCTTCCACTGACATATTTCCCACAATTTTAAATCACAGCTAAAAATTTGAAATTCGAATCTCCCCCAATTTCAAATCATTGTTGTCATATATCTGTATCAGCTCAAAATTTAAATTTCAAAACACCCCCAATAATTCTCACCCCGACCCTCATTCGTCAGAGATAAAAAAATCGCCTCAAGAAATCATCGCAAACGATCTCTGCCTTCCGATCCCCGAGTATAGACAATCGCCGATCCCCAAACCTAAGCTCAAACGCCTCAAGAAATCATCATCGTCGTCCTCAGCAGCAGAAGCAGCAATCCCCGCTTGGAGTCTTCGATTTCTCCAATGCCGCTCTCTGTCTCTATTCATTAGATCCCCATTTCTAGGGTTTTTTTAGCCCCCGCAGATCGAAGCTCGATTCCCCCCCAGATGTCTTCGCTTGCGGCGTTCTCCTCTGGCTCCAGGGCTTCGGTCTCGAATCTCCTACGGAGCTCGAGGAGTGGAGTGATCGGAGTGCCTCTTAGGATTTTGGGGGGATCGAGAGCGATGAGTTTTGATTTGAGGAGGGGGAGGAGGGTGAATGTGATGGCCAAGATCGTGAAGAAGGGGAAGGTGAAGCACGAGATCGATCCCAATGCCAAGATCGTGAATTTTTTTTTATATTACTTACTATGCTACGAATTATTCTTTGAGCTTTTGATCTTACTCACAAACTTGAAAAGATAGCTTAATTTTGGTCTCATGGTTTGTAGGTACAAAAGATGGCTGCTGAAACTGGACTAGACTCCATAGATCAGGTCTTATCTCTTGAGTCTAAGTATGAGCAGGTAATTTTTATTTTTTATTTTTTATTTTTGAAAATTCTAAGCTCACTTTTTAGCAATTAGGATGCTTTCTTTTTTAAGAAAATAGCCGGTCCTTCTGTTCCTAAACTATAACAATTCAGAAAATAAGGGAGATGTATTGAAACAGTTTCAGTAAATAAATGCAAGAGGAACATCATATTCAATCGAAAAATTTACTTAAGAATAATTTGTTCAGCCTCGATAACAGAGGAGAGTCATCACAAATGCTAAGTCAAATATCTAGCCAAGCATCACAATCTATCTCTGATGACTTCCTACAATCGACTGAAAGAAAGAATCTAGATGAGCTACGTGAAATTCGAGAGGTAAAGTGAACAATAATACTTATTTTTAAATCTGTATTTTTTCATGTTCAATCTGTAGTCCTGTTTGAAAGTAATGACATTGATGGCAGTTTTTCAGAATCTTTTGCTTCCATTAGTGTTATTGCATGACTTCTAAACTATGGTAAAAGTTATCGTTTAATTCCAAACATCATGACCCATGAGTAAAATTAGCATATGCATCTATGTTACGTTGGCGACTATTATATACATTGAGAAAGAATATAATTGGTTTTAGAATGCTTGCAATAAGTGTAAGAGGAAGGCAAAGCCTGATGGGGGAAAATTTAGGTGTGACTATTGTCATGAATATGTGAAGGTGGTTGTGCCAACGTATTATAGTTCTAAAAAAAATACAGGTATTATTAAGCTTTAGTTCCTTAATTTCTAAATGCAACAAAAACTGTTTTATGAAAGGCATGTTTAAGATCTACTAAGACATTTTAATCTTAACTTTTTTTCGGTAGGGCCATGGAGAACAGCTGCAATCCCCAAACTATAGTAAATCTATGAAGCGGCTTGATAAAACTGAAAAGGTATTATCTTCAACATAATAACTCATTTGAGTATTAGTATTCGTTAATTATGGAAAATGACTTATCTTAAGTATATAACATGAACAATTTTAGAAGCTTATAGAATCTTTCTTGAGCACTTATAATTCAAATTAGGCTTACTGAACTTTGACTCCTTTAGTTTTAAATTCAACGATTATAGTTCTGAAAATAATTAGGTAGTATTCTACTTTGATTCTTTTTTTTAAATGTAACAATTATATTTCTAAAAAAAGGGCAGGTATAAAATAGAGCTACTAAGACATGTTACTCTTAAATTTTTTTTGTAGGATATTGGAGAACAATTTCAGTC
The DNA here is from genome assembly GCF_001876935.1 of Asparagus officinalis. Classification (NCBI taxonomy): domain Eukaryota; kingdom Viridiplantae; phylum Streptophyta; class Magnoliopsida; order Asparagales; family Asparagaceae; genus Asparagus; species Asparagus officinalis. The sequence goes on along the minus strand of NC_033803.1, from coordinate 5,573,301 downwards.
CCCAAACTACATATCTACGTTACATCTTAATGCCAAGTTGTCCTGTTATGTTACTACTTTGTTATTGTTTATTCAGGCACAAATGATGCTTTTAATGAAACCACAGGAATTAGATGCAACAAGAGGGTGCAAACTTTGAATGAGTCAAGGAACACCCATGAGTGATATTTCAAATGGTAAGTGTAAGACAATATTTTTTAGTTTTCCTGTTAGAAAAAAATGCATTACAAGAGAGAATATCTATTGAAGAGTTTACAAGTTTTATGAATTGTTAGTATGTGCAGCCTTATCAATTAAAGCTTAATCCACTTTTTTCCAGACTATTTTGTTATAACTCAATTAACATGTTTATTTGGAATAAATAAATCTTATAATTATCTATAACTTGCAGCTGGACATTCAAACGATAGTGTACAAAATTCTACCTTCAAACGATAGGGTTTCTAATAGTCGAAGTATTTAACTTTTAACTAGAGAATAGTTAACTCTTGCTGTGTTGAAAGTATTTACATGATAGATTTGTTGCAGTTTATAGTGTTGTCCGTCTATTGCCTTCGTGTACAAAATTGTAAATATCATGTACAAAATAGTCAAATCTAATAAAATCCCAGTTACAATTAAGGCATGAGTATCAACATTTGTTTAAACATCATATAACTATGGTGAGATGACTTTGCCTTCAAATTCCTTCATATACAATTGAAGAAGCTTTTCATTTCGTTGAAGCTTAAGCGAAATGAAAGTGGGGTCTTTCTGCTGCCTGAACTTGGTCATTGTACCTTGGACATTATTGGGCAAATATTATGCTCACATCTGAAAGCAAGAGATGAGCATTTGCCCAATTCCAGTTCACCAATTAGAGAGCAATCCTCAAAATCTGAGGGAGAGCACGTGCAGAATGAAGTTGACGCTGATGTTGCATGAGTGCTGGAATCACTCCCTACGAATGAGTCTGCAACTCCTCCTAGAAGAAGGTGACCATCATCTCATTTTACGTTATTTTCTGAATTTTTCACTAAGTTGTTGAATTACTGCTATCACTCTGTATGGATCTCTATTTGACTAAATGTTGCTTTCTTATACTTTGCACCCTATATCTCTTGAATATAATGAATTGATGGCACTATCAGTAGTTATAGCAATCTGATTGTGGTTTTATTCTTAAAAATTTATCTCAACTTTAGATTTCTGGAGATGTCATTACTCATTAGATGATTTGCTGAAAAATAATTTCCCCTTCAGGGTAATTGGACCGGAGATGCCATCTCGGAAGTTATTAGCTACAACTAATGAATTGACTGATGCAGAGAACTTACTCAGGTATTTAGTCATAGAATTTTTCTTAAGCTATTTTTCAATATAGTGTCTGTTTACTTATTCAGCTTTGTCATTGTCTATATGCGGCATGAGAAAATGTTTGAATAATGTCAAGCAAATATAATTATATTATATAACTACCATTCATACAAGCTAAATCTAATTTTTGGTTTTGTTTACATTGAGATTCTGGCATAGCACCCTTTATATGATTTCATGACTAGAATATGAGCTTTTATAGTTATATTTTTGACATGAGATGAAATAAATAGGACCTAACTAAAGCACAAGCTCTTTTTCTATTGAGTTAAATCTCCATGAATTTTCATCAAGACCTTGAGCATTGTTTCTTATCAAAATTGGATTATCATGCCGTGTTAGCAAAATTGAAACACGAATTTCATCTTCAACGACTACTTGCTCAAGTATTGTGATCACTATCAGGTCAAACCTTTTTCTTACTGACCTCTTAATGGTAATATACATTTCTCTTTTTTTCAATCGTTACATATTTCTAATCATGCAACTTGCAGTCGATGTTAGGATGATTACATTTTTTTTGTCAATTTTAGTTTAGAAGGCATCTTAAAGCTATTTATTAGGATATTCAATGCTACAGTAAATTAAAATTTGGATCGTCCTCTAAATATAAAGAAGTAGATATGGTTTCTAAATCAAATTTAAAACTTGGATCCTGCTTTTTAAGTATAGAGCAGTAGATATATGATTTCTAATTTTAAGCATACAATAATCAAATTAAATATTTTAAAACTTAGAGAAAAGTAAGTTCAAAATGCAATACTTAAAAAAATAGCGAGTCGTGCTTTGCACGGGGTGCACACTAGTATATATATATATATAGGCGTATAAAACTGCCTATAGGTCCCTTAGCACAGCTCAGCACAGTGATTCGACAAACCAACGAACCATCGGGCGACATATCCAAACACGATCTTTAGTCCATAATACCAAAGCCAAGTGACACGCAACGAAGCGGATTAACGAGGCGACGAGGTTAACGAATCGCACGCAAGTAACGGAATGCATCCATTCGCGTGCGGAATCAAGCTAACGGTTCGGTGAGTCAGCGAGTCATCCAACCGTAGAACGGATTCGAACTCAAACACCGAAGCGGGTTTACTGCCAAATCAGGATTCAGATCAACAAATCAGAGTCCAAATCAACCGTGAAACCGGACGACGGGCGACACGGCAAACAACCGGAAAAAGCTCGGCCAAAAGCCATCTAGGCGGCTCGGTGAGCCGAGCCACCAAGTGGTGGCTCGGCGGCCGAGCCACCAAATGGTGGCTCGGTG